>NC_135371.1:151300000-151600000 GCF_049243985.1 Paroedura picta
CTTTCCAGGGTTGTCATTGCTCACACCATGATAACTAAACACTACTAGTTCTTGAATTGCCATGGCCAAAATCTCCACCATCCAGGTCTCATGGGGTAGGCATGATACCTCCCTGAGATAGAGGGTGACCTCCCAATGCAGATGGTATATTCCTCAAAATTATCTCAAGAACTCAAAATGTGAAAGCTAAATCCAAAACCAAAGTAGACGAATCACTACCTCTCATCAAAACAGAGCAACAATGGGGGACGTCCATAGGAGTCGCACTATAGTTCCTCCAGGTTTCCATTTTGTCCCCAGGGGATGTCCTGTCCAAGAGGCTTTATTTAAAACATATAGCTTGCTTCAAACAACACATGGAGCCGAGGTTTATTTTAATTGCAGTTTCAGCTTGTGAAACCAGGGTTCAACTGGGTGATGCACCAGGGAACAAGCTCAATTAAGCTAAGATCTCTGCCTTTGTATGTTATGCAAAACCATATTTAGCAACGAAACTAAGCTCAAATCTTGGTTTTTGATCATTATTTGATGGATCCTTACATGTTGGAATATGCAAGATCAATAATGTGCATGATTTAATAGCATGAGATGAATATCCTGCAGGGGGCATCAGAGGAGATGATATTTAGTATAGGAAGATTAGGAATTAAATACAGTATTTGCTGGCGTATAAGACTACTTTCCCCCCCCTGAAAACCATGCCTCCAAGTTGGGGGGGGGGTCGTCCTATATGCCGGGTGCACTTCAGTTGGGATAGACATAGCTGCCCATAGTGGCCCATAGTACTGTATTTTGAGTGGAAATGTTGGGGGGTCGTCTTATACGCCCAGTCGTCTTATACGCCGGCAAATACGGTAATATTTTTCAAATAATCTACTCCAGTGTCCTGACTGGCTCATTTGGAGACTTCCTGCTCCTTTTAGCACACTTCCTCCCTGCTTGCCTCCTGAACACAACAGACTGAATGAATGCAGAAGAGAACAGTTAGGACTCTCTTCCTTCCTCTTTCTATATAAAGTTTGTTTCTCTTCTAAATAAAACTTATTGACTAGCAGGAGGGCAGTTTCTGGCTGGAAGAAGATGCAACCAACAGATGGCTTTTAACATGGCCGCAACCTTTATTAACAACAACATAAGAGGATTGGCACACTGTGAGAGAGGGCCCAACCTGGGCAGTCCACTCACTGTTTAGTCTCACCAACTTCAAAGGTGAGAGCCTGCCTTAGTTCCTTGCTGGAATGCAGACTCCCATTCCCTCTGGAGTTGGCCCTCTGTGGGAAGGTGCCCGAGTAAGGGGGGGCCAAAGGGCGCAAACCTCTCTGACTGACCCCCAGGCAGCATGGCCAAAACGGACATGCATGCTTTCCTCACTGGATCAGCTTTTGTCCACTTTGGACTACCTCTTAGGGAGGTCCCATTCCCTGGGGAGTCTGGTCACAAACTGCCTCCTCTCCAATGGGCTCCCTCTCATGCCAAAACTCACAGTTGTGAGAAAACATCAACACTCAGCCGTAATGATGCCAACAAGACTTTATTAACAATTCAGTGCTAAACTGTTTTTTTTTTAACAGCAGGAAGCTGTTCCTGTGGTCTTTGGCAAAGCAGCTCAGTCCCCAGCATATGATGCCTTAAATAGGCACCCCAGAGACCCAGCCCAGCCAGCATACATGCTGCCATCACACAGCGCACATGCCTGAAGCCCAGAGGGACCGGACATGTCCCTTTTCCTGCCTGCCCTCTGCTGCATCAAAGACGGCCATGGTAAGTCGCGGCTGCATATTAAGCAGCTTGGTGCTGTGCTCTCTTGCATATTTATCCTCTGCCAATATAACTAACCCTCACTAAAAGATTATTCAGATAGCCATACTAATGACTGCTGAATGAAAGAGCGGCTGCAGCTGAACGTGGCCGCAGTTGAAGCGGCGGGGAGGAGGGACAAGAAGACGCGGCTGCGTCAGCCGCAGCAGCGTCATGCTGACGGGAGAGTCAGAGTGATGTAGAGGGCGGGGCAGGGCGCTTATTAGCACCTCATGCTTGGACCCCACCCTCTTTGCTGCCGGAGGAGCCGAGAACAGAGACCCCCCCCCCACCTGTCCCTTGTTCCATGTATTATGTTGTTGCTATCATTTCTTCACAGCTGCGGAATAGGAGGCACAAGGTAGAGTATTTGGTTCAGGGAGCAGTTTGCATGCTGGGACCTGAGGCGGGGGTCTCAATAAGAGACCAGCTGAAACCTACCGCGGCCTTACCTGGCTGGGAAGGTCAGGGGAGGTAGGGATGGTTGCATATTGGGACGCCCAGTAACCATGACTGGCCTCTTCCCCGAGGGAGGGTTTCAAGGGGCAAGGGATCCTTCCTCCCAGCTGGGAGGAAGGGGGACCCAGGGCACCCCTTGAACTCATGTCAGCAGCCGGACAGGGATTACTCTACACCTCGTGCCAGGCCAACCCCTGGTTTGTTCGGTTAATAAAGCTGCGGCCTTGTTCATGCCAAAAGCCGACTAGCGTCTTCCTGGACTGGGTACACCATGCCAGTCAAACCCCAGTTTCATGTTATCTCTGAACTGGGCCTAAATGAATACAGTACTGTGTCTACACAGTTAAAAAAAATAATTTCATCAAGGTGTGTTTGTTTCTCTATTTATATAAAAATCATAATCTAATGATGTTACCTCATTATTTCACAATGACAATGCCAAATTGATACTTTTAAAAACCATCCTGGGATTGGTGTACTTTTGTTGCTCCCTAATTACCTGAGTGCATCAGGGATCTGTGCAGAAGGAGCAGGCGGGGCTTTTAGGGAAGAAGCCACTCTCTAGATCCTTATTAAAGAGGAGGGTTCATTTTGCATTTGTGCTCACACTATAGAACTAATTCAGACCTTGGCACATCTTTTCTCTAGGGATGCCTTGATAACCCAGTTGGTGCAATTCCTGACTCAGATATTTTAGAGCAGACAATTATCCCAACTCTCCGCCCGTCTATCTGATTTACTTTCCAGTGGGGAAACAAATTGCTGGTGGGTGGATGCTCGTGCAAACAAGCCCGGGGTTTAAGATTAGAGATGCCCGTATGCATGCAAATCTCCTTGCAAACAAGGAGTAGTGTGAACATTTGAGTACACATGTGATTTATGTTGTGAAAATCAAGTGTATTCAGGATGCTTGCTAAAATTTCTGCAGATATTCAAATCTACAGGGTAGAAAACTCCCTGGGAATATTGGGTGGGTTTTATATGGACCTGTTTTTCCTTAGGTTACAGTACTCTGAGATGTGTCTTTGATTCATGACAACACTGATCCCTACAGGATTTCATTAGCAGACAGAGACAATATCGTGTTCTTACATTTTTCTCTGTGAATCTTTTGATTTCCAGCTTTTTATAGAATGAGAAATACATCTTTTTGCTAACCCTTTGTTACAAGGTTAAATGATATCATTGGCTTTTTTTCAAATACAGAGGTTGTGTGATATGAACACACAACCAGACCCCTAATTCATATTCAGAAGCTGAAGTAATTTTGGTCTTTGATGTATGGGAGGCATCAAAGTAGACTAATTAATAGAAGAATAGGTAGGATAGTATGAAAACATGTTGCCAAGAAATTTTTTTTAATGCTGAAATCAACTCATGTCAGGATTTATAACTTCTCACCGGCTTGACCCTGTCAGCCAATCAAAGTTGCACATGTCTTCTAATTAAAAAAGTAATTTCCCCAGTGAGTACAGATGTTTCTCGACAACTTAGTTACACATCTGTGCAGTCAAGAGTGCAGTGATTGAACTTCATACATTCTCAACAGAATAGGGACTAATGAAATGTTATGGTGTTAAATATTTTATAAAACACGACTAGACCAATCAATGGGAGCAAATCAATATTTGCCAACCTTCACTGTATTCGGCACTCCGTAATTCTCCGGAATAATGCCTACAGATTTCTTGACTGCTCCCTCAAAAAAGGGAACAACTAGGCTCTCTTGAAGGATGTGATCTGAACTTGATGCTGTCAATGATCCGTCACTGGAGCCTCTTAAAGTTGCAATAATACAAGGGCTATGAAAAGCAAAAGGGATGTAAGTGCCTCCAACTTACAATGATAATGAGTACAACAGTTTGCAGGCGAAGCTGTAAATCAAAGGAACTGTAGCCATAAAAGGAATAGCAAAGGCATTTGGATGGGATCCTGGACTGCTTCCGCAATAAAAGAAGCTGTGCATACAAATGAGACGCCATCCAAATTGTGGTATGGAGAAGGCCACGACGAAAGGGACAAGCAGAGGTGTAGCTAGTATCTGGGGGACCTGATTATTGATCCCTCCCACCACTCACCTTGTGCACTCATACAAACAAATCTTAACATTATTTCCAGATTTACTGTACACTCAGCCTTTTCTTCCTTCCTCTGCTTCCCATTTCCTCTGTATTTTTTTTTTCTGGTAGGAAGAATTTGTTTAAGTAGTGCTAGACTTAGTTTAGGCAAATCATGAAAGCACTTGTTAGTTTCTAAATGTGGGCTGCAGAAATTAATGCCCATGTTAGGTCTAGCGATTAAGCTGTTATCTCATGGGCCAACTAATTTTCTGAACGTGCTGCTGTATCCATGTTGGTGTGAAAGGCTGTCTGAAGTTGCAAAGGTTCATTTTGCAGGTAAACATCATAATGTGCATTGAATCGTGGCTTAGTGATTGTAAATGGACATAGACAAGTAGAATTGGCAGAGGAATTTACTGGCATGACACATAAAGATGCTGTCTACATTGATCATGTACGGGTCTCATCATGTTTGCACCCTCAGATCTACGGTTCTGGTGGATATTGAGTGGTGGGGCCTATGGTATCAGTATGCAGTACCCAGAAAAGTTATCAAACTGCTTAATTAAACTAGTGTGTACAGAGTGGCATTGCTGGCCAAAAGAAAAAAGATGATGAAGAAGAAAAAAAAACAAGGAAAGGAAGCACAGACTCTGGATGTGATATTAAATTAATATAACAACTATTTATTAAAGAACTCCATTACAGACAAGAAAAGTAAAAAAAAAATCATCCCTAATCTAACCTAGCTAGGTGAATGGGGAGAGATGCAAGAGATATCTCTCCACTCACCATACTGCAGGAAACCAAGATGGAGAGAGGGATTTCTGAAGAAGAAGCAGGAAACAGAAAGTTGTCTTTAAGAGACCCTGGCTTGCCTTAAAGGGGCAGTTTCTGAGAGATCAGAAAGGTGAGTGGTCAGTATTCCTGCCTATCTCACTCACTCTGTGGTAAGGAATCTTCTCCTCCCTACAGGAGGGCACAACTGGCAACAAACAAAAAACTAATCTTGTATTTAGTACTAGTTCATACTCTCTCTGCCTTTCACACACACACATTGAGAGAGAAAATGTAGGGTCTCCAAGAACAAAGAATGCCTCTTGGATGACAATTTCAAAACAAATCATGCCAGACTGAAAAAGAAAGCAAAACGGTCTATTTTGAGTCTCTGTAAGAAAGGTGAATGAAACAAATAAACAAAATAAATAAATTATATAGATGCATGAACATAGCTGGAATGCTGAATGTAAATTCAGAAAAGGACACTTCCTGGCAGGACATGGAGAGGCAAGCAAGGCTTCCAACTCATGGAAAGTACCCAGGTTCTACTGAACCTGATGTGGAGAGGTTTAGGCATCACCTAAGGGAGAGGGTTGGGATGGGCTGTGGAGGAGCTGTTCATCCTTTTTTAAGAATGCCCAACATGGATTTGGAGAATGATGCATCTACGGCAGTTTTTCTCAACTTGTTTACACCTGAGAAACCCCTGAAATATTCTTCAGGTTTTGAGAAACCCTGGAAGTGTTGCAATCATGGGGAAATGGAATATGGTTGGGAAGCATAGTTGTGTATATGAAGGGGCCCCTCCCTTTCCCACCCCCAAATTAAAATGGAGAGGGCCTATTCTGGTTGCACATTGGTTTTTATTCCACCTTTCTGGTTTTCTGATGGGATGCGTGTCTTTTTAACTCACATGCAACATCTTCTACAAGGATAGGAGATGCAGGATAGCAAAAAGTGTTTGAAAAATGCCAGTTTTTCTATCAGCTGTTAAACATGCATAAAACCCTATGAAGAAAATGGAGCATCTGCTGGGCAGTGTCATGGTGCTTTTTCACTTCTAGGGGGAGAAACAACGTGGCCTTATTTTGGTTGCCATAATTATTCATTTGTTCTCCCGATCTGCAGGAGGTCCACATTCCCGTGGTATGACCTCACATGGCTACAGAGTTCCTGCAGAGGAAGGAATCACAAGTTCAGGGCTGACTTGGGTGTCTCTTTCCCATCTGGCCAGCAGCTAGGAATGAGGATGGGAACCATAAAGAGAAGAAGGCACGTAATGGTGCTTATCTAACAGAGTTGCATCATCCAACCAGAGCTGCATGGGCTTGCGTCCTCTGGAAGTGACTGCAGGCTGCTGTAGGAATGCTGCAGCCCTTCTGATTGAACAGCAGTGCTATCTGAGGAGGCATCCAAGCAGGCCACCACAAAGCATGTGGCAGAAAAGACGTTTCAAAAGTATAATTGCCTGCTAACCCCAAAATGCTGCCATCTGTAATGGTAGCAGACATGAAGGCATGGGGGATTCCTGCAGGTTCCTTCAACTCTTTCTGGGCAGAGTAAAGTGAAATGTAATTCAGCTAACCTCAGAGAATTTGAACAGAGAACTGGTTCAAAATGATTTTTTCCAGAATAACTAGAGGATATGCCACCAAAATTGGACAGGTAGGAATTCTGTGTTATTTATTTTCATCCTAAACATTGGCAGAAACCAAAGTATAATTCAAACTTTTGTGTAGTGGCGCAAACAACAGATCCCCAGTTCCATATGGCTGAAGGCCTCTTGATTTCTAGTCAAGCAGGTAACTTGGCTATTAGAATAACAATTCTTAACCAAGCTGCTTCTAGAGCTCTAACTCAAGGCTGTCCTAGCCTGGTTCTGCAGATTCTTAATAGGCCCTATACTCCTCTGCTAGCAGGGAGACTGAGAAGCAGGGCTACCAGGTGTCCACCCACCCTGGCTGCCAGCTGAGGATGGAGGAGGGGATACGGTTCCCAGATCCAGGTTGGAAAATGTCTGGAGATTTGGGGATAAAGGCTGCAGAAGGTAAAAATCTCAGTGGTTTACAAAGCCCTCCAAAGCTTCCACTTTTTCTAGGGGAATTGATCTGTGTAACCTAGAAGTGAGCTGTAATTCTATGGGCTCCCCAGGTCACTCCTAGAGGGACTCAGCAGCATACATTATTCCACTCGCCTCTTCATTCTATTCGGACAACAAACCTATGAAGTAGGTTAGGCTGAGAGAGTTGCTAACCTAGGCCTTCCCAAAGTACAATCTTAAAAAGAGTTACACTTGTCTGAGACCATTGAAGTCAATGGTTTAAAAGGGGAATGACACTGTTTAGGACTGCACTGCACTGCCAATGAAGTTCATGGCAGACTAGATTTTAAGTTGAGTCTTTGCTGACACTTTGACCACTATATGGCAGTAGCTCTCAGCCAAGGTGACTTAAGTATACTCCAGTCAATTTGGGGTTCCAGCTATCATTTGTAGCTTCCATTCCATTTTTTTCCCACAAAAAGGACTAAAAAGAAAATGGCTAAAAATCAGTAGCAAATTTTCCCTTGCTTAAAGTTTCTCACTTCAAAAGGGCTTTTTAAATAGCAGAAGTAAGCACCTCCTTTCTCCTTATTTCTTGCCAAGACAAAAGCTGACATGTACATATCAGCTTCTTGAAATAGATGTTTTAGCAACTATTGAAAGATTTTGTCCTACTAACTATAGAAGGGGAAATAAATGGAGCATCATCCAAGCCCATTTTGGACAAAGTATGTTGAAATAAATATTTGGTTAGAGTGACTTTATTTTCTGTTCATTTATGCTGATTTTGCATGCCTGGGAAACTTGTAGGGTTTGGAATGCTTTGGTTAAATGTAGACACCAAAAAAGGGCAGATCCCTGGTGGAGAATGAAGGGACTGGTAGAAGAATGCTTAACTATGTCCCTGTCTCAGCAAACAGTTATCTGGGATGCAATTGTGTTTTTGCTGATTTTGCTTGACTGAGTCCGATACCGAGCATCTGCTGGAACACTGTGTTTGAGAGAACAGATGTTGTGCATTCATTAAAACAGATGTAGAACATGCACACTGTTTTATCCCAAAGACCAGGCATGAAATTTAGGCGGCAGCACAGCCTGAAACAAATGTAAGGTTTAATCATGGGATTCCTGCTCTGAACAGTTACAGCAACAACTAACTAGCTTCCAGTCTTTCTGGCTGACTATAAATCCTGGGGAGGATTAGTATATGGTCAGTCCAGGAGAGTGTAATCCTGGCCTGGATCAAAGAATGGAGTTATTACAAAATGCTACACACAAAAGTTTCTGTTTCATGCTCCATATGGGGAAGTGTTTTAGATTTTGGGAAATGTTTTAGATCCCTTGTTAACATTTTTCTTCCAGCTTATTTCTTGTTTGTGCTCTTGATGGGTATGAAAATGCACTGGGCATGACACATTTGATTATTTTCTCTTGTCAATAAACTTCAGCAAACCCACACAGCAGAAAAAGGCTAGTCACTAGTGCATTGCAATTAGTACTGTGAATGATTTTAAGGCTGAATAATTAAGGCTGAATAATATGGATGGACAGAGGTTCACAAAATTCTGCATGGGATGGAGAAGGTAGAGAAAGAAGCATTTTTCTCTCTGTCTCACAATACAAAAACTCATGGGCACTCAATGAAGTGAATGAGCAATGGGTTTAGAACAGATAAAAGGAAGTATTCCATCACCCAAAGAATAATTAACCCATGGAATTAACTGCCATGGAGCTTCTGGAGTTGTGGCCCTACTGATGGACCTCCTAATGGCACCTGGGTTTTGGCTACTATGTGACACAGTGTGTTGGACTAATTGGGCCATTGTTGTGATCCAACATGGCTTTGCTTATTGACTAGTTTGGAAGCTGGTGATGCATATTGCCAAAGAGCTATTATGAGACACAATAGCCTGACATTCAATGATGGAAAACTTTTGCCATCTACCCTATTCTTGCTAGGGTCAGGTCCAATAACACTTTGGAGCATGTAAGATTTTCAGAGTCAAATCTCCCTTCATTAGATTTTTCTTGTTTTCTCCTAAACCCAAAACTGGATTAACAAGGTACTAGCACATAGAACAGTATATATGGCTGTCATGCCCTTAAAATATGTGGTGTGATGTTTTATTATTATGTAGTGTAGTGATCTGTGTGTCAGACCTTTCTGTGTATAGATCCTTTTCTCGGTATTTGGGAACCTTAGATAGAATCATAGAATCATAGAGTTGGAAGGGGCCATACACGCCATCTAGTCCAACCCCATGCTCAATGCAGGATCAGCCCAGAGCATCCTAAAGCATCCAAGAAAAGTGTGCATCCAACCTTTGCTTGAAGACTGCCAGTGAGGGGGTGCTCACCAGCTCCTTAGGCAGCCTATTCCACTGCTGAACTACTCTGACTGTGAAATTTTTTCCCCTGATATCTAGCCTATATCGTTGTACTTGTAGTTTAAACCCATTACTGTGCGTCCTTACCTCTGCAGCCAATGGGAACAGCATCCTGCCCTCCTCCAAATGACAGCCTTTCAAATACTTAAAGAGGGCTATCATGTCCCCTCTCAACCTCCTTTTCTCCAGGCTGAACATTCCCAAGTCCCTCAACCTATCTTCATAGGGCTTGGTCCCTTGGCCACAGATCATCCTCGTCGCTCTCCTCTGTACCCTTTCAATTTTATCTATGTCCTTCTTGAAGTGAGGCCTCCAGAACTGCACACAGTACTCCAGGTGTGGTCTGACCAGTGCCGTATACAATGGGACTATGACATATTGTGATTTTGATGTGATGCCCCTGTTGATACAGCCCAAAATGGCATTTGCCTTTTTAACCGCTGCATCACACTGCTTGCTCTTGTTTAATTTACAATCCACAAGTAGCCCAAGGTCTCGTTCACACACAGTGTTACCTAGAAACATATTCTCCATCCAGTAGGTATGCTTTTCATTTTTCTTACCCAGATGCAGAACTTTACACTTATCCTTATTAAATTGCATCTTGCTCTCATTTGCCCATTTTTCCATTGTGTTCGGATCTCATTGAACTCTGTCTCTATCTTCTGGAGTCCTCCCAATTTGGTGACACCTGCAAACTTGATGAGTAGTCCCTCCACCCCCTCATCTAGATCATTAATAAATATGTTAAAAAGTACTGGACTGAGCACCGAGCCCTGAGGTACCCCGCTACTCACCTCCCTCCAATCTGATGAAACACCGTTGACAACAACTCTTTGAGTGCGGTTCTCTAACCAATTCCCTATCCCCCTAACTATCTGAAAATCCAGATTGCAGTCCTTCAATTTATCCATCAGAATATCAAGGGGAACCTTATCAAAAGCTTTACTAAAATACAAGTAAATGACATCAACCCAATTTCCACGATTCAGCAAACCTGTTACTTGGTCAAAAAAGGAAACCAGGTTGGTCTGACAGGACCTGTTGGAGACAAATCCATGCTGACTTCCTTGGATCACGAAATTGTCCTCCAGATGTTTGCAGATCGCTCCCTTTAATTTCTGCTCCATTATCTTAGCCACAACAGAGGTCAGACTCACTGGTCTGTAGTTTCCCGGGTCATCCTTCCTCCCTTTTTTTAAGATTGGAATAACGTTTGCTCTCTTCCAGTCCTCCGGGACTTCTCCAGTCTTTAAAGAGGTCCCGAAGATGATGGACAAGGGTTGTCTTCATGGATATGGTGTTCATGAGACCTTTATATTACTTATTACTGGAGTGACCCAGAGTTCTCCAATAGCATAAACCACTAGTCAAATACTGGAAAAAACTGAAATTGACTAGTGTATATGAGAACCAAATAATACATAGAATTTTAGATGAAAGGAATCCAGAGATCATCGAAGAAGTCACCAAGGTATAATCCACAATACTAAGGGTAAATCATTCACATCTGAACCCCATATTGGCCAAATAACAAATTTCTGTGTACCCCAATGTAAAATGCACATCACAATATGACTACCTCATATTCCAGTGTCTACAGGCCAGGAATCTGGGTGTGACTATTGATGCCTCCCTGACTATGGAGGCTCAGGTCAAGAGAGTAGCAGGCCAGGCATTTTTCCATCTTCACCAGGCTCGACTACTAGCGCCCTACCTGTCCCCTGACCACTTGGCCACAGTGATCCATGTGACAGTCACCTCCAGATTGGATTTCTGCAACTCGCTCTACGCTGGCCTTCCCTTGTCCTTCATCTGGAAACTTCAGCTAGTACAAAACGCAGCTGCTAGGATCCTCACTGGCACACCTTGGAGGACCCACATCCAGCCTGTACTGAGGCAGCTGCACTGGTTGATGATTGCTGTCCAGATCAGGTTTAAGATTCTGGTTTTGACCTTCAAGGCCTTACGCAGGTTGGGACCCACATACCTGAGGAATTGCCTGTCACCATATGCCCCCCGCGGGGCTTTACGCTCCGCAGGTGAGAACTTCCTGGTCATTCCTGGTCCTAGGAAAGCACTCCTGGCCTCGACCATGGCCAGGGCCTTTTCAGTCCTGACCCCGACCTGGTGGAATTAGCTCCCGGGTAAGCTGTGGGCCCTGCGGGATTTACCAGCTTTCCGCAGGGCCTGCAAGACAGAGCTCTTCCGCCAGGTTTTTGGTTGAGACTGGGGTCATCAAATGAGAGCCAACATCCCCCTCCCCTTGGGTCTAATATGTTATATCTTCTCCCCATCCTCCCTGCAGCTCTGATAGCAGGGGGTGGGAATATTGGGTGTTTTTTCCGCCATGTTGAGATTGTTTTAAAGTCTTTTAATGAGTATTTTAATGGGGACAAAGACTATTGTTACCTGCCACGAGCCTAAGGCGAGTGGCAGGAAATAAATATTATAATAATAATAATAATAATAATAATAATAATAATAATAATAATAATAATAATAATACTTCTTTATACCCTCTTGAAAGATTGTATATACTATTTTATCATATTATTCTTGTTCTACCGTTTTATCCCTTATTATGCCAATAAAGGTACTCTGTATTCGGTGTGTCAGATGAAAAAGAAGGGAGTCAAGTTTGGGTTCCCAGTCTGGGTGACCTTGGACCAGTCATGCACATTTAGCCTCATTGACCTCACAAGGTTGTTGTGAGGATAACATGGAGCAGACTAACAAAGTTTTCATTCGCTGTTGGGGAGGGTTAAGGTTTGTAAGGTGGGGATTGTTTTTATTGTTTTATGGATGATTGTGGGGTTTAAATGCTGTAACCTGTGTGACTTGCCCTTTTGGAGTTTCTGCTATATACACATTTTTATCCCACCAGCCAGTTTATCCATTGGTCTCCTGCTTTACTTCCACATTCTAAGTGTTTCCCATGCATAATTCTTTCCTCAGCAGACTAACTTCTCCATCACTCTCTGTTTTGGCCTCCATGTTCAGGTTGTCTTATTCTACATTTGGTTCTTTTCCGGCGGCAATCTGAAGACTTGCTGTAACCTGCTGTGAGCCAGCATTGCTGGAAGTGGCAGATAAGAGATGGATGGAAGGAAGGAAGGAAGGAAGGAAGGAAGGAAGGAAGGAAGGAAGGAAGGAAGGAAGGAAGGAAGGAAGGAAGGAAGGAAGGAAGGATTTAGCCACTTGAGAACCTCAGTGAATGAATAAAAATGTAGATTTCTGGCCCTCATGACTGTGGAGGAAACTGTGGAAATATATAGTGAATGTTTGGGGTAGGGGAAGCTCTATGGAAATTCATTGTTTATGCTTGGCCACAATAATCTCTTTCTCCTACAGCTGCTTGTCTCTTCTCCCATGAGTTTATTGCTAGCTCCTCCACATTATGAACTCCTGAAAGCACAAATCTTGGAAGCAGAATAAGTTAAGCAAAATAAGCCACACAATGGGATTTTAGCTGATTAAATCTCTCCAGTGTGTCTCCATGGGATAAATAAATGCAAGTACTTCATTCCAATGGGTTTGGGAATGGAGGTGCCTGTCACATCCCACAGATTACTTAGCACTGGTACATCTGCTTGGAGATTGCTGCCATATCTGATTCCCAGCCCCCACCCTCACCCCCACCCCAACTGGGATATTTTCGACTGCTTGCCTCTCTGGTTTGATTCAGAACGTTGTCTGCAAGGCAGAAAGGCCTGCAATCCATTCTGAAACTTACCCAACCTTAACCCATTATTTTTCCATCACATGCAACTAAGTGCTGCGACCATTTGAAAATGATGTTGCAACCAAATGTGCAATTCATTGATTAGTATGTCTAAAGGCAATTGCTGGAACATGTACTTGTTATATCAGGTCAAATGACTTTAATTTGCTTTCACCATCAACCTTCTTCCTTTCCTCTCTTCCTCTCCCCCACTTCCCCCGCCCCCAGCCAACTATTCCCTTCTCTGTTCTTCAGAAATGTTAGTTTCTGAATCTGTTTAACTTTTCACATTTTGGAAAGGCCAATAGACAAAAGCTTGCACTTTCCAGCAGGGCATGTGAAAATATCAGTAGTAATATGCAGGTGATAAATCTGTTTGGCCCTTTAAAAGTGATATTGATTTTTGTCTGGTGATATTTCTGTCAAGAAAAGACACCTAATCTAACTGAAGGTGACGTTACATATAGCCTCAGCTGAAACCACCAGGAACTTCTAATCGGCAATAAGTGTATTTATGGAGTCTATGCAGCATAGCTTGGAATGAATCCTGGTCTATAATGGTGCTCAATATTTCTGTCTGCTGTTCTCTCCCCCTTATCCAGTCAATAAGATTTATCAGTATTTCATTCACTCTGTTCATCTACAGAGCTCCTTCTTGGTGATTAATGGGAGCCAGGCACAAACATTTACCCTTATGGGGTTGCACAATGTTAAGCTTGCATGCAGAGGCCCTGAGCTCAAAATCCAACCCAAGATGCTTACTGGATGTCCTTGGGCAAATCATCATCTCTCAGTGTACACTATCCCACAAGACTGTTATGAGGATAAATGAGAAAATCCTAACAAGCCCTAGGGTTTCCCAGTCCAAAATGTGATAAAGAAATCAGATGGCAAAAGCTGTTGAGAGAGCCAGCTTGGTGTAGTGGTTAGGAGTGCGGACTTCTAATCTGGAATGCCAGGTTTGATTCTGCGCTCCCCCACATGCAACCAGCTGGGTGGCCTTGGGCTCGCCACGGCACTGATAAAACTGTTCTGACCGGGCAGTAATATCAGGGCTCTCTCAGCCTCACCCACCCCACAGGGTGTCTGTTGTGGGGAGAGGAATGGGAAGGCGACTGTAAGTCGCTTTGAGCCTCTTTCGGGTAGGGAAAAGTGGCATATAAGAACCAACTCTTCTTCTTCTGTTGCTCACCCTGTCACTAAGATTGGAACTAGGCATCATTTTCGCAACTTGCATCTTCAGACTACTGGACAAAGTTTGTCTGCTGCATCTGGAGAAGCCATTTGCAGGGAAGATGATTGCTTGGAGAAGGTAATCTTGAGGGCAGTGATGGAGGCACCATGGCTGCTCCCGCAACACAATGCAGCCATGCCACTGTTGAGAACACAGCATCACAGCACCCATTGTATGGGATGAGATCACTGGTTAATTGCAGCAATCTACTCAGATATTGTCACTTAAAGGAGGGAAGGGGAAAGTTCCTATTGGCAGCAGAGGATTGGACCCTCAGTAATGAGTGCGCAGAATGATATCGGCTAGATATCGGGGGGGGGGGGAGATTTACAATCAGAGTAGTTCAGGGGTGGAATCGACTGCCTAAGAAGGTGGTGAGCTCCCCTTCAATGACAGTCTGCTAGCATTGGCTAGACAGATATTTATCTTGGAAACTTCAGGCTGATCCTATATTGAGCAGGGAGTTGGACTAGATGGCCTGTATGGCCCCTTCCAACTCTATGATTCTATAAACAGAGAAATCAGAAAGCAGCTTTTCATTCTAGTTCAGCAGTAGAATAGGCTGCCTAAGGAGGTAGTGAGCTCCCCCTCACTGGCTGTCTTCAAGCAAAGGTTGGATACACACTTTTCTTGGATGCTTTAGGATGCTTTGGGTTGATCCTGCGTTGAGCAGGGGGTTGGACTAGATAGCCTGTATGGCCCCTTCCAACTCTATGATTCTATGATTCTATGAACTAGAAAATTGCAGTTTATGTCAGTTTGTGATTTGTGGCTGAAACACCAACTGAACCAAGAACCAAACCAGGAGGTTCATTTGACAACTGATCCAGTTCATGGTTTGTGTTCCTGCAAACCCCAGTGATCAAGAGGGCTTGGGAAATATGCCTTGAAGACTTACAAATGTGCTAAAATCTTTTGTTGTTCTGAAAGAGAAATCAGAAAGTAGTTTTTAAATCTCTCCTAGTAAGAAAGTCAAGAGGTTTAAAAATATATTCTCTCCAGAAGCAGCGGTACAGGTTGCAAGTATACTCAGAAATCATAGGTTCTTGAGTGACAAGCAGCTAAAAACAAGATATACCTGGACAACTGAACTGGAACCAAGAAACATCAGGGCCTACCCTGCCTTATTCTGTTGCAATACAAGAACATTGCTTGCCACTGACTTGTCTAA
The DNA here is from genome assembly GCF_049243985.1 of Paroedura picta. NCBI lineage: Eukaryota > Metazoa > Chordata > Lepidosauria > Squamata > Gekkonidae > Paroedura > Paroedura picta. The sequence continues at coordinate 151,315,654 of NC_135371.1, forward strand.
AATTAAATATTGTAGATTCACAGGGGTAACTGTGTTGGTCTGAAGCAGCAGAACAAAGTTTGAGTCAAATGGAAGACAACCTTGAATATAAGAAGGTCCCCTTAAAATGTCACAGAGAGAGAGAGAGAGAGATTATGTCATTGCAATTTGTACATAAATATAAGAAGAAACACGCCTCTTTTTGATTTACTTATTTATTTATTAGTTGGACTTATTGCCTGTCACTCCCGCAAACCAGCTTGTGGCGGGTTACAAATAGGTTCTAATACAACCCCCCCAATAAAACCAAATTAAAACACAGTAATACAATAATTAGCAACATGGCAGTAACACTAACCTCATCCTAAACTGTGCACTCACCTAGGGGGGGGACAGCAGTATAATAACTGGTCACTACCAGACATGTCAAGAAATTGGAGGGGGGTATCTTCCTGGGGGGGAGGCACCAGTTCTTTTCCTAAAAGACTGGCCTCATTCATAAACCTAACAGAAGAGTTCCATCTTGCAGGCCCTGTGGAATGCCAAAAGCTCCCACAGGGCCCATAGCTCTTCCGGGAGCTCATTCCACCAGGTGGGGGCCAGAATCGAAAAGGCCCTGGTCCTAGTTGAGGCCAGATGGGCTTCTCTGGGGCCGGGAATGACCAACAGATTGGTGCCCACAGAGTGCAAAGCCCTGTGGGGGGCATAGGGCAACAAGCAGTCCCGCAGATACATGGATCCCAGACTGCAAAGGGCCTTAAAGGTCAAAAACAAGATAATCCCGTGATGGTAAACCTGTGTAAAAAAACCCTAATTTTGCTTTTAGGTAAATACTGTAACCTTGCTTTAATATCATCTGTTCAAAGGTTTTATGTATGAAGCAGGCAAAGAAACTGCCTGATGCCATGATAGGCATAACAGCTAAATGATCTAGGCACGGACATACAGAGGGAACAGAAAAAGAAACAGAATATGAAATCTTTCACCTTGGTGTTCTTGAGATATATGCTAGAGTTCCTCAATACCAATATTTGCAATGGTGGACAAGCAATGAGAAGATCACTAAAGGTGGGACTAGTCTATCGCTGCCAGTCTTTACTGCAACACATGGTATAAAACATTTGTTTGCATTCAGACAGTGCACAATTCAGGCACTAGGATATCCAGATAAAAGGCTCATGTAGAGGGTGCTGTGAAAGATCTCTACCTGAAACCCTGGTGAACCAAAGTCAACAATACTGACAATAGCTTGACTAAGACCGTTTATGCACTGGGACCTTCACTGCCCCACCCCCCTGTCAGGAGCACAGAACGGGGGTGGATGAGGTGCACCAGGCCAAATGCTCCCCCATGTGGGTGCAGGAAGAGGTGGGGCAACCTGCCACAAGTAAAACTCCAGCCTGCAGCCCGGCATAAAACCTCCAGTGCATAAATGGTCATAGAGAGCTAGCATGGCATAGTGGTAAAGAGCATCAGCTCCTAATCTGGTTCCCTGCTCCTCAACATGTAGCCAGCCGGGTGACCTTGGGCTCGTCACAGCCCTGATAATGCTGCAGTAACATCAGGACTCTCTCAGCCCCGACTATCTCACAGGGTGCCTTTTGTAGAGAGAGGAAAGGAAGGCGATTGTAAGCCACTTTGAGACTCCTTCTGGTAGAGAAAAGCAGGGTACAAAAACCAACTCTTCTTCTATAAGGAATAGGGTTGGGTGGTGTTCTGAGATACATTATCAGTTCAAGTAAGGCAACGGTGAAGCTTAGCAAACTACCCACACTGAACTGGCTGTGTACTCTCAAACATACCTCATGATCGTCTGCAGTACCTGTGTGCACTGTCAAACATATAATCTGCATTGGTTATGGTAGCTACACAACGATTCCTTACCAAATGTGGATGTGGAAACAGTTCTCTGGAAGTAGAAACCAAAGGATTATCAATCCTTGAACTGCAGTGTGAGGGAGGGATACAAGTTTTATGAATGTGTAAGGGAGGAAGTGCCCTGAAATGCCACCAACGTTAGTGTGACTCTCTTTGCAACACCATGGCTCAGACTCAAGATTAAATATGAACATTTGCCAATGATTTTTCCTGATCCCAAGGATGCCTCTCTTACCTCTGGGATTTAGGGCTGTGAGGTTGGAAGCTGTAGTTTGAAGGCACGTTAGAGCTCCAGTACATTTCTTTTAGGAACTGACATCCATGTGCTGGTGAAGAATAGGATTAAGCTCTTTACTGTGTCATGGGCGCTGTGAACATTTTAGTACTAATTCTTGTTTATTCATCTGTGACAAAAAGGGAATACCCAACTGACTGTAGTTGTTGGATGAGATTCAGTTGTGGCTGCACAGCATCTGAACTGATTGCTTTTCTCCCTAGACAATTGTCTCTTAATAGACAATATTTTTTGGCAAAAGCTTATCCATCTCTTTTGAAGCTATTGATGATATTTACTGCTCCGAACAGCATTGGTCTCCTGGGCCTCCTTAGTTTCACGCAAGAGCTTGCCAGTAAGGATGGATACCTGTTGCTCCTTAACAGACACATCAAACTAAAATGGAATGGGAGCTTTGCCTTTTTATCGACAACTGAAACACGGAGGCCCCTTAATATACAGGAGAACAGCTCTTATCTTCCAGCTCACGTAATTGAAAGGTATTATCAAAGGGGCCTGAAAACATCATGATTGTATTCTAGGCCTTTCCAAGAGAGCAGAAAATGACATTGCTTTTTGTGAGCAATGCTGGGAATGGACACATTTCTGATGGTCACACACAACAGAGGTTCCCTTTCTGCTAATATTGTTTACCTAGCATGGTGTTTGTCAGGCTGTGGAGGACAAATGTGGAGGAAGGTTATGAATGGCTAGGAGTCAGAAAAACAGACATGCTCTGTAACCCCCACAACTAATGCCAGCAAGGCAAGCCTGCCTGGAAGAGCTGATCGGGGTCTTTTCAGCGCTCACAAAAACAAGGACAAGGCTTGAAAGCTCACATATACTTGGATGTCAGGTGTGCAGGGAGAGATGGGGCCATGATGAGCTAGGTTGCCAAGCAACTGATGGATAGGAGATGTAGCAATAGAATTTACCATTTAGAGACAATTCAGAGACATATTTTGTGGTCTTGTGGGATGGATAATTTGTGGCCATGCCTTAAGATCACCTGACCTTTGCTTGGTCTAGGACAGACTGCTGTACAAAATGTTTTCATTGCTCTTCATGTTAGAATCATTTCCAGCTGTTCTTCATTCTTGTAGTGCTAGCTGGACTTGCAGAAATAGTATGGGAGAAGCAGGGCTGTCAGGCAGAAGAATGGATGGGGGTGGGGAACAAGGGAGGCCCTGAAGCTGCTTATTCTGCAGAATTAAGTTTAAGGCAGAAGAACTTCTTTCCTCGAAGTTAAAAGATGAAACGAGAAGGGGAGATGGGTGCCACATTCACCTCTAATTTTGAGACATGGGTCTATTATGCACATAGTCAGCACACTGACCCTTTTAAATTGTCATTTTTTAAAAAAATGGTAGTATTTGTGCCTGTGCTCTGTTACTGTGTGGTTGTTTTTCTGCAAACAGTTATGCATTTGAAAGACTTACGATGGCAAAGCCTTAGGTGGGGGCACTTCCTCCATTGTGCTAGTTGCTCATTTGCAGGCAATGGTCATCTGCAATGTCACTTGACTTCTCTCATGGGAATTGTAGGTCATGGGAATGGAGACCTCAACAAAATAATTATGTAGGGGCCCACAGCCTTTTGAATGCCAGCACTGCAACCTTTCCCCCTCAGAGGTATGCTGTTCCTCACAGAGAGAGGATTGAAATGACTCTGAGGGAATGAATAAATGGTGTAATTTTATAATAGCAGAGGTGGGCGGGTCTGCGACAAACAAGGGGCACCTCAAGCTCCCATTAGTGGATGAAGTATTAGGGGCTGCCTGTTCTCCCACTGATGTACAGTGTCTAGAAACCAGTGGAAAAGGCACACTCACCACTATGAGGGGGGAAGACAATACATAATCAAAAATACTATGGTGAGTTTTCCATGGTGAAAACAATGCCACATGCAGAATGTTTTTTTTTTAATTAATGTTTCCTGTCATGGATAACACTGCAGGGTTGAATGGGGGTTAGGGACAGGATAGCCTAGACCAGGGGTGGCCTAACTGTGGCTCCCCAAATGTCCATGGACTACAATTAGTTCAAAGGGGCTCATGGTAATTGTAGTCCATGGACAACTGGAGAGCCACACTTTGGTCATTCTTGGCAGCAAGCCTGTCCCCACCAGAAGCAAAATTATCCCTGTCTTTCATTCATTCCCACTGGAGATCTGCAAAGGCCATACTGAGTATACAGCCACCATTACAGAAAGGAGACATCCTCAGGAAAGATGTAACTCAACCGAACTTGTAGAATGTGTAATAAGGAGGGAGAGAGAAAAGGAGGCAGCAAAGGCTGGTAGTTCTTACTGACCAAATGAGCAGTAAAAGGTCATTCAGGTGAATCAATGGACAATATCTTTAGGAACTGTACAGGTCCTGACCTCCTGTATAAGTCATAATATTAGTACATAAACTGTCATGCTGCCTGATGCATAATGGTGATGTCTTCCCTTCCCCAGAGTTATTTCTATACTAAAGAAAGCAGCTTTTCATAAATTTGTAATAAGCTTTCTTGGAAGAGATTATATGTTGGTGTTAAATTCAGATTTCATTTTAAACCTGGCTGTTCTTCAAAGAGAATGTGCTACAGCTCATAACCCTAGGATGGTGGCTTCGGTGGCTTTGGTTGATGGTGCAATCTTTGCCTAGGGGCCATGCTAATTGCTCAAAATGAATCAAAGGTGTAACAGAAAATATTTGGATGCATTGGTGCTAAAAAAAAAAAAAAGGATGACCAGAATGGGACATGGATTTCCTTAGGAGAAGGTGCTGATGTTCAGGCTAAATGACTTGGCTACATGAAAGATGGGTTTGAGGATAAGTGTGGCAATGAGCATATTAACGGAAATACTAGAATAAAACACTTCTTTGGTTTCCAGTTCGATGTGGTTAATCCTAGCAGCAAAAATGAAGTAGTAAAATATCTCAAGTGATGGTGCACGCTGCAAACTAAGGCACTGATGCTACAATCCTGATTTTGTTGGAGTTAGTGACAGTACTAGTTTGAATTTATTTTGTTTATGTTGTTTTCTCCAGCTTTCTAGATTCTTAGGTCAATTGTTTCCTATGGGAGAATAGGGGATCTTTCTGATGAGGGATGTCTGGACTGGAGCACACCAAGATTGCAGGGAAGCAAATCCTATCTCCCAATTTGAAAAGGACTAGACAAAGGAGTCAGATTGATGGACCTCTGAACTAGGTTGCTCCAGCCCTCTCAGTGTCCTTTGTTTATTAGGAGGGAAATGGCATGCTTCCTCCATGGCAAAGAAGCTCGCAACAGCCAAAAAGAACCAAGGTGAAAACCTGGGAACTTAAACAGAACAGAACTGTGTCACACCAAAGAATCCACAGAAATCCAAAGTGGAAACAGAATCCACACAGAAATAAGGCAGTCGAACCATGTGAACCAGCCTCAGAATACAAAATTAAATAATCTATCCAAGCCTTGCAAGCCACACGGAACCAAGGCAACCTGACTCTTAAATGTTTTTTACAATCTTCAGTCTAATTTATTGAAGCGACCTTTGCAAGAACAACCCAAAACACCAGCAAACAACAAACCAGCATGAACAGCAGCAACTGAGATTCCTCCCCCTCCCCAATCCCCCTGGGGGTCCTGAGGTTTGATACTGGTTTACTTGGAATTAGCAGGTGTGGCTGCTTTGTTTCAATGTACTTGGCATGTGTAGCTGCTTTCTTTCCACGTGGATTATCTAGTTAGGCACTGTTCTGTTTGGGGAGCCAAGTTTGATATTGACTCGTTGACTTCTTTGACCTGGAAGAACCATGGTATTTCCCCTCAATAGTGACCAGGGTGTCTAGGGATGCCAGGTTCATAAGTCTGTAAAACTGAATCTCTTTGACAAACACTTTTCAATCTGTGGGCTCTTTAGGATAGAGGAGGGGTCTTTGTTCTGAACAGATTTGGTGCCATTTTCTCTAAAAACACCTATTCCACCCAGACTCCCAGAAAGATCTTCTCATCTAGCCATAGGAAACAATGGAGACCAGAATGGTTGGAGGCACCTTGTTCAGGGATATATAAATGTGGACCACTTTATCCAGTCAACTTTAGATATCGTGAGGTCTTTGGGAGAGAGGGTAGACTTGATCTTCTGAAAGTTTGATGCTCAGTTTTTGTTTTTCCTAATGTTTTATGGAAATCTGAATATTATTAAAGCATGTGTTTTAATATAGCTTGAAAAAGGTGTTAGGAGGTGCTACCTACCCAACCGTTCTAGTCATCTTCACATGTCCTGCTTCAGGTGCCATTTTCTCAACCTAGATGTGGGGCAACTCAAGAACTCTTGATTGTGGTCCTAAACACCCTTGCCATGGAGATTCTCCTTTCTTCTTCTATCATTGTTTTTCATCTGCAGGTGAAGCCTTTTTTTGTTTTTTTTTGTTTGGTATTTCCTCACCTCTCTGACTGTTATTAGCCACCCACCCATTGGTGCGCTTATGTATATTTATATGTTTCATTTATTTGTGTGTGAATGTGATTTTTTTTAATGTTTGAAATGTTGTAATGTTAGCCATCTGAGGATTCTGAAAGGTGTTATAGATGCATTTTCAATAAATAAATATTTTTTTTAAAAAATCACAGGGTTAGGGTTTTTTTTTTTTTTAATGAGAAACTTAGTATGGAGATTCTCACCGATGACACAAGAGAGTGCTGCCAAATGTAATGGGTAAAAATAATAGCCACCACAGGAGCAAACACTGTTGTAGTGAGTGTTCAATTAAGAATGTAAATTGAGTGTAAAATAACCACTGGGAAAATTAGAATAATAAAACAAAACCTGAAGTATGAACTCTATTGATGCAAAGAGCTCTGAGACCCACATTGTGACAAAGTAATCTTATACTATTTCGAGGGCTTTAAGAATCCATCTCGACTGCAGGGGAATTACTGCCTTGAAGGGAAAAAAATTCAATGACTGACCATGTTTTGAGACCCCAGACCGCCCTGAGCTGCAAGGGGAGGGTGATCATCTTTACTTACTCACTTCTTAAATTTAGCATGTTCTTTTCTCTGTGTCAGGCTTTATTGACATCTATATGTCAGGCCTTATTAACATAAATGTTACAGATGAGTATACAGCCCTCAGCTATAGAGAAAGGCAATCATAGTATGAGAGAGTATTATGTTCTCTGTGTCTCTGTCTATCTGTCTATTGTCTGTCTGTCTACCTACCTACCAACCACCTAACATCATAATCACCATCAATTTATTTATATATCACTCTCCCCTTGCAGTTCAGGGCGGTCTGGGATAAATTGATGGGGATGATGGTAGATGTTAGGTGGTTGGTAGGTATCAAAGGCAAACAAACTCACAACTAGGCTTCTGTATTAATAGAAAGCTTTATTGGAAGTAGTTCTGAACACTCTAACATCTGAAGTCGAAACTAATCGATACATGGACAGCAAGTAGTTATCAATGCATTTCTCCCACCCAAATGTCCCCACTTTCCCAGGGTGGAATTACCCCCGCTTCCAGGTGCCATCCTGGGCTTCCTGCCAGACCATCTCTGGCTCTGGCGTCCTTGGTGGAATTGGCACCCTTCTTTGTAGATAACGAAGTACAGAGCAACATTTGCAACTAAGTGTCACAACAGGGGAGAATGCACATTGCACTGTGAAATAGTTCAAGGTCATAAAGAGGGGTTGCAAAGGTTCTACAAACACACAATCTACAAAAGATGAAATCTTTCTGGTCAATCTCATAATATGGCAGAGATCAGGGGACTGATCCTGACAGTAGGTAGGTAGACAGACAGACACTAGACGGACAGGCAGAGAAAGACAGAAAGAACATTATACTCTCTCATAAAATGACTGCCTTTCTCTATGGCTGAGGGCTGTATTCTCATCTGTTAAATTTATGTCAATAAGGCCTGGCATACATATTTATGTTAATAAGGCCCGGCATACAGATGTCAATAAAGTCCGGCACAGAGAAAAGAACATGCTAAATTTAAGAAGTGAGTAGTGTTCAATGTTATTATATAAACAACTGGCAGTTAGTGCTTATCCAGGTACTCTTATTTTTATGGATGCCACAATGCCCTCCTAAGTGGAATTTCCCTCTTCTGACTAGAATCATGTTAATGGACTTAGAAATATGCAACTTGCCTTGGGATGGAAAGTGCTTGTCCCATTGAAATCCTTCCAGTGGGAATCACTGGACCAAGGACTGCAACCTTCATATGTGGCAATGGCACCACTTAGCATGTTCAGTTGGGAAGGGAGGGGATCCCAAATCAAAATGGGTTGAGGATTGCCCTTGAAGCATCATTGAAAACAGTTTCTCCCCTCTTCTAAAAGTAAGGGGATGGAGTCTGAGTAGTTAATTCAGCAAGCATCATTCAGCAATGTCTTTGGAAATGATCTGAGTGAGAAAAGTGTCACACCCCTGGGAAATGGGGAGAAAAAAATTTACTTTTCTCAAGCAGCATGGGGCAGGTGCTGAGGAATGTGCCATTGCCATTGACCTGATGATTGAGTGTGGAGAGCAGGTGTTCATGCCGAGAGAGACATGTCAAGCTGAGCTCCTGGGCAATGACAAACAAACCAGCATAGGAAGGAAGGAAGGAAGGAAGGAAGGAAGGAAGGAAGGAAGGAAGGAAGGAAGGAAGGAAGGAAGGAAGGAAGGAAGGAAGGAAGGAAGGAAGGAAAACTGCTTGTGAATTCATTAGCAGGACATGTGCTTAAAAATATTCCTGCCACAAGAACTTTGAAGATTTCCCACAACTGTGAGTCAGATAACTGAGAAAGGGTGTTGCATTTGCTTCTACATAAGGATATTGTCCTGAATACATGCAGGTAAGGGTGGCGACTGTAGGGAGAGAATCATGGAGAAGAAAAACTAAAATGTCCTGGGAAATGAAGGTCCTAGTGTTAAAAGTATAGCAAAAATAACATATTATAGAAATTCAATATTTAGGGAAAGTGAATGAATCATGACAATTTCAGCATTTATTGGTGTCACTTCTTATCTAGGCAGCCAAGTGCAGTTGAGAAGTTTTGCTGGTGATGTTTGGCTCGCATCCAAAGCATGGAATTTATCCAAAAAAATAAAATTTCCTCAAAGAAATAAACAGCAAAGTAGAGGGAAGCATCCCATTTACCTGCCTTGGGTATGGAATCACTAGCCCCCAGCTACAATTCCCCCCCCCCAAGGAACTGAAGTAAGAGGGGGAAAATTTGTCCTGATAGTCTGACTCTCAGAGGGTATATGGGACACAAACCTTCTCTGGAGCAACTTTGTCAGGGCTCCCTCCCTCCCTCACAAGCACACACACACGCACATAGAGAGACTTACAGAGACACCATTCCCTCCCCTCCTCCTGCAGTTTCCCCCTTACCTGTTGGTTTCCCAACCTCCTCCCTGCCTCATCACCCCTCTCTCATGTGCAAAGGCACACAGAGAGAGACTCCCCCATTCCCTCCTCCCATTCCCCCCTTTACCTATGGGTTTCCCAACCTCCCTCCCTCCAAGAAAGCAAACATTCTCCGTTCTTTTCCCCCCTCCTGCTTACCTGCTCCTCCTCTTCTGCCTTGAAGAGGCACGTACATGAGCATACATGAGTACATGCATGTGCACACATGCATGAGTACATGCTTCCACCTGCACTCACTCCATTCCCCCCTCCCACTTACCTGCTTCTCCTCCACTGCCTTGGCCCCACAGGTTGCACAGCAACTGCCCATGGGCCAGCGCAGCTGCTTCAAACACCTTGGGGGTGGGGCAGTCACTGCCTCAGCCCCTCACTGCAGAGGCTGTCCCTGAGCCTGGGACCAGTGTGGCTGCTGTCCTGGCCTCAGGAGTGGGGCAGCTGCTGCCTCAGCCCCAGTGGGTTGCACAATGGCTGGCCAGGACTCAGAGTCCAGTGCAGCCACTGGCTGGGCTCTCCATCTTCTGATGTGCTTCGTGGGTGGGACCACGGACATCATGCTTGAGAACTTGTCTAAACTGAATAAAATGCGAGTGGGAAGGGAAGAGGTGACACAGGGACATAGGCAAAAGATTGGGTAAGGGAGGTGATGGAAGCAGGGCAGGGCCACAGAGGGAAGAGGGAGCATGGGGAGGAGGATAAAAGAAGAGATGAGTGGAAGGTTGCGGATAGTTGGAGACATGGAAGGAAGGGGAGCATGGAGAATGGAAGGGAGTGGAGTAGGAAAAGAAACACTTGTAAAGGGAACAAGTGTAATAATGAAGGTGTCACAAGAATCTGGACGTCTGGGTGTGCCACTTACCTGCGTTGACACAACGGCAGAGGGGGGTGGAGGAAGGGGTCATTGTTACAAAATCACACATTTCTGTTTATTTTTAGAAAAGTGGTGCTACAGGTGTGGCTGGGGGGAGGGGAGAAGCTGAGCCAGGACAGCCCGATGGTCCAGGCCCAACGTACGCCCCAATAAGGCCCAAAGCAAAAAAGGGAAGATGGATATATCCACATCCCTGGCAGTCTTCAAGCAAATGTTGGATACACACTTTTCTTGGATGCTTTAGGATGCTTTGGAATGATCCTGCGTTGAGCAGGGGGTTGGACTAGATGGCCTGTATGGCCCCTTCCAACTCTATGATTCTATGATTCTATGATCCCCTTGCCATGGGCCTACTGAGGGCCTGAGTTGTGCCAGGCCCGGGACCACCCCAGATCAGTGTTCACATCAACCAGAAGCAGGAATTAGTCTTGCAACAAGACAAACCCTGAGCTGGGATGAATTCTGGGTGTGGAAATAGTCCCCCTTTGCTTTGGCAATGCTACAATATTGCATACACTAAGGCTGTAAATTGAACCATGTATTCTCAATCTTTGTTCCCTTTGCAGGGCATGGCCCTTCTGTTTTTCAGTATGTCTTCTATTTTTTACAAAAGTACTGAGATGGATTGCATTATAAACACAACACACCAAATTTCAAGGGAACAGCAGTAACTCATCAGCACTTGTTCCAGGAATCCATAGAAACAGATCTACTGCACAGGATCAAAAAGCTGCTCTGCTGAGAAAGATATCAAGGCTCCTTTGCAATCTCCTTTCATATGAATCTGCTCTAATAATGAAAGCATTGTACAGTTTGGGAAAATATGAACTTCCTCCCTGACATTCCTAGGGGTCCCAGGTCTCTTTACATGTTGGTTCAATTCACAGTGGTATTCCCTAGAATGAGACTGTTGTTTTGACCACATAGTACCTTTTTTTATCTTGTTTCTTCATTGTGTGAATTGAGAGTCGCCTTCCCATTCCTCTCCCCACAACAGACACCCTGTGGGGTGGGTGAGGCTGAGAGAGCCCTGATATCACTGTCCAGTCAGAACAGTTTTATCAGTGCCGTGGTGAGCCCAAGGTCACCCAGCTGGTTGCTTGTGCGGGAGCACAGAATTGAACCTGACATGCCAGATTAGAAGTCCGGACTCCTAACCACTACAACAAACTGGCTCTTTACAAGTATGAACTACATATATTGTAGGAATAAATACTGTATACCTTGCTCACATGGACCGTTTATGCACTGGGAACTTCACTGCCCCAGCTTCCATGCAAGAACAAAAATCGGAGGTGGATGAGGTGCACCGGGCCAAATGCTCCCCCATGTGGGTGCAGGAAGAGGTGGGGCAATCTGCCACAACTAAAACTCCAGCCTGCAGTCCAGCATGAAACCTCCAGTGCATAAACGGTCATGATGTTCCATGATGTGGAAACAATACAAAAGAATCTACAAAAGAGCAACAGAAAACAAAGAACTGAAATCACCGAGGAAAATACAAATGAATATAGAAGGCAATTAGAATCATAGAATCATAGAATCATAGAATCATAGAGTTGGAAGGGGCCATACAGGCCATCTAGTCCAACCCCCTGCTCAACGCAGGATTAGCCCTAAGCATCCTAAAGCATCCAAGAAAAGTGTGTATCCAACCTTTGCTTGAAGACTTCCAGTGAGGGGGAGCTCACCACCTCCTTAGGCAGCCTATTCCACTGCTGAACTACTCTGACTGAGAAAAACTTTTTCCTGATATCTAGCCTATATCGTTGTACTTGAAGTTTAAACCCATTACTGCGTGTCCTTTCCTCTGCAGCCAGCAGAAACAGCATCCTGCCCTCCTCCAAATGACAACCTTTCAAATACTTAAAGAGGGCTATCATGTCCCCTCTCAACCTCCTTTTCTCCAGGCTGAACATTCCCAAGTCCCTCAACCTATCTTCATAGGGCTTGGTCCCTTGGCCCCAGATCATCTTCGTCGCTCTCCTCTGTACCCTTTCAATTTTATCTACGTCCTTCTTGAAGTGAGGCCTCCAGAACTGCACACAGTACTCCAGGTGTGGTCTGACCAGTGCCGTATACAATGGGACTATGACATCTTGTGATTTTGATGTGATGCCTCTGTTGATACAGCCCAAAATGGCATTTGCCTTTTTTACTGCTGCATCACACTGCCTGCTCATGTTTAGTTTACAATCCACAAGTACCCCAAGGTCTCGTTCACACACAGTGCTACCTAGAAGCATATCCCCCATCCAGTATGCATGCTTTTCATTTTTCTGACCCAGATGCAGAACTTTACACTTATCTTTATTAAATTGCATCTTATTCTCATTTGCCCATTTTTCCATTGTGTTCAGATCTCGTTGAACTCTGTCTCTATCTTCCGGAGTATTTGCCAGTCCTCCCAATTTGGTGTCATCTGCAAACTTGATGAGTAGTCCCTCCACCCCCTCATCTAGATCATTAATAAATATGTTAAAAAGTACCGGGCCGAGCACCGAGCCCTGAGGTACCCCGCTACTCACCTCTCTCCAGTCTGATGAAACACCATTGACAACAACTCTTTGAGTGCGGTTCTCTAACCAATTCCCTATCCACCTAACTATCTGAAAATCCAGATTGCAGTCCTTCAACTTATCCATCAGAACATCATGGGGAACCTTGTCAAAAGCTTTACTAAAATCCAAGTAAATGACATCAACCGAATTTCCCCGATCCAGCAAACCTGTTACTTGGTCAAAAAAGGAAACTAGGTTGGTCTGGCAGGACCTGTTGGAGACAAATCCATGCTGACTTCCTTGGATCACCAAATTGTCCTCCAGATGTTTGCAGATTGCTCTCTTTAATATCTGCTCCATTATCTTCCCCACAACAGAGGTCAGACTCACTGGTCCGTAGTTTCCTGGGTCATCCTTCCTCCCTTTTTTGAAGATCGGAATAACGTTTGCTCTTTTCCAGTCCTCCGGGACATCTCCAGTCCTTAAAGAGGTTCCAAAGATGATGGACAATGTTTGATCAGTCCAAAACTGCACTCTGCTGTGCTGCTAGCCAGCTAGCCAGCTCTACTTGTCAGTTTTCTGCACTCTTTGAAAGCTCCCACCCCACAAAAGCTCTCTTGGACTGTATCAAAGGGCAGGGATGGAGAGTCAGCTCTAGCAAGAGGCCCTTGCTGGATGGGTTTGGTCCTTAACAGTAGAATGGTTCCCAGCGAGGCCTCTTGTGTCCTTAGCTAGCCTTCACCCATCTCTCATGTCCCTAGCAAACAATATGTGCTGTTGAGTCCTAAAGGGAGACAGGTTTTGCTTTTGAGAAGCCAGTGGATCTCTGACAGGAAATGAAAGAGTGAGTCTGGTCCACTTTTCTTTCTTTCTTTCTTTCTTTCTTTCTTTCTTTCTTTCTTTCTTTCTTTCTTTCTTTCTTTTGCCTGCAAATACCCAAGATGTTTGTTTTTTTCCTCAAGGAAAGTTTGCAACCAGGCCACAAAGGAAATCAAAGCAAGCTAAGGAGAGCTCTCTCCAGTCCCTAATCAACTTCAAGGAAGAATTTAGCACAGTATAATACAATCAAAATAGAATTATCCTTTTCTAAAACATAGGATGTCACCTAATCAGAGTTAAACACAATTAAATCCCATTGATTTCAATGGGAGAGGCAAGGAGTGTGGAAGTCTCTCTTGTTGTATCGTGTTCCCTCTGCTTTGGAGTGTTATAGGACAGGGGTCAAACACCCATTCCAAACTGGTTCCAAAAAGGATGAAGAAGATAGCCACCACCAGGTCTGGTTCATGCATTTCAGAAATGATAGATCCCAATTTGTTTTTAACCATCTGGCACCTGCATGTTGAGGGAGAGATGCATCCATGCAAGCAAACAGCAAACATGTGCCTAGAGAGTAGTGTGATTGGTCCAGGGTCTCAGACTTGGTTCTTATATGGTTCTAAGAGTTGGTTCTTATATGTCACCTTTCTCTACCAGAAGGAGTCTCAACGAGGCTAACAATCGCCTTCCCTTTCCTCTCCCCACAACAGGCACCCTCTAAGGTAGGCGAGGCTGAGAGAACCCTGATAATACTGCTCAGTCAGAACAGCTTTATCAGTGCTATGGCGAGCCCAAGGTCACCTATCTGGCTGCATGTGGAGGAGCGGGGAATCAAACCCGGCTCATCAGAATAGAAGTTGGCGCTCCTAACCGCTACAAAAAGCTGTCTCTTTTTTCAAATGTTTTTGAAAGTCATGGTTGACACACAATGAAAGCTCCATTATTTCCCTCTTCCAATAACAGTCCTCTTTCATGCACTGGAGAATTTCGATGATTCCACATGCCAGGGGCTGTCTGGTAGTGACTCTCAGCTACTGAGGTTGGAGGAGTTTGTAGACTTGTACGCACAGATGTCAGCTGTTGGACAGCCAGCACTGTAGTCAGATGCCAATAGCTCTCAGATACTGCTATCAAAGATTATCAGCATATTCAGCCATGCAGAGACTAGCTGGAAAATATTTGATTTCTACATTAACAAAAAAAAATTTCTATACAGGATTTCTGGAGCAATGTTTCTGTAGATTTTTTTTTTTACTTCATACTGTCTTTATTTTCCTCCCTGTTCCCTTTTCTTCAGCAGACTTCTTCCCATGCCCGATATTCCCTGCTGCAGATAGAGATGTCGAGAAAACAAGGTTATTACACCATCTTCCTCCCCAGACCTCTCCCGGTCCATGAGGATTTATACATAAATAATTTATTGGAGAGATGCTGTGTAAGTGCTGGTGTCTCCCCACCATCACATGCATTGGGCTTTCTTATGATCGGCAGTGCGCATAAAGCAGCGGGAACATAAAATTGCTGTATTAACCTGAATCGGCTGCTTCTGAAGGCTCGATATATTCGAAAGCAAAGATCTGTCCGGTGCTCAATGAATAAGGCAGTTGTAATATCATCAAATGAGGGGGGGGGAGAAGTTTTAAAAAATATCTCAGTGTGGAAAAAAATTGAAATGGTGGTTGAGGAGAAAGACGGTGTTTATGCTAGATAAGAAGACATTTAGAGAGGAAACGGAGACTGGGATTCAGAATGCAGACAGTTCTCTGGCATGCATTCCAAGCACATAACTGTAGATAAAAAAAATAATGGGGATATATAGAAACTTCAGACAAATGTCCACTCCAGAGAATTTTTTAAATAAAAGAAATGCAGTATTCTGTTTTCTGGTTCCAGGGTTACACAGGCAACATTTGCTTGCTATCCAGTGTTAGTTTCCACCCATATTTATTTATAAAAGATGGTTTGCAATTTTTGATCAGACTTACTGAGTCTCAAAAGGGTAGTTCTTTACAGGTTTCCCCATGCTCACCCAATGGTACTATTAGGGATACAGAGAATTTTTACTTATGAAAGTTTGAGATTTTTTACTTAAAAATGCATTTAAAATCTTCCCTTCCCTTAAATCAGGGGCATTTGCTGGCAGGGGCCTATGGGAATTGTAGTCCATGGACATCTGGAGTACCACAGGCTGAATACCCCTGCCTTAAGTTACTAATTTATTGGTTACAGATACTCAATTGTGCAGCTTTGGCCATTGTTTTTAAAAGTCAGGGCTCTGCGTAATGACAATGGGAAGGTGGACATTTCTGGAGCAAACGATTTTCACCCTCAAGAATCATAAAATGACAGGGGGGAATTATAGCCAGTCGTAAAATGGTGTTCCCCTCCCCCCAATAAAAATTCTTTCATTTTATTTCAGGTCAGTCATGACAGGGACTACAATTCCCATGAGCAAACACTGGCAGGGGCTCATGGGAATTGTAGTCCATGAACATCTGGAGAACCACAGGTTGACTACCCCTGAGTTATGGCACTTAGCTGAGGAAACATTCTCTCTTCAGCTTTACCAAATCAAACCACCAAACTGTACCTTGTCCTGCAACAAAAAATATATGTTACCTCTGTGAAGAGTCACATAGCAGCTTTAATGAAAGAAAGGAACAACATGTCCATTTCCCATCCAGGGCGAGGGTGTGCAGCCTCCTTCTTCACAAAGACAAAAAGGGAGAGAAGCTGCTTTGTGATCTGTAAAGGATAAGAATGAGATTGCAGCAACACTGGATAAGGGACCAGCATTGCCACTCCAACAGCTGGTAGGAGGAAGACTTTTTCAGAAAAATCACTTGTGGTAACAGTGTGATGTCACTTCTGGGACAGCCTGGAAATGACTACAGCCTTCTCTGGGAATTGCTGGAAACTCTATTGTGTTTGATGATTCCTGTACAGGCACAATGTCATTTCTGGGTTTACCCTGGAAGTGATGTCACACTGTCACTGATAGTCTCCCTCCATGTCCATGGCCCGTCCAGTTTCCTACTGCTTGCAAGGTCAGGCCTGGAAAGCTTTGGAGGGGCAGAGAACAGCTTTTAATTGCTTAAAGAGTAACTAGAGATGGGAATGATCCAGCCCACAGATCTCTGCAAACCCATGAAATGGAGTGGGTTACGAACTGGGACTCATATGGCCCAATCACTGCACATGACCACATATGATTTGCAATTTTTGATCAGATTTACCAGTTTGGTGTAGTGGTTAGGAGTGCGGACTTCTAATCTGGCATGCCAGGTTCGATTCTGCGCTCCCCCACATCCAACCAGCTGGGTGAACTTGATCTCGCCACGGCACTGATAAAACTGTTCTGACTGAGCAGTGATATCAGGGCTCTCTCAGCCTCACCCACCCCACAGGGTGTCTGTTGTGGGGAGAGGATTGAGAAGGCGACTGTAAGCTGCTTTGAGCCTCCTTTGAGTAGGGAAAAGCGGCATATAAGAACCAACTCTTCTTCTTCTTCTTCTTCTTCTTCTTCTTCTTCTTCTTCTTCTTCTTCTTCTTCTTCTTCTTCTTCTTCTTCATATGGGTCTTACCCCTCTGTGTGTGTTTGTGGCTTTTTGAGGGGTAGAGTTTCTTCCCTTGTGCATGTGCATGAGCATGTGAAATGTGTGAAAATCTTCCGCCATAGATGGGGCTTGGGAGGGCTGTCTTTAGGTTTCTGTAGGTACTCCAATGATTACCCATTTAATTTGATTGGCATCCTTGTAAGCCAAGAGTAGTGCTCCCTTTGGTTTCAATGGGAATGTCTTGGCATATATACTCCCTGGGGCCATCTGAGAGCTCATTGCATTCCTTTGCTCGGTGGCAGTGGGTGAAAGAGAGATGGAGACGCGTGTAGCTATTTGGAGGGACAGAATTATGTTCTGTCCATCCTAAAATAGGTAATGTGAACAAACAGTACAGGGGTGGTAACTCACAAATTGGATGCCATGAAGCAAGGCTGTCTCTTTGCTGCCAGGTTTATTTCCTGTGCAGTCTCAGAGAGAGAGACTGCCAAACCAGAAGACATAAGAAAGTCTGTGTCTATATTCGAATAGACGAAGAAGAGAGTAGTTATTATACCCCACTTATTACTACCCCCAAAGAGTCTCAAAGTGGCTTAAAACTGCCTTCCCTTCCTCTCCCCACAACAGACACCCTGTGAGGTAGGCAGGGCGAAGAGAGCTAAGAGAGCTTTGAGAGAACTGGGACTAGACCAAGGTCACAAAGCTGGCTGCATGTGGGGGAGTGGAGAATCAACACAGTTTTTTCTGCTCTTAACCGCTATACCATGCTGGTGTGTGACTGTGACTTATCTGTCTGGAACAGTCTTTGCTTTCTGAGGTAAAACATCTAAGAAACTTGGAAGGAAACAAAACGAGTTTTGATAACATTCTGGAATTTCTTTTGTTGATGGAATACATGTAATACAACCTAGATAATATAATCATAGTAAAAGTGAAATTTATGGTTGATTTGGAAATTCTTACTCAAGCTAAATAGCTGAGGCATTTTGAAGGAAGTTAAAGAATAAGATGGATGAAATATCTCCACTTAATACAGAGCTTAATAACATTTAATAACTTGTATAAAGCCTCTAATTTTCATTTCTTAAGATGAATGTTTTCTTCAGTGAACTGCTTTCTGAGCTTATTAGCACCAGACCTCTACATGTGAAGGCATGTGGGAGAGTCTGACTGATACAGCACATATTTTTCATTTCTGACACATCATAATGTGTGGGCTGGATCGAAACTCAAGACTGAAGTGACAAAATGAAGCAGTGACTAATGTAAAACTTAGGGTTCATTTACACAAGTGACAAAATCAATGTGCTAGAATCCTTCCCAGGAAGCATCTCTTCAGACTGGTGGGAGGACTGCATTTTTAAAAATTCTCTCCCACATAAAAACCTTGTCTACATTTAAAAGGAGGGGGGGCTTTCCCCGCATATAAAGAAAGTCACTGTGTCAAGGGAGAGTAGAGCATTTTCCCCTGATAGTTTTGGACTTGGGAGGATGATTCACGGATGTTATCCCCCACCAGCACTCTGAAATCTGTGGGAGACGGTGCCACACGTTTTTGCTAAATATGGGGCCGTTCCGCATTCGTCCAAAATAGCACAATGGTTACTAATTGAAATCGCTACAGATTTGCCGTTATGCACAACGTCGTTGACAATCTGCAACACACCTGAAACCGATCCGCAAAAAGCGCTTCGAGGGCCTATTATGCACGGCCACTGAAACGGCAGCATGGAGAACGAGGAGGAGGAAGAAGCGAAGCAAACCGATTATGCATGGGACGGAATGCAACGGCGGCAAAACCCAGAGTATCCGATTATGCACGCGAATACTCTGGAGCCACTTCTGGTTGCACCCTGGTCCTGGGAAGCTCCACTTTCTTCCGCATCTCACTAATGTGGCTTTTTCGGCGGCATACATTGACTGTGCACCCGGTTGCTGCCTGCAGCATGCATAATTGGTGATTTTAGCTGCCGCCATTCCACCCCGAATGCAGACTTTCCACTCCGTGCATAATGGGCCTTTGTAGCGCTTTCAGGGAAATCCCAAAAAGTGGATTCACCCTCCGGAAAGCGCTACACTCCTGCAACCAATCTGCAACACTAGCGGGAAAGTTCTGTGTGTTACCATTGTTGCGGTTTCTGCAAAGTCCTTCCCCCTGGCTCTCTCCTCTGATCTTCCGGTGAAGCGATCGCCATTTTTTTTTCTCCGAGGGAGCGGAGATCAACGCACCAGCGAGCCTTCGTTTACCCAGCAAGGCTTCCCTGGCTGCTGCCCCTCTGTTTAAAGTCACCAAGCACAAGCATCACAGAGGCCGGTTTGCTGGTTTATTTTCACTTTATTTTTCACACTGTTTTCAGCCGAAAATCGCGCCCGTGAGGGGGGGGATTTTTTTTTCACTCGGGGGGAGCGTGGCAATGATGAAACGGCAGCTCAAACATCACCTGCTAGCTGGATGGGTTTCTCCGTTGCAACGAATCAACGCATATTCGTTGCACCGGGTGTATTTTTTTTTAAAGGGAAAGGGGCTGTTTGGGAGCATGATAACAGCCACCCATTGGCTGCTTGATGGCCAGGGGCAGGACACAGCTCAGCAATGGCGCTTCCTTTCTAGCGATTTTTGCCGAGACCGGAACCCTGTGGGAAACGATAGAAACGCAACTGGATTCCACTACAAAGACAGGTATGCGTTACGCCGAATTCCACTATTTAAAATGGTGATTTTTCATTCAGCAAACAATTTGCTACATGGATCCCGGTGCGGAATGGCCCATGGAGTTCATCTTGCAAGGCTATGCATGTGGATTTCAAGTACAACATTGACCTAACATTAAAAAAACTTATTGTAATAGTGCTGTGGAGACAATGATTATATCCACATGTGCAGATATTTTTAGCCATATGTTGTGCACTAAAAAAAAAGGTAAAGGCTTCTCCTTTAAGGCTAGCGTGTCACATGACCAGGTGTAGCCTATCAGAGGTTCTCTATCACGGAGCTTTCTTTATTCAGGATTAACAGCAATCTCAGATATGGCACAATTAAAGTAGGGTCACTCCGGATCAATCCTTCTTGCTGCAGAAGGAAAATTAAAATTGCCCAAAATCCAAACTGAAATCGAATTCTGTGTAGAGGGCAGGGACTGAATCGATCTGGGTTTGGAATAAAAGCTCAGTGCAGTTTACACCCAGGTGTGTGATGGTTCTTCCCCCTCTACTCATATTGTCTCATGCACAGACAGGTATACTGTGTCTACAGGGCTAGAGCCAAAGATGGAGCAATTTTTTTCAGCAGTAGAAATTGGGACAACCGAACTGCTTGTATTTTGCAGAATTGTGTTCAGTTCTGTGGAAATGAGGCTATATGCAGGAATCCCAGGGTAGAGTTCTATGATCCGTTTTATGTGGGAATTTAAACTAGATTATTGTAATAGCCACTTGTGGTTTAATAATTTATGTCTACACAGTCTTTGCAGCCCAGCTGACAGAGAAGCTGCCAAAAGGAGCAATGAATAGGAATTAACTTCTTTATACGCAGAAGGATTTGGGTAGAGAGGCTTGGCATGACCCTCTGGTTCTGATGCAGGGGTCCCCGTGAACCGATGGTATATAAAGAAAGAATGAAAAAGGATGCGGAACACCGCACCAACTTTTCTAGTATTTACAGTGACTCTGTTTCCCTGCCAGTTCAAAAAATAAATATTCCTTCTTTATGAATGTTGTAATGTGTGTTTAACGATTCCATTACAACTCTGAAATGTTTCCTTTGTTATCAGCAAGGGGTGGTGGTGGCAGAAAAGCCTTGAGGACAATGGGAGCAAATCTAAAACCGTTCGCTGTGGTGTTCTTACTACAATGCACAATTTTTGCATGAGGTTTTCCTTTTCATGCAGACAATTAGTGCTCTGTGAACAATGCCAAACATTTTGCCCCTAATGTGTATTCAACAGGGGGGGAGAGAGTCGTGTAAATCAATTTGTTTCACATGCATGCATTGTTTGCTTTCAGCAGATATTCCAAAGAGCTTGCAATTGCGTTACTGCCATGAAGATATTATAAAATGATGAAATCTACATTTACAGAATTAGTCCATGCAAGTCAAATTCAAGTTGTGGATTCATACAGCTCCTAGACAGGAAAATAAATCTATAAATTCAGATAATTCAGAGAACAGAACTGCATAAAGACCATCATATTCTGACAGTGTGGGGCCCATTTCAAAGTAATTCTTAAAAATCATTATTGTTATTGTTTTTGTGATTTTGATAACAACTTTATTAGTAATACATTTCAAAACCACCACAAATCTCATAACTAACAAAGTTACACTTCCAGTACTGCATCAAACCTATTATAATAGGCGGCGGGACTCACCCGAGCCGCCCGTTGGCGGGGGAAGGGCGGGCAGGGGAAGAGCGGCTCGTCCCGGTGGCCCCCGGCTCGGCTGCGCGCCGGGAGCGCCGGCTGAGCGTGCGGCGTGGGCGGCGTGAGGGGCGGGGCCGGAAGAACTGGGCTTGCGCGCTGCCCAGCTTCCTGCCACTCGCGTCCCGGGCAGGCAAGCGACCCTCCCTCCCTCCCTCCCTCCCTGTATTTAGGTTTTGGTTCATGTTGTTAATTTCGTCACAGCGGGAAGGCATACGGGAATGAGCCTGTTAAGGGGAGCCGGTGTGCGATCGGCCTCCCCGAAGGGTTCGGGGCCTCAGTAAAGGGGCGGTCAGTAGCAAGCTGGGGCCTGCCCAGCGGGGTAGGCTTTTCTTAGCTTGCGGAATGACCAGGTGGTCCTGGGGGTCACCCAAGGAGGTCCGCGCCCTTTGGGCCCCCCATCAGGGCCATCTCCCGGTGTAGCAGTCCAGCAGAAGGGTCACGTAGTCCCAGCGGGGAAATAGTTGACGGACCCTGATGCGCGCGGACTATGGGTTGCAGTGTAGCCACTGCCAGGCCAGGCTCATCCCCTATGCGGCGCCAACCCCTTTGTTGGGGGGATTGTTGAATAAACGCTGTGGCCTGTTATACGCCAATGGATCGAGTCGCGTATTTCTTACTGCCCCAATGGCCTTTTACCTGCCAACATTCTCACACACTGAGATATGTTCATATAGCCAAACCTTGACCCTCCTGTTTAAATCTCAACCTTGAACCTCCTGTTTAAATCTTTTAATGAATTACTTTGCTTACCCTTGAACAGTTTCCTTCCTGCAAACACCCCCCCCCCCACACACACACACCTTGGGCAGGTAGATGCATTCTAGGGTACTTGTACTCTGAGGAGTGGCTTTAACAGATGAATCTGTATGAAATCAATAGTCTTCCTGTTGACTTCCAAATGGCTCCACATGGTTTTATTTAAAACTCAGACACAATGCATAATGTTGCTACAATATCACTCAACCATGATTCTGCCAGGAACAGGAGATTTTCAGCAGCTACCCTTTTAGTCTGCAACAGGTGTTCTCAAGCTTGGGTATATATATATAATCAGGTGATATGACCACATATGGTCATGTCAACCCACCCTCTTTCCCAAAATGGCCAATGACAAGCCTGAAGGGTGTGGGGAGGGGAGGGGCCCTGGGTGGGTGGATACACAGCTAAGGATCCCAACCATATTCTGCACATTTGTGCCACTTCTGGGGTTTCTTGAAGCCTGAAGAATGTTTCAGGGGTTTCTCAATGGTAAAAAAGTAGAGAAAGGCTGGTCTGGAACAATCTCTCCTATTGGAAAGGACTGGGCAGTTACAGTACCGGTTTTATGTCACGTCTCCAGGTAGCCTGTGTGAGGCAGCCTACGAAAATAAAACATAATAAAAACATAATAAAAAACACAAAACAAGTTATTACTCCTCTCCTTCAGAAGACATGTATTTCTGAGAAGTTAAAGTGAAATAGTCACAAGAAGCTATCACCTCTGAATATCTTTTGAACGGATGGAAGAACAATCCATTTAGATGTATACAGAAATTATAGAACACACTGGGGGCTACAGTCCTAAGAATGTTTCCCAAAAGTGCACCCAAATGAATCAGGTGGAACTTACATTTGTATAGCCTTGCTAAGACTGCAATCCTATGTACACTTCATTAGGAGCACTTAATATGATGATACTAAGCAAAGTCTGTCCTAGTTAGGACTTGGATGGGAGAACATCACAGAGGTCGGGGGTTGCTACATGAAGGCAGACAATGGCAAACAACCCTTGTTCATCTCTTGCCTTGAAAAACGTATAGGGTCTCCATGAGATGACACTTTCCACCATCAATGAGAGTATGGTCCATTGAACTATAGGGGACACTTCCAAATAAATGTTCATGTTAACAGACTACAAAGGATGCTTGCAATCAATACTTGGAAATGCAACAATAGATGATTGACCCATCAGACAAACTAACATATTATAGAATGCATTGATTTCCGTTTATTCCACATTTCCCATGTACACAGATTTCTTATTCTGAATCTGCCTTATTAATTGGGATCCTTTGGGGGGGTCATACCAAACCATCTCCTATCTTAGCTGTGTAATGCAGATGCAAAAGAATGGCATTTAAAGCAGCTGCAAGTCTACAAAACCCATGCTGCAGTGTGTTCACAAATCGAATTAAAGACGTTCCAAAGCTTGTGTTAACAGTCGTGGGAAACTAATTACATAGAATGGGAAGTAGTGCCTAAACATTTTAATGAACACATGGATTCCCTCCCTGAAATTCCACAAGTGACAACTATTTAGAAGTGGAATTCCCTAGGCTAGTTTCACCTAGGCCTGGGCTGAAGCTGACAAGAGTATTAGATAAAGATGCAGCATACCCAGGCTACAATCTGATTTCAGTAAACAAGCGTCATAAGTTCGATTTTTTTTTTACCAAATGGAGTTTTCAAAGGGATGGTAATAACCCTGAGCTTAATGCTTGTTCTTGTCTGGACATTCAATGCAATATGAAAAATATTGATTGGTGAAATGAACAAACTAGTTCCCAAGCCAGAGTGGTATAATGGACCTTCATTCTGTTTGTTCTTAATGAGATTTGCCTGCACTTAGACCACTGTTGACTCTACGTTTCACTCTCTATAACAGTCATCTCTCTCTCTCCATCTCAAGAAAGCCGAGAATATCCCTCCTTCCCACTAAAGCCATCTATATTATCAACAGAACAGCCAGCTTTGGGGCCTGTGAGACACAACCTGTGGTGAGAGAGGCGTTTCATAGGAGTGAAGAGATTCGAAATGTTTCTTTACAACAGTTGGATTGATGATCCCTTTGTTTCTATTGAAACATGCACAAAGACAAGGGTCTAGATATAAGTAGGATTCCCCCCCCCCCTCACAGTCAGCATGAAGATACTGAAGTTAGGGTTGATGGCTTGGGAATTCCTGTGGATTTGGAGGCAATGAATGTGAGATGGCAGAGTGTGAGAGGAAACTCAGCAGGAATGTGATGCTATAGAGACCCCCCACCCCCGAAGCGGCCATTTCCTCTAATGCAGTGATTCTCAACCTTCCTAATGCTGCAACCCTTTAATACAGTTCCTGATGTTGTGGTGACCCCCAACCATAAAATTCTGCAAGGGTTCTTTCACATAAATTAAACAGAAACTGACCAATGGCATGAAGATCCATTGCTCAGAATTGTATATAAATTGTTTTTTCCCCTGGGGTTTCTCAGTTCAGCTCTGCCTCTTGTCCCACCATGCCGCTCTTTTTCGCTGCTTCAGACAGACAAATGCTCTATCTCGATCTACCCCGCAAGGCTGCTGTGTGGATAGTGCCCCCCTCCGGCCATGCTGCTTGCCCTGCTGCAACTCCTGTGAAAGGGTCGTTCAACCCCCAAAAGGGTTCCAACCCCCAGGTTGAGAACCACTGCTCTAAGGGAACTGGTCTCTGTGGTCCAGATATTAGTTGTAATTTAAGGAGAACTCTAGGCCCTACCTGTAGGTTGGCAACCAAAATGCTCTTTGGGTACATAGCCGGACAGTCATTGGAATGGAAAAAGCAATGTTACCATTGGCTAGTTTGTATAAGTTAGATAAGATTCTGTGGAGTTCTTTTCCCCAGGATACCCTTCTATAAGTCTAACAGTTAGTGCTTGTCTGTGAGAGAAGATGTCTGTTAGTATGTAGAAGATGTCAGTTAGTCCAGTGAGGAAAAGGCATTTCTTACACGCTTTCTCTCCAAGTGTAATTTACCTCATGTTTTGATAAACCTTTTACAAACCGAGAGTGTTTTTTGACAAAAAAGACCACTTTCCTCTGCTGAATCCCAATACCGTCAGGATGTGTTGGGTGCTTTTAATTTGAACTCAGGGCAGCTCCTCTTCTCATAGAACTCAGGGCAGCTCCTCCTCTCATAGAAGGCTGTGTAGTTATGGTTGCTAGCTGCCTGCTGGAAGCTGGGGGTCCCCATCCTTGGTCCCCACTCCTCATGATCAGCTGGCTGGCAGGAGAACCTAGCCAGAGCAGGAGAAAGGCCCAGGCTATGTTGCTGACAATGAGGGGATTTTAGTTTCATTATGTACTGGAAGTGATTGCATTGCATCGGCACCATCTGAGGGGCACTTTGGTATTTGGACAAAAATGGTATGGCACATGCCACAAGTGGTGTTGCCTTGTCATCATAGCCTGGGCCTCCGTCCCACTCCTGTTGAGTCTCCCCAGTGCTCTACCAGCTTCCAGGAGGGACATGGCAATCCTAGGCATAGTGCTTAGGGTATTGGACCAGGATCATGAAGACTCCAATGAATCCTCAATCTGCCCTGGAAACTATCTAGGTGACTTGGAGCTAGTCAGTCTTTCTGAGCCTAACCTACCTAAGAGGTTTGTCATGCACATCAAGCTGAAGAGTTCACACACTCAGTATTGTAACAGTTTGAAAACTGCACCCCCAGATAGCCTAAGGGCAAGAATCACTGTCATCTTTCTCCTTGTCAGGGCTGTGGCTTGGTGATGGAGCATCTGCTTCTCACTCCGAAGGGCACAGAATCACGCTCTGACCTTTACCAGAGACCCTGAAGAGCTGCTGCCAGTTAAAATTATCAGTACAGACCCAGGCCCATTCTTCACAGCAGCAGCTACACCGGACTGGAAGGCCCAGCTCTTCTGTGTCCACACGGGCCTGCCACGGGACAGCCCTGTTGGCCCCCACAGAAGGCTAAGGGAACGCAGAAGAATCCACATTCCCTTAGCACGGGGCTTCTAGGGTCCAATCCAGGACAGGACAGGGAGGGCAACGGTCTGGCGGTGATGTCATATTGTCGGGAACCCGCTTGCTAACTGAAAAAACAGGGTGCCCCTTGAAGAAAACGTCACGCCAGGCCTGGTGAACGATACAACAGGAACAAGCTTTATTTCAGCAACGTGGAGTCCGCTGGTATGGAGTAAGAGCTTCCACCGAACTCCAGGTGGAAGCTCTCTTTTATACAAAACCCACCTCCTTTGGCTGTATTGCCCCACCCAGTACTTCTGGAGGGAACATGCTGATACAATCATGACTCATGCACATATGCGAGGTTTTCCGGGGTTCCCGATGGCCCATTTTCCTGGAACAAAGGGCCATCTCCGGGCCCTTGTCGAAAGGTGGAGGGGGACATTGAGGTTCTTTAGCGGCCATTGCCACCTCAACGATCGGGTGGGGCGCCCAGCTGCCGGCTTGCCTGTGATCACCATGCCCTACCTCCGTGATCGCGGGCGCCTCTGATGGCGGGGTTCGGTCTGGTTCCCAAGCCACCAAGGACCGAACCACGACATTCTGCCCCCCCAAAGGTCCATTCTCCAACCCCCCGGGACGGCCAGGATACCGCTTGTGGAAACGTTCAGTGAGTCGGGGCGCAAGGACGTCCGCTGCCCAGACCCATTCCCGGTCCCCCAAAGCGAAGTCCTTCCATTCCACGAGGTACTGCAACTTCCCCCTGTGGAGTCTAGAGTCCAGGATATCCGCCACCTCGTGGTGCTCCCCCCCCGGCAGGACCTCGGGCGCTGGCGGGGAAAACACGGGGTGCCAAACGTCACCGTCCGGAGTTTTTTTTAGAAGGCTCACGTGAAAGACGGGATGGATGTGCCGGAGGTTCTTGGGGAGCTTGAGCTTGACCGAAACTTCGTTGATCGGGGCCAAGACCTCGAAAGGCCCCAAAAACCGAGGGCCTAGCTTCTTGCTGGGCAAATTCAACCGGAGGTTCCGGGTGGAAAGGTAAACTCGATCCCCCGGTCGGATCTCCTCAGCTGGTCGTCTCTTCCGGTCGGCGTCCTCTTTCTGCGCTGCCTTGACTTTGTGGAGCTGCTCCTGCAGCGACTTCCAGCAGCTCCCGGCACGCTCCCCCCACTCGCGAAGGTCGGCCGATTCCCGGGCGGGGACCTCTCCAAGCTCCGGGAAGTGTCTCAGGTCTGTCCCGTAGACGACGGCAAAAGGCGACATCTCCGTGCTGCTGTGGTCTGCGTTGTTGTACGCGAACTCGGCCAGGGGGAGCAGGGGCACCCAGGTGTCTTGATGATAGGAACCGAAACACCGCAAGTACTGCTCCAGTACTTGATTAACCCGCTCGGTCTGCCCGTCCGTCTGGGGGTGGTAAGCGGAGCTCAGCCCTTGCTCGATGTCTAACAGGCGCAGGAAAGCTTGCCAAAACCGGGACACGAATTGTGAGCCCCGATCGGAAATCACCTTGTCCGGCAGCCCGTGCAGTCGGAACACGTGATCCAGGAACATCCGAGCCAACTGTGAAGCACTGGGGACACTGGCGCAAGGAATGAAGTGGGCCTGTTTGGAAAATAGATCTACCACCACCCAGATCACCGTTTTCCCCTTGCTGGGAGGCAAGTCTGTTATAAAGTCCATGGAGATCACTGACCACGGCCGGGTCGGGACCTCGAGCGGGTGCAGCAGCCCTTTCGGCTTGCCAACCCCCGGCTTGCAGGTCAGGCAGACAGGACAACCACTGACGTAAGCTTTTGTGTCCCGCCACAGACTGGGCCACCAAAACCGCCGCCGGGCCAACTTCCAGGATTTTACGAAACCGAAGTGCCCGGCGGTCTTAGCATCGTGGCAGAGGCTGAGGGCTTCCCGTCGTAGCCCTTCCGGGACGTAGACAGCCTCCCCCCTCCGCCAGAGACCGGAGTCTAAAATCAAAGAGTCCCGGAGCTCAGCCAGCTCCTCGTCTGTCCCGTAGGCTGCCACTAGGCGGTCTCGGAGCGGGGCGGTCGCCGGGTCGGGCTCCCATTCCCCCCTGGCCCGACGCCTAGTGACGACCCCCCGTCCCAGCTGCTCCTCACCGAACACAGACCTGGTGCAGGGAGCGTACCCCTCCCCATGATGCGGCAGCCGGGAGAGGGCGTCCGCGAGGAAATTCTCTTTGCCGGGGATGTGACCCAGCTTGAAATTGTACCGCGAAAAGAACTCCGCCCACCTCATCTGCTTGGCGTTCAGGGATCGCGGTTGCAGGAGCGCCTCCAGATTCTTGTGATCTGTCCAGACCTCGAACGGCTCCTCTGTTTCCTCCAGCCAATGCCGCCATTCGGTGAGGGCGAACTTAATCGCAAACGCCTCCTTCTCCCAGGTAGACCAGTTCCGCTCCGTTTCGGCGAATTTTCGTGAGAGGTAGGCCGCCGGCCTCAGCTGCCCCGCCTGGTCTCGCTGCAGGAGAACCGCCCCGGCTGCTGCGTCGCTGGCGTCGACTTGTACCACCATCGGCTGGGTTGGGTCGACGTGCAGTAGCGTGGGCTCAGACGCGAAAGCTTGCTTGAGGGCCAGGAACGCTGCCTCCGATTTCTCATTCCAGCCGAGCGCTGCGCTGGGCCGCGTGGCGCGAGGACCTCTCCCCTTGGTACCTAGCAAGTCCGTGAGGGGAGCCACTACGGAGGAGTATCTGGGGATGAAGCCTCTAAAAAAGTTAGCAAACCCCAGGAAGCTTTGTAGCTGTTTCCGGGTGCGGGGCCTTTCCCAGTCCAGCACCGCCTGCACCTTCTCGGGGTCCATAGCTATGCCCTGGGCTGAGATGCGGTAGCCCAAATAGTCCAGGGAGGGACGGTGGAATTCGCACTTAGCCAGCTTCACGTATAGGTGGTTTGCCAGCAGGCGCTTTAACACCTCCCTCACCAGGGTCACGTGCTCTTGGGGATCTTGGCTGTAGATCAGGACGTCATCCAAATAAACAACCACCCCCTGAAACAGAAGGTCCTGCAACACCTCATTAATTAGACTCATGAAAACCCCAGGTGTCCCGCTTAAACCGAACGGCATCACTTTAAATTTGAATTGTCCCAATTGACAGTTAAACGCCGTTTTCCACTCATCCCCCTCCCGGATGCGTACCCGGTAGTACGCCTCCCTTAGGTCCAGCTTAGTGAACAGAGTCCCTTTGCCCAGCCGGGCCAGCAAATCCGGGATCAGCGGGAGGGGGTAAGCGTTCCCCGCTGCGATGGCGTTGAGGCCCCGGTAGTCCTGGCACAGCCGTCTGGACCCATCCTTTTTCCGGACGAACAAGACTGGAGCTCCCATGGGACTGGAAGCGGGCCGGATGAAACCTCGGGCCAGATTTTTTTCCAAAAACTCCCGGAGGTCCTTGAGCTCACCCTCACTCATTTTGTAGATGCGCCCTTTGGGCAGTACCGCCCCCTCTGGGATGTTGATAGCGCAGTCCGTGCGGCGGTGTGGGGGTAGCTCGTCCGCTTCCCGCTCGCTGAAAACGGCTGCGAGGTCTCGGTACTCTGGCGGGACCTCGGGCTCTGGTTTCTCCTGCTGCGCCGCCGCCGCTCCCCTGGGACGCGCCGCCGTCCTCTTGTGGCTGGAATTCTCGCGGGGGACCCGATGCCGTGCACCCACCGTCAAGTCGAACTTCAGGGTCCCCGCCCGCCAGTCCACCACGGGGTTGTGTTCCTTCAGCCAATCCAGGCCCAACACCGCCCGATATCCCGCTACGGGGACCTGGATCAGCCACCGCAGCTCTTGGTGGTCCCCTATGTGGATGGCGATGGGACCCACCTCCTCCCCGAAAGGTCCCCCCTGAATCGGGCTGCCGTCCATCTGGACGAAAACCAGGGGAACCTTCCGAATGCGCTTCGGTAGCCCCAAAGCCCGGGCTATCTGGGGGTGGACCATGCTGTGGTCGCATCCAGAGTCCAAAAGAGCCTCCCCCACCCAACTTAGTCCGTTCTCCGGGTTCCGGAGCTCTAAAATTACCACGTTCGGAGGTCGCGCCTCATGCTGTAGGGGTTTTCCCTCGCACCGCGGGACCTGCTGCCCGGCGCCGTCTACAGCAGGTCCTGGCCGTTTCCCGTCGCCTGGACGCTTCCTGGTTCGTTGCGGAGGTCCTCCGCCCGGCGTGCCTGCTGGGGGCGTGTCGCACCTCCCCCCTGGGAGAGCCCGCGGTCCTCCGCCCCTTGCCGTTGGCACGCTGCTGCGAAATGTCCTGACCCCCCGCATTTCAGGCACAGTCCTTCCCGGCGTCTCCTTTCCCGCTCGGGGTTCGGGGGTCGTTTGGGGCGAGAGTTGTCGGGGCCCGGTCTTGGCGCCTCGGCTGACCCGCCTTTGGCCTCCCGGGGGGGTGCGGCGGCCCAACCCAGGCTGGCTTCCAGCTTGGCGACCACAAAACACCACCCCTCCAGTGTAGACAGATCTTCTTCCGTCCCCTTGATCATGGCCCATTCCCTGAGCTTCGGGTTAAGGCCCTCCCGGAAGTACTCGATTTGGGTCTCCTCGTTCCAGGAGAACACCTTGCCTGCTTCCCTCCGGAAAATGTCTATATAGTCCATAACCCCCCTAGTACCCTGTCGAAGTCCCTTGATCCGACTCTTTGCCTTGTCCTCAGCCTGGGGGTCCTGGAATCGTCGGCGGAGCGCGACCACGAAGTCCTGCAGGTCCTGAGTTGCCGGGTCGCCGCGCTCGGCCAACCCCAGGTACCACTGACCCGCCTTGCCCTGGAGACACGAGGCCACCCCCCAGACCAAGTCCTCGGAGTCCTCATACCGGTCTCCATATCTCCGGGCATGCGTCAGCGCGTGGAGGAGGAACTGCGGGAGGTCGTCCGGCGTCCCGTCGAAACGCGCCTTAAGCTCTGGGGGGGAACGTTTTGGAGAGTAGTCCGACCCCCTCCGGATCCGGGATTCTCGGCGTCCGCCGTCTCGTCCTGCTCCGCTCCACCGGCTACCAACTTGCCCAACGACGCCGTGCCGCTCCCTGCCTTGCACGTCGCTCCTGCGTTGGTCCGGCTCTCGCCTACTCGGGACTGAAAACTGCTCCGGGTCGGGGTCCGGGGCCCGCTCACCAGTGCCGGGCTCGTCCTCGTCGCTGGAGGCGTCCTCACTCGACGCGATCCCCTCCGCCGTTGTATTACCAGTCCCTCCGGGCCCGGCCCGAGCTTGCTCACGGGCTTCAGCTGCCTGCAAGCGCCTGGCCAAGTCCGCCATGGACCGCCGCAGGTCCTCTAGGGATTCCTCAGGTCTTACCGGGCGAAGCGCCTGCCTCAGCTGGGTGTCCCAGGTTGGGGCCAACCCCCCAGACCTCGGCGCGCTCCCCGCCGTGCTTGGGAACCCCATGGCCCGGCGCCTTCCCTTGGCCGCCGCTGCCGAGGGTCTCGGGGTCCCGGACAGCTGCTCCTGGCCCCCCGATTTTCGGAGGAAATCTCCCGGGGACATTAAACCCATGTTCCCGGGGTTCGTGGGGGTCGAGACCGCCTCGTTGCTTGAAAACGCCATCTCTGGATCCGTCCCGATAAGCGCTCGGATGCGATGCCGACCCTGGAGTTCGGTGGGAAGCTCTTACGATGTCGGGAACCCGCTTGCTAACTGAAAAAACAGGGTGCCCCTTGAAGAAAACGTCACGCCAGGCCTGGTGAACGATACAACAGGAACAAGCTTTATTTCAGCAACGTGGAGTCCGCTGGTATGGAGTAAGAGCTTCCACCGAACTCCAGGTGGAAGCTCTCTTTTATACAAAACCCACCTCCTTTGGCTGTATTGCCCCACCCAGTACTTCTGGAGGGAACATGCTGATACAATCATGACTCATGCACATATGCGAGGTTTTCCGGGGTTCCCGATGGCCCATTTTCCTGGAACAAAGGGCCATCTCCGGGCCCTTGTCGAAAGGTGGAGGGGGACATTGAGGTTCTTTAGCGGCCATTGCCACCTCAACGATCGGGTGGGGCGCCCAGCTGCCGGCTTGCCTGTGATCAACATGCCCTACCTCCGTGATCGCGGGCGCCTCTGATGGCGGGGTTCGGTCTGGTTCCCAAGCCACCAAGGACCGAACCACGACACATATATACATAGTAGCCATATGTGAACTATGGACCCTGCTGGACCTTTCAATGTTCCGCAGGACCTGCAAGATGGAGCTCTTCCGCCAGGTCTACGGTTGAGGCTGGGGCTGCCGTGGTACATCGACTGCTCTCCCCTGGGCTTCTTCTTGAACACCGTTGACCTCCTTCTCCTCCGCCCCCCCCCTTTAGGAAGGGGGGTAGGAAGGGGGATCTTATAATTGCGCCGCCATGTTGTGATGGTTTTAAGTCTTTTAATGGAGTTTTAATGGGGTAACCCACCACGAGCCATTGGGAGTGGCAGGAAATAAATTGAAGTAATAAGAATAAGAATAAGAATAAGAATAAGAATAAGAATAAGAATAAGAATAAGATTACAAGGGTTACATATCCCGCCTCCCCCAATCCATCTGGATTAGCTCCAGGCCCTACTGATCTTCCCCAGTCTCCTCCCTCCCCCGTGTGAAGTCGGCCCTAGAGAGTCAAATGTTTTGAAGTAGCTTCATGAGTAGTCAGTGGTGAGCTAGATGCTCTAGAAGTTGAAGTCCACCATTTAGAAAGTATTCTTGAGTAGTGCCAGAAAGTCTGTTTTCATTGAAATGAGTCTATCTGGGCCCCAGATATGACTAAATGGAAAAGTGACTGGGGAATACATGAAGTAAAAGTGACAACTGCTTTAATATCTTAAAATTATTCAGCTGGATTGGGGGAGGGGGGGGATATGTAACCCCTGTTGTTCAGATATGGCTATTAAGCACAGTTTTGCTTCCCCATAGTCATTAAGATCAAAAGTGGACTCTTAGCTTTTGTATGATCAATAAAAGTTTACCTGAATAAAGGAATTGCAAAACTGAAATTGAATGCTTTCCGTGTTCAAATGCATGTGCATAAAACATATGGTTCTTGACATTTAGGAATAACACCCTGTAGCTTTGCAGAAATGGGGAGGTTCTAGCACTTTTCTACGTCAGTCATGTATTCTTACCACAAAACACTAAAGCAACATAATTATTATTTTAATTCCAGAAGGAGCCACAAAAAGAATCAGGCTGTGACACCTGACAGACTAACATTTTATTCCCATCGAAACTTTTGCAGTCTGCAGCCTGCTTTGCAGATGCAATGTGTGGATCCTTATTGCGAGAGGTATGGAAAACAATAAACGTCAGGGTCAAGGACTGTAAGTATGGGAAGAAGAGAGTGAAGGAAAAAAATGTGAAATTAAAATCTAATCAAGAAAAAATACAGAGGACAATTCAAAAGTTAGATTAAGCTAGTTGTTAACTTTTCTGTGTCATCCTAAGTAGATATACTCAGAATTCTATTCAGATGGGGCTTACTGGCAGGAAATTATTTTTGGGTAGCCCTGGCAGTGATTCAGAAATCCCAAGTCTCTGTTTATGGAGGAGGAGGAGACATTGTGTCAAAGGCCTTACCTGGAGGTTACCAACATGATCTCCTGTAGGCACTCAGGCATAAGTAATAAATGTTGCATCCAGGCCCAAGCCTGATGATTTACTCTCCCTGGGAGCTTCTGGGGGGGGGGGGGCATAGGGGCAATTACAAGGTGTTAAGGCAATAAATAACACAGACTTAGTAAACCAGTCCAACAAGAAGTCTCGACTCTGGAACTAGATGTTCTATCCAAAATAGCAGAGAGGACTGGAATTCAACATCCACAGACAAAGCAAGGTATCAAGAAGAAGAGTTTGTTCTTATACGCTGCTTTTCTCTACCAGAAGGAGTCTCAAAGTGGCTTACAATTGCCTTCCCTTTCCTCTCCCCACAATAGGCACCCTGTGAAGTAGGTGAGGCTGAAAGAACCCAGTTATTACTGCTGAATCAGAACAGCTTTATCAGTGCTATGGCGAGCCTACAGTCACACAGCTGGCTGCATGTGGCGGAGCAGGAAATTAAATCCAGCTCACCAGATTAGAAATCAGTATTCCTAACCACTACACCAAGCTGGTTCTCAAGGATCATTCTCTGGAAAACAAACGCAAGGTTAGCAACAAGGCACAGGCAGTTTACCAAAAACACTTGGAGGACAGAGAAGTGTGAGTAAATGTTGTTCTCACATATTGGCTCCTCCATGTCTCACTTCTATCAGCCTAATTAGCTGATACCCAACTGTTCTTATTCACTGAGTCTTGGTCCTGTATTAATTCTCTATTGAAAGCTAGACTGACTAATGTTGTGCTAATAATCCTCTTCCTCTCCTGAGCTGTTAATCTCCCAATATATCACACCAGTTTTAGCACACTCCCCAGGATGATGAGAGCAGTTCTCCACTTTTCTGCTTCTCTCTGATCTTTCTTGAGAAATAACTCGCAATGCTGTAAAATTTAATATGAAGGGATGGACTATGCGTAACCAGATGGTTCAGTCCTTAAGGAAGGCTGGATTATGACATCTTCAAATCTATTTGTTGATCTTATTGTTTGTGGCATGGTTTTAAAATTGATTTTATACTGAAATCAACTGAAGATGAACATTCTCAAGGTAGTAGGCAGCAGTCCAGATGTATAGAATTGATGTGCAAAAAAACATAGGTAATGAAATGTGCAGTCCCGTGAAGATCGCCTTTTGTGTGTTATATCAATGTGTATATGGATGCATACAGCCATAATACAGGGAGGGGAGGAATAAAATTAGTTGAAAACAGAACAACTTGCTCCAATATTCATGTGGTTAAAGCAAAATTAAGCAACTGTGGAACGCAGCACAGGGAGAACTTCCAGAGCAATAAAGAAATGGAAAGGGAAATTTGGATCATACCTGTGGCCAAATAAGATATTTTAATTGGCAGCTTTCTCTGATAACTGATACATAATAGGAGCATATCACAATTTCCCATTATTGTTTAAGAGATATGTACTAACTAT
Organism: Paroedura picta; assembly: GCF_049243985.1. NCBI lineage: Eukaryota > Metazoa > Chordata > Lepidosauria > Squamata > Gekkonidae > Paroedura > Paroedura picta. Next base: position 151,351,048 of record NC_135371.1, read on the forward strand.
TTTATCCGTTATTATTCATTTTGTACTCTGTCATTCTTTGAAACAATTACACCCAGGCAAAGCTCTGTGGATTCCTTTTTTGATAGTTAGACTGCATATTTGATTTGGAAATAAGAGAAATATGAAGTAAACTGAACTACAGGTGGTGGTAGTGGTGGGGAGACGTTGCAGCACATGATGGAAAGAAGCTAAATTTGCAAGACATAAAAGCAAGGTACAATATAGACACAATACAGGACAAGTTCAGTCCTCAGCAATTTCCTGGTGTATTGCAAAGTAAAAATTTCTCTGCTTGAGTGAAGATGTATAAGGAATTAATTTAACTTTCTTTTGTCATGCTTCAACTCAAAAATTCTGGATTGCTTAGCAGGAGAACAATTTAGGCCGACAAAGAGGATGCACACACAAATTCACTTTTCATGGCTTAACATTGGCCACAGCTTTATTGACCCCCTTCCTAGCAGAAATGTTGTCACAAGACGGGGAGGATCCCTGCCATCTTGCAATCAGCAGACCACAATGAAGCCCTGATCCCACTGGCATTACCAGAGCTGCTAAGTATTTGGCCTCTCATGGGGCACGATTCCCCTTGCCTGTTAAGACCACCAAGGGAAGGCAACTTTTAACTTGGGAAGCCCTATGGATGTGGGCCTCTACTTGGTTCCCCCCAGTTTCCCCACAATGTGAGCCTGCCTGCCTCCCAGCAGGGTTGGTACTGCAGTTCAGCATCCTTGCTGCCTCCTAAGGAGGCCCCCTTGATGGAGAGTCCACTTTGCAGATGTGGACTCACCACAAAAGGATCCCCCTAAGACCCAAAACAAAATTTAATTTGTTTATGAAAGAAAGACAATTATTTGTTCAAACTCAAATTTAGGTAAAGGAACTGAGTAAAGCTCAGGAAACCCTTTGTAATTTCTAAACAGCAATAGGTCCTTTCTGGCAACTAACAGGGGGTGGGGCAGCTTACCAGGAGAAAAAGAAAGGGCTAGGCCATGTGGCCAGTGTCACCCAGAAGGTGATGTCATCATGCCAGTGATTTTCTGTTGATGTTCTGTTATTTGGGCAAAAATTCTATGGTAAAACCAGAAAAACTTCATTGGCAGAAAGTCACGGGCATGATGACATCACTTCCTGTACAATGACAGCAATGTGGCCTGGGACTTACTCTTTCTACTGGCAAGTCCTTCCATTGGCCAACTGATAGAAATCTGGGCTCTGTGCATGTGTGGGGGGTCTGGCAATCCTAATTTTGTAGCACACCCTGTATTTAAAATCTTTTGCAAGTTGTGGTTGAGAACCTATTCAGTTTAGACAGCTAAGACAGAAATAGTTAAAATAAATAAATTATATGTTGAGAATCCTGTCCCCACAACAGCATAATCATCATCACCATCCTCCACTGGTGGGTTATAAAATACTCTGGCATGATTTCATTCCAGTTACATTTGATTTTGTTCCAGAATTGCACATGGTTTATTCTCCCATCTGTTCAGTAAGATCCCTAAAATGAGAATATTTTCAGGGAAGGGATGTTTTGGCACCATTATTTTAAAACAAAGTATACACAGCAGGGCATTTTAAAAAACAGAATATGTTCTTGCCAGATTTAGCAGTAACCAGCCCCAATATATGGCCTCATTTCCCCATATGGCCTCAGAGCTCTTTGGATCATTTGGATAGCCAAGGTTTTGGCCTTCTAGGCCTAGAACCTACATTTCAAGGAAACTACTTCAGCTATTTAGCTTGGAAACTTTCACTAGTATGGATTTCTCCAAGGAGAGTTCTGTTATTTCCTTGTTGATGCATGACAATCCATATCCTCATTGGTAAAGTAAATGTTTTCCAAGTCAGTGGCCTTCAGTAAGAAGCCCAGGGCCAGGCACCTTCATCTGGTGTTATTCTTACTCTTATTCTTATTTGGATTTATAGCCCGCCACTCCCCTAAGGCTCGTGGCGGGTAACAGCATAGAATCATAGAATCATAGAGTTGGAAGGGGCCATACAGGCCATCTAGTCCAACCCCCTGCTCAACGCAGGATTAGCCCTAAGCATCCTAAAGCATCCAAGAAAAGTGTGTATCCAACCTTTGCTTGAAGACTGCCAGTGAGGGGGCGCTCACCACCTCCTTAGGCAGCCTATTCCACTGCTGAACGACTCTGACTGAGAAAAACTTTTTCCTGATATCTAGCCTATATCGTTGTACTTGAAGTTTAAACCCATTACTCCGTGTCCTTTCCTCTGCAGCCAGCAGAAACAGCATCCTGCCCTCCTCCAAGTGACAACCTTTCAAATACTTAAAGAGGGCTATCATGTCCCCTCTCAACCTCCTTTTCTCCAGGCTGAACATTCCCAAGTCCCTCAACCTATCTTCATAGGGCTTGGTCCCTTGGCCCCAGATCATCTTCGTCGCTCTCCTCTGTACCCTTTCAATTTTATCTACGTCCTTCTTGAAGTGAGGCCTCCAGAACTGCACACAGTACTCCAGGTGTGGTCTGACCAGTGCCGTATACAATGGGACTATGACATCTTGTGATTTTGATGTGATGCCTCTGTTGATACAGCCCAAAATGGCATTTGCCTTTTTTACCGCTGCATCACACTGCCTGCTCATGTTTAGTTTACAATCCACAAGTACCCCAAGGTCTCGTTCACACACAGTGCTACCTAGAAGCGTATCCCCCATCCAGTAGGCATGCTTTTCATTTTTCTGACGCAGAACTTTACACTTATTAGCATATAACCCCCCCCCCGATAAAAACCCCTAATACATAAAAAAAACATCCAAATACATAAACACATCAACCAACCCAACACGGCAACATTACCCAAGGAGGAGACCAGGGATAGCCTGAAAGGACTGCAGAAGAGGGGGACCCGATCTCACCAGGTGGCGCCAGCCTCAGCCATAAGCCTGGTGGAAGAGCTCCGTTCTGCAGGCCCAGCTCTCATTTGTCTGCTCATTGGTATCAGGCACTACTTTAGGTTTGACAGTTTCTAGGCAGGTCTTGGAGAGCCCCTGGAATTACATCTGATTTCCAGATGAGGAAGTTCAATTCCTCTGGTGAAAAATGGCTGCTTTGGAGACTGGACTGTATGGTATTATATCCTGCTGAAGTCCCTCCTCTAATTCCACTTTCCAAACTATAAAACTTCATTTTGTACTCTCCAGACCACAAAACGTCTGTCTCCCTTTTAACAACTTGGGTTTTCACCCTAGGCTCCTGGTGATTTCCTGCTCTTACATGCAATCTCCTGACAAAAGAGAAGAGTCCCCCTGGAGAAAATGGCTGCTGTAGAGGGTGGAGAACGTATGGCATTGGACCCTGCTGAGATTACTTACTTTCCCTCCCCAAACCCCACCCCCTCCAGGTTCCATCCTACCCGCAATACTCCAGGTATTACTCACCCAAGAGTTGGCAACTCTATTAACAACTGAAGTACCATAGACCTCAGTGGTCCAATTTAGGGCAAGATAAAATGGGATATATTTAATCATATTTTTCAGGGGCTAAGATATATCTTGATTATCTACACTAGATAGAGCTTTGGATCCTGCCAGTGGAAATATGGACTTTTGACATGTAGCCCAACCCCAGGATTATTAGACCCACATAGATTAATGGCTATGTAGGTTGAGGGGAAGGGAGCAGCGGGTTGGAGGGAGTGGCAAAATCACTTGCCTGTTTGATCCATGGGTCCTGCAATGCTGGAAATCTGCTTTCTGGAGGTCAGAAGGGACTGCAAGAGCAAAGATGGACAACCATGTTAGAAGAACTGGCTGTACTTGGGATTCAACTGGTAATTGATTGTAAAAAAAACACACACACACTTGTCATGGGTTTTACAGGCAGGGGCTGCACTTTCTGACCATATTCTTACATTTTAAATTCTATGCAATTACACCTTTATCAAGTCATCTTGAAAAATGAGTTTAATGAAACAATGCAGAAAGACCTTTAAACTTTGCATTCCCCAACTCACACTCCAAGATATCACAACACTTAATATCCATAGCAGAGATGACCAGGGACACACTGGGGAAGGAGGCCAGGAGGTCCAAGAAGGGTCCATTACTCAAAACCTCTGCCAGGGAGCTCCCCCCATACACATATGAGGCTGTCAGGTCAGCTCCAACACAGATCGTGGTGGTCACACCAGCTAGGTGGAGTTGCGGAGTGTTTGTAGCTGCTGGGGGCAGTGAGGGAATCCTGTGTCTCTGTCATGGCTTGGACTTACAAGGGATGGGGGTAGCTTCAGTTGTGGGTTAGGTCCTTAAGGGACATGGTGGGGAGAAGGAGGATGCTGTTAGAGCTGAAAGGAGGTGAGGGAGATGAAGTAATTGCCTTTTCTCCATGGAATGGTCATTTTATATTTGGCCAACCTGCAGAAAAGGAAACCATCACACAACCCGTTTCTCATCTTTGGAGCCTCCTTAAGAAGCATAAACACTCACTCCACACCCCAGCCTCCTGCAAACATCAGCCCTTATGCTGTAATTTTTGAATTACAATGATTTGAGTGTCCAAAGCATTTCACAGTAACCCTTACAACCGCCCTATAAGGGAGGTGGATTTCTGTATCCCTGCATCACAGGTTTTCATAGATTTTCAGATGTTGGTTTGTCTTTGGAATGTTTAACTCCTGTTGTGGAGGTAGCTGGCACCCCAGAGGAAGGACTGATTGGATAGCAGAAGAGTTTTTCAGTGTTTTTAATGCCATTGATACCACTCGTTATCTGGGTTGCTCAAAAATATGTCAACATCTGATGACAACTCCAAGGATTTGTGCCTTGTGCTATAAAGCATTCTTCCTTCAGTGTGTCTCATGTTCCCACATGTACTCCACCTGCTAGACATTAGTAAATAATTGCTATCTTCACAGCACTCAATGGATGTCTGATGTGTGCACAGACTGCTATGCTAGATTAGCATCTAAAAGAATTATTTATCGATGGACTGGGGTGGGGGAGGATTTTATTCTTTTCTCGGGAAAGGGGCTGCTTCATCATAGCCTTCTCTACAGCAATTCACCTGGAAAAGTTACTAGTTAAAACCCAACCAATGGAAAAAGCTGTACTACACAGAAATGCTTATCTACGTTGGCCAATCTTTTCAACTTATTGACCCTAGTTTTCCTTTATCCATCCAGCTGAATTCATGTTATAACACCATGTTAACAAGGAAGACTTTTAAAGAAGAAGTAGAAACAAATGCTGTATTTGTTGCGTTTCCATAGATGGGGGATCCCAGTCTTGTTGAGTCTGTGGGTGCTTTGGGAATTTTGAGTATGGGCAGTAGGTGCCACAACAAAATGACTGCCAGAGGCATTGGAGGCCACTCACAAAATGGCTGCCATGTAGTGTTAGCAAAATGTTGGGAGATTCTAGAATCAGGCATCCTCCTGAGACGGAGGCAGTGATTTCCACATAGGTTTTCTCTTCATACGTAGAGGTAATGACTGCTTATTTATTTAGTATATTTTAAAATAATTAAATACATCTTTATTATCCTCATCTAACTCTTCCAATATAGCTCAGGGCAGGTGACAACATCATTAAAAACAATACATTAATTAAAACATGAACATTATCTGTTTTCCCTTAATTAATACTTAGCAGATGGAGGAGGGCATTTCTAGGTCCATTCCTCATATCTGCCAATGTTGCTGGATGTCCGCGGCAGCCCGAACCACTACAGTTCGTAGTGGAATTTTGACATTTCGCAAAGTGCAAGTTGTAGCATGATATTTATGCACCCGTAGTACTTTTTTGATCAAATTACTATTCAATTATTGAAAAGACATGTCATAACGGACCCCTAGTTTTGTTGCCTATTGAATGCTTGTTTGATTCACATGGATGATATTTTGGATCCCGTGGAACATTTTGGCTGAAAAAGGATTTCGACCAGTGTGGAGAAGACATTCCACACCTCTCTCATCCCTCCAGAAAGCTAAGTGCCCTCTGAAATTCTGCTCCTGGGACAGTAGAGTGGATGAATCAAAGGAAAGAATGTCATAATGGCGTGTTTAAAAGCTGTTAAAATCTCAACTTCTAAAGAGATAATAAGAATCATATTCAAGTAGCAGAAATCTATTTTTCCCTTAATGAGTTAATAATGAATTTCAAAGATCAGGTTAAGAAGTATGGCTTTTGATGGGAAGCCCTACCAAAAGAATTCTGAAATTTGTGAAACCAGGTGGGTAGAATTCTGTTTTGCAGTTCTGTTTCATGAGCAGCATACCGGCATAATAAGATCTGGCTGCCAATGCAAAGAACATGAAATGAATTCAACATTATCTAACTTTCTCTTTGAATAAAGCTTCTGGATATTTGTCTGAATACAAGTTGTACCTGCTGCACACCGCAAGATGGTTCTTGTCATTTCAAGACATCATAAAACATGTTGCTAATAAATGTTTTACAAAATAACCAGTCATGAACGGTTTATGTTCCCTGAGTCATTTAGCTCATAATCATTCTGACTCTAATGTGCTCATTTCCATTATTACTATTATTTTTAAAATCAGTGACTGGTAGGCATACCAGTTTTGGCTGTGGTACAGTGAATCCTGGGTCATTAGCTATCATGTCATTGTTCATGCATTAAATTCTCTGACATTTCTCTCTCAGGCAATGCAAAACCACAAAGAACAAAGAAAAGGCATTCCAGCTGGTGCCAGAAGATTAAAAATATTCTTTGCTAAATGGATACTTTTGGGTTTTCTCAGGATAGGAAATAACCCTGAGAATGTATGCACTTGATAATGCAGCATGGTTTATGGGAAATGAAGCTGCAAGAAGATGAAGTGGACATTTCTACAGCATGTCTACATAAGGCATTTATAAGTATAAGGTTTTTTTAAAAAAATCAGTGCCACACAAATCTTGAATTTGAAAACTCTAACTCATTGTACTTAGAAGCCAGATTCAAAATGCTGACACAACTATCTGTTACATATTTATCCTTCCCTTCTTCCAAGGCATACAAGATTGTTCCATTACTCTTTTTATATACACAACAACTCTGCAAGGTAGGTTAAGCTAAGAGGATGTGACTGGACTGATCACTATACTACTCACTACACATTTTGTTTTGTGACTGATATGAATCCAAGGCCCTTAGTCCTAATCTGACACACCAGTTCTATATGGGCTGTCAGCCTCCAGGTGGAGGAGGAGTCTAGGTATCTCCCAGAATTTTTACTCATCTTCAGACAAGAGAGATCAGTTCTTCTAGAGAAAATGGCAGCGTTGGAGAAAAGACTCTGTGGTTGGGATGGGAATCAGCCAGAAAAATGCAGTTTGGTTCATGATTTGAGGTGTGTTTGGTTTGTCAGTCATGGACAATCGTGAACTTTTAGGCACTAAACAAACATATTCGATTGGTGAGGTAGAGACATCAAACTAACCTGCAGCTGACTCTCCTCTACCTGCCCTCCAATTTTGGCGATAATTGTATTTACAGGGTCTGAGTTGCAGCCTCCAAAAGAAGGTGCCCTCAGGAAAGAACTTCCTGGAGAAAACAGACCCTGGGGGAGCCAGTAGCACTAAACTCACAGGGGACTTCCTCCTGATGCTCCTCTACATGCCCTCCAAGTTCCACCGCCCTTGTTGCTTGAAAGTCTGCCAAACATTTTAATTGAGTGGAGACAGTCTATCTGGAAGTGTCTTTATTCATGAACCACCATGAAGTGCCACAAACCACTTGAAAATTGGTGGAAAGATCATGCCTGTTGACTTGCCACGAACTTCAGCTCACAAACCACAAACCAGTCAAAAGATGTCATAAACTTTAGTTCGTGAGCCAGTTTGTGCCCATCCCTTTTCTACCTCATTGTAACCTGCTGAGGAGCCTTCCCTCCCTGGGTCCAGCCTCAAATCACTAAGAATTCGCCAACCCAGAGCTGGCAACCCTAACCATACACCAAGGAGAGCTTTTTTCTCATGGTGCCTCACTGGATGAGGGTTGCCATGTGCCTGCTGGCAATCTCAGCAGCTGGTGTGAGGAAGAAATAAAACAAAATAAATATCCAGCATGACATCACTTAGCAGGAAAATTCAGAAGTGATGCCACATCTATCTAGAAACCAACAGATCCTTGGGACTGAAGTCACTTTGAAGTTTTCCTTAAAATAAGGTCACCATCACGGACGGCTGCTCCCCCCCCCCAGTCTCCCACTGGTTGCCAAGCTATAGCTGGCAACCCTACATTGGGTGGTATGTAAATATGCAAACAAGATTCTATAGTGTGTGTGTGTGTGTGTTTAAGATCCCATGTATACTACTTAGGTCTGCATTACTCACTCCTTGATGAATAGATGGGCTACATCAGTTTTACAGTATGGACTGCCAATATAGAATTAGGGGACTTGGGCTGTGCCTAATCCACTGGAGAAATTCTGCCATTCAGAGCAGATAAGATTGTATTAAATGGACCAATGGGATGACTTGATAGGAAGCTGATTGTTGTACTTACCTCTCATAGACGGATTAAACACGAGGCGGAAAGTCCGCGCTGGTGGCAGCAAGATGGTGGGGCTAATCTCCTATTGTGCATGATGCAGCTGCCATCCTGGGTGCCTCCCAGACCTGGTCTGACTCAATGCCCTGGATGGCCCGTGGTTAGTGGAAATGGATACTTCCAGGTTCCCTGTGATGTCGCAGTTGCTAACCACGGCCCTGCTGGGCCAGCCCTATACATAATGGAAGAGGGACACCAGGGACACCAAATGCCCCTGTCAGCTTTGCGAAGCCGCGGGGCTGGGCAAGGCATTCTCTCACCCCCAGGATGCTCTCCTGCCATTGTGCAGTGGGGTCCTCATGACCCCTGACCCCCACTGTGCAAGACAGTGGGCTCTTCCAGCCCTGGCATTGTGTGTGCATGCGTGCTATGTTGGGGCAGTCTACGTGTGCCGGGGGATTCTATCCCCCATGCATACTCAGGAAGTGGTGGGGCATGCCACCGCACCACAGGGGCCCAGTAGCAGTCCGGCGTGGCTGCTGCTGTGCATAATCAATCCTAGCTAGTAAACCCAGAGTAAATTACGCACATAGTAGAATTGGCCTCTTTTTTTGTTTTTTAAAGGATGTAAATTTGTTCTGGTTACAAAAAGAAGCTTTTTAAAAATAGAATATAGATTTTCTGAAAGTTTTAAAAAAGCGGATGGGTCTAAAACGGAGATGCTTATCCGTAATACTTCCTGAGGAAAATCATCAATACTTTAGCTTACAAAACCCAGCGAATGTCCCATAAATGCATTTTTCTACGTTGTTCCTGTGAAAGAAAACAAGTTGATCTGTCATTGGTTTAAAAAAAAATGTTTGATGGCTTCAATAGCAATCATTTCGAAATAAGACTAAATGTTAATATTAAAAATGAAATATGCAATAATCATCTGGGTGTTTTCCCATCTGTGGATGGGCATAAAGCGAACCTCAGCACAGAAGAGATTGGCACTCAGGTACACCTGGCATTTTTAGCTCCTTTATTAATTCTGCTTTGAGCCATGTAGGCATTTGACGACAGGACTGCAGAGCCACCTGCTGGTCTTCCGTTGATGCACTTCACCATTCTGCAAAATGGATTTTGCTTGCATTCCAACCTTCTTTCATCGTCCCAGTTTGGATTTTTTAAAGGGGAAAAAACTTCACCCTTCACTCCCAAAACAGGATGTGTTTTTAGACAGACTCTTTGCCTGACTCAAGATACAATTGTTCTTTTAACCATTAGTTCAGAGCATTAGTATGTAGAGATTCAAGCCTCAAGTTAATAAATGTGCCGAGTGCATGCATGATCATGGGTTTCCAGCAGGGGTGTGCATTTGACTCAGTTTAGGGGGGGGGACCTTACCGATATTTTCTGGTATTTTCTAAGTAGAATACAGATTAGAGAGTCTATTTTGGCTACCTGAACAGCTGGTCTGAAGAAAAGACACATTTATATGGCTTTTATTCAGGGATATTCAGCTATACCAATCGGATGGACCGCAGGAACTGAGAGCTCCCACAACCCCAGCTGATCCTCCCATGTCCGTATGCCATGGTAAGAGAAACCTCTCCATCGCAGGCAGATCTTGGGGAGCAAAACCCAAATGGCCCCTCAGCTGTTAGGGTTAGGGTTAGAGAATTCTCTCTGCAGCATCAGCCATTTGGCAGATTCTTCTGTACAGCCTGGTTCAAAGTGGGCCACCCAGCAAACCCCAAGCAGAGTCTGCAGAGAGAGTTCTCCCCACAGGGTCAGTTGAGCTTAAAGGGACCCCCCCCCAAAAAAAAAATCCAACTGAGTCATAGTTCAGCTGTTTTTAGCAGCTTTGCCACTGCTTTTTTCCCCCTTTGTGTTTTTGGGTTCAGTTCTATTGGAGTTGAAAAAAATTGGGATTTCTGAAAAAAACCAGATCCTAATATCCTACCAATATTTGGATCTGACTGTTTTCAGGAATCTTGATTTTGTTTGGGGGGGAGGGGCAGAATTGCACATCCCTTCTCTCCAGTAGTGGTTAGTGCTGGACTTGGATTTTGACAGACACAGATTCAAATCCCCTCTAAGCTGTGAAACTCACTAGCTGACCGCAGACCAGTCACCAGGCTAAGAACAAAGAGTTCTTAAGGGTGAGGGACAAATCTAAGAATGTCATCTTGAGGTTCTTGAGCAATAGGTGGGATTGACATGTATAAGGTATTCCACAAGCATACAGGACATATTTCCTTGGCTTATACAACAATAGGAGTTTCTGCCTTGAATATATGAGAGTTATTTACTTCATCTGTATCAGGCTTTTCTCTCCAGTGAATACCCAAAGCAGCTGGGATCATTCTCCTCTCTTTCCATTTTGTCTTCTTAGCAACCCTGTGAGGTTGAGGTAGATTCAAGCAGGCAGCTGTGTTGGTCTGAAGCAGCAGAACAAAACTGAGTCCTGTAGCATCTTTAAGACCAACAAAGTTTTATTCAAAGTAGGAGCTTTCATGCACATGCATGGGTCTTCAGATAAAATGTCATGGAATGGGATAATCAGTTCAAACTTATAGGCAAAGTGTGAGAGTAAATTAACATACAACACAATGAAAATGGTTAACAGATTCCAGGTATCCTCTTTATTTTATTTATCTCTTAATTTTAACAATTGTGTTAAACAAACAGATTATAATGTAACTCTGACCAGCATCATGCAAAGTAGTTTGGGAAGGTGACTATTATATACAAAAGATTTCCCATGTACTTCAATCTCAAGTGAATACAAACAAATCCAAATTGCTGCTTTTTTCCCTATTGATCTCTGGGATCTGTCAACCATTTTCATTATGCTCTATGTTAATTTACTCTCACACTCTGCCTATAAGTATGAACGGCTTACTTCCATTTCAGGACACTGTATCTGAAGAAGTGTGTGTCCACACAAAAGCTAATACCTCGAATAACACTTTGTTGGTCGTAAAAGCGCTACTGGACTCAAAATTGGTTCAGGCTGAGGTAGGTTAGGCTGAGATTGTGTGACAGGCCCTGGATCACCAAGCAAACCTCCACGACAGAGTGGGGATTGGAACCAGGGTCTTTCATATCCTCGTCTAAAGGTCTAAACCTGATCACACTGGCTTTCAGGTTAAAAGGTAAGCACTTGGGAAAGGTGAATTGAGTGGGCATGTGTAAGGCTCTAGGCTCCATCTTCAGCAACTCTGCTCAGTAATTCTTAGGACAGACCTACTAACATCATCTCCATGTAAAAAGTACTTATCTGTTTAAAAGGTTGGTGTCCCCCACTCTCCAAAATTTGCTCCCATATTTCCCATTCTTCCTCACTTCTCTCTTGTCCGTGCCACTGAAGTATCTATATATTCAACAGGTGGAGAAAGAAAAATTTGGCAGAAGGAGGGATAGGTAATTAGTTAAAATTAGTTGCTAGGTAGATCTAGTAAGAAATTTTTTAGAATGAAATTGTTATTAATAAAGTATATATGTACTAGCTTCCAAGCCCGTTCCTAAGAACGGGCCTTGAAAGGGCCCCCTCCCTTGGCCCCCGACCAGGCAGCTTAAGGAGGCTTTGGGCCACAGCTCACAGCCGAATCAAGTAGGGCAGGCGGGGACTGGCCAGCTCGTTAGCAGGCCTGGGACAGAGCTCCTTAGCAGACAATCAGCAGGCTGGGAGGCCCTCATTAGCAGGCCCTGCTTAGCAGGCCAAGAGACCCTCATTAGGAAGCCCTCCACCATGACCCTTTGCCCAGGGCCCTCTCCCCTTACCTGCTGCTGACTCCAGGCACTGAGGCGTATCTGAGAGCAAAGAGACTAGAGTCCAGGGATGGAGGGTGGGAGCTGCAGGGGCAGGGCCAATCAGGGTGTTTGGCTCTATCACCTTGATTGGCCCTATTCACCTTGATTGGCCCTATTCCAACTTGGACAGCCGGACACGTCCCACCTCCCAGGCTGTTTCACAAATATAAAGAGAAACCATGAAAAAAGTTATACTTTTAACTATGTTGTAAACCACTTCAAGCCCTATAGGAGAGAGGTGGTTTAAAAAACAAACAATAGTAACAATAAGTATTAGGTTTCCCCCTTCTTCCTTGTCCATGTTCTCTGATACCATGGCTTATGTTGTGCTTTTGCTTCTGCTGCTGTCATGGAACAGGAGTGGGAAAATGCAGCTTTTGATGCCACAACAAAGAGTACACAGTATTATAGGGAGAAATGAAAAACTTGACACAGGTCCCCCATTCTGAGTAGGAGCTCCGTGTCTCCTATGATTTGTAGTTCCACTCCTGGATTTAAGAGCAAGTTCCAATAGGACTGGATCTAAGCTGAATTTACCAGTGAGAAAATGCCCCCCCCCCCATACACACAAACACTGCAACTCACTGATTTCCATGAAAAGTTGATCCTTCAGGACAGGGAACCCTGAGGGATGAAGAGCGGGTTGTAAGGGGTGGGGGAGGATTGATCAAAATAACTCATTTAGACAGGATCCAACCACTGGTGTTTCGTTCTACTTGCAGTGTCAGCAGAACTTACAGATGGTCAGGAGATAGATGGCCCATGGGCCAGATTCCATAGAAGGCATCGCTTTACATTTGCCCTAAGGCTCCAAAATAACAAGCAGAGAGTACAATAACAAGTAGACCAAGCTTCCACATTATATATCATGTGGCTTCAGAGTGCTGAGTAAATGTCGAACCTGTTTCATGACTCTGGGTGGGTGCTGCCAAACTCTTGGGGGGGGGGGGAGGGCACACCACAGTGCTAGCATTATTCCCCTTGCATTTACCTCTCTACATCTCTCCCTAGAACTACAGGAGCATTTATTATAGTGTAAATGATGAGAAAATCAAGATAGCGCCGAGAACAAGGAACGTGTGTTTCGTAAATTGTCTCCCATACTGCAGCAGCCGTGAGAAAAGCAGGAAAGCAATATGATGATTAAAATGACTATCAAACACTCACTGGCTAGGCTGCGTCTGAAACAGTGAAAATTACAGTATAAATGCTCCAGTGTGCAACTGGTTTATTGAACACATTAATGCAGAGATGCAAGTCTAAGGAGAGCTGATAGTTCCTCCGACTGTATTTGTTTCCTTGTTGATATACAGCTGCAATAACAGCTCAGGGGTGATTATAATAAAGCAAGATAATATTTTAACTCTTTTAGGAGCTATATATTGAGTCCATATATATTTGGCTGCACTTCCAAAGGGATAAATCAGAGCAGCTGTCAAGAAACCAATATAGAGCTAATTTATTTCCTTAAAAATGAGAAGAAGATGTGATTTCGGATGTCATCGCGATGATGAATGAGCTGCATTCTGTAATCACTCACCCAACATAAACTATTATTTAGGAACTATTGCAAAGTGAGCCGGCAAACATCTGTTTCCCTTTAAAAAGCTCATAAAGGCTTTGAGGATACATTGTTATTATCTCAATCAGCATTTGAGTACAATGGAGTCATGTAGGTGTTGTCCCAACAACAAAACTGGTAGAAATGTTTGAAGTTGAAACAACCATGGCTATCCCCATCCCCCCCCCCACTTAAATGATTCCTCCCCAGGTAGTTAAAAAAGTTAGTTCTATTCACTTTTCACTAAAAATAATAGGAAACCCTAAACCCAGCAGCTAGACCTATTGAGACATGATAGCTCCCTTTCTTAGACCCATTTTGTTTAAGCCCATCCCCAGACCTGGCCAGGGCATTGCCCAACATCCTGCTCCATGGAAAATTCCATTATATGCTCACCTGGATTACATCATGTAGCCCCCTCTCCAAAAACATATATAAACATATGTTTAACAGGATTAACTTTTACTTATATATTCCTACTGTTATGATGGTCAGTTCTTAGTCTGACAAAGAGTGCTTGCACTCGAAAGCTCATGCCTTGAATAAATCTTTGTTGGTCTTAAAGGTGCTACTGGACTCTGATTTTATTGTGCTACTTCAGACCAACACGGCTACTCATCTGAATATATAAACAGTGATTTCACAAAGCCACCTCATGCTTTCTGACCTGTAACCTTCACACGGTTTTGTTTTATTTTTATTATTTTCTTTCCAATAAGGATTGTTATTATTTTTATTATATACCTGTTGTCTGCCTTGAATTCTTAAGGCTATAATCACCTCATAAAACCTGGCAAATAATCCATTTCATTATGTTGCCAGTTTGGTGTAGTGTAATCTGGCATGCCGGGTTCGATTCTGCGCTCCCTTACAGGCACTGATAAAACTGTTCTGACCGAGCAGTGATATCAGGGCTCTCTCAGCTTCACCCACCCCACAGGGTGTAAGTTGTGGGGAGAGGAAAGGGAAGGCGACTGAAAGCTTCTTTGAGCCTTCTTTGGGTAGAGAAAAGCAGCATATAAGAACCAACTCTTCTTCTGATTTCTGCAGTTTAGAGATGATCTGTAATCTCAGGAGATCCCCAGGTCCCACCTGAAGCCTGGGCTCTCCATTGAGGAGAAAAGCAGTATATAAAGATACAAATAAATACATCATCCAAGAACAGACTAATCTACATGCTATAGCTGTTCAGGACATCTTTAGGTACAAGGTCATGCTGATGTCATGCTGATGCCTCTATATACAATTTTAGGTCCTGCAGGGACAAGTTGTGGCAGATTCCAGTGTTTTATTAGGAACTTGTTATGATTCTTCTTAGTTTCAATTCATAACTGCATCCTGGTATGGAACAGAAGTTCATGCTATCTGTATTTTCAGTTTTGGCATGATCGGATTGCCAAATTTGCAACCTGCCACTGTAAATGGGGCTGCCAACTTCAGCTCAGAAAATTCCTGGCACTTTGTTGGGCTGTCTGGGGAGAACACAGTTTCTAGAAGAGAGGAAGCTCCGTAGGGATGGGATGTCATAGAGACTACCCTCTGAAGATAACATTTCCTTCAGAGGCACTGATCTCTGTAGTCTAGCCTAGAATCAGTTGTAATTCTGGGAGATCTCCAGTCCCTGCCCCCACTTTAGGTTGGCAGCCCTACCTGTTTATCATAGGGTTCCAGGTATGCCCTAGCAATTGGCAGGGGCTGGGTTGGGGACTTACTGGCTGGAAAACTAGACCCAGGTCTGTGTCACTGGCCACAGGCCCACCCATTTTCTAACTGTTCCCCTGAGGCATGTGACTTTGGTTAGTGGCAATCTATTGAGTGGACTATTGAGTGGCAGTCTATTAAATGGACTCCGGGGAATGGTAGAGGACAGGAAGGCCTGGAGGATCATTGTCCATGGGGTCACGATGGGTCGGACACGACTTCGCACATAACAACAATAACAACATTGAGTGGCATGGGAGGGTGTTGAACTTTTTGCCACCGGGGAGTGATAACTATTTGACTTGTTTTATTTTGCAGTTTTATGATGCCACCCACCATGAGCCAGAGACCTGGGAGTGGTGGGCTGTAAGTGTAACAAACAAACAAAGAAAGAAACAAACAAAGAAGAAGAAGAGTTGATTCTTTAAAGCTGCTTTTCTCTACCAGAAGGAGTCTCAAAATGGCTTACAAATAAACATGGTGATGCCATTTCCAGCACTCACTCGAAGTGACATCATGATGTTGTCAGTGACTTAGAAGTACTCTGGTTTGGGGCTCAAAACTCTATGGTTGAAGTCATTTCTTACCATAGAATTTTGTTCAGATGCCAGAGTGTCATTATGTCATTGGTGTCATGGTAATGTTGCTTCCCCTGCAGGTCAGAAGTAAAGTCACTGTGTTGTCAGTGATGCAGGCCCAGGCTTAGATTTCCTGCTTGTAAGTCCCCTTCCAGACAGCTGATCGACACTGGGGAGAGGAGCCCCAGAGCAAAAATATTTCCCCCATGAACATCTTGGCTGGTTGATTTCTGCTAAAGATGTAAGAACAGGACCATCTCTCTCTCCCCCCACCCCCTGGTCAGTTGGCAGTTCTATTCACTTTACATTTTAAATAATGTCAGATGCTATTGTTCAAACTTCCCAGAGGAACTGGAAGAAGCATATGATGGAGAACACTGAAGAATAGCAAGATTATTGGAAGTGATATGGAAGGGAAAGGACTATTCATGGTTAGACAAGGGCCGCCTCTTCCTCTCTAGCACAAGCTGAGCACCATGCCAGCCAGCTAAGTGGCTGGCCAAGGATGTAGGTCAAAGCCCACTTAGACCTTATAAAAATATTTCCTACAAGTCTTTCATTTACAGGATTCCTGTATCCCTACTTTCTTTCTCTGTGTTTAAATCCACAGCAGCTGAAAGACAAGAGCTGCAGTGCTTAAAGCCACTAAACTGCTGCAGTATTCACATAAAATGCACTCCATTTTATGCTCTTGTCCACAGTTCCGTATTTTACAGTGTACTCTTTACTTTGTGGCCAAGGCAAATTTGAGGATGACGTTTCTTGGTAACAATAGGTTGATATGAATGGAAATGCACTTAGCCTCCTACAAGTGCGGATACATCCTCTGCTTTTAAGGGCTGCATATTTATATTACATAGGAAACTGACTATATAGAAATGCTGTAATGTTGAATACAATGTGCAGTTCGAGATAAACCAAAAACGAATAGTTTGGCCTTCCGTGAAATGTTCCAGATTTACTGAGGCCTGTGCAAGATGTTGTGTGGTTCACATGATCCCTTTCTGTCATATCTTAGGATCAAATCTTACCACGTATTTGCTCCCCCTCAAAAAAAAATTGGGTTTGGGAAGGACTGAGAGTGACTGACGTAAAAGCTTTCCTGAGGAAGCACTGTAATTCTGCCTTTCCTCTCATCTCTTTTCTGTGGTAACTCAGCCATACCTGAGACATGATGCTGGAGTTCCATAGCTGGAATTCTCAACAAGACATTTGTCCTCCAAAAAGCCACAATGGGGGAGACAATATGAATGGGTAACATGGGACAACTGATTGAAAATGGCTGTTTTCAGTATAGTAAGACAACCATTCAGTTCACAAGACTGGAGTAAGACTATTAATGATTGAATGTTTTAGAGCTCATTAATTCCGAGGGTCACCAGAAGTCAAAGTGGCATGAAAGCATATAAGACTGGACAAAATGCTGCCTATGTTTTGCCTAAGGTTTCTGGCTCTGGTATAGAAAATTTCTGGAGATTTGGGGCTGTTGCTAGGAGAAGGGTTCACTTTGGGGAAGGGAGGGAGCTCAGTAGGATGTGATTCCACAGATCCCACCCTCTGAAGTGGCTGTTTCCTTCAAGGGAATGGATCTCTTTAGTGTGAAGATTCCAGGAAAGCTCAAGATTCTACCTGAAGGCTAGTAATTGTATTTGAGACTTTATTGGGCACCAATGCTTGAGGCAGCCATGGGTGGCATGTCTGATCAGGGAAACATTCTTTATTGGGGAAATTAACCCCCTCCTTCATCCCCGTGGTCCCAAGCCAGATAGAGAATTCTATCAGGCCAAATCAAACATGAGGAATTGTAATCCCTCCAGCACAATGATAACTTGGATATCAGAAAGGTGACAAGGAGCTTTTCAAGAAGGAGCATTGAGTTTGGTCACTGGAGACACTGACTGAAGTTTCCACCTATACCAGTTATGGGCATTACTGCTTGGTCCCTCCGATTTCCGCCTTGGAGCAACTGCAACGCCTCGGAGCAACCGCGTGCAGCGCGGCTCGCAGTTGCTCCTTTGCCGGCAGCCTGCCGTGTCGGGAGGTGCAAAGCGCCTCTCGCTGCGTCAGTCCGCAGTCCAACAAGCCCCCGCCAGCCGCCCTGCACCCGGCTGCCGGGGGCTCCCTTGCCTAGCGCCCGCTGTATTCAGAATAGAGAGGGCTTGAATACTAGTAAATAAATAAATCTGTGATCAACATGAATTGATCTTTTGGTTGAGGTTGTAGGTAGATGTCTGGCTTGATTTAAGAATCTGAAGGTTAAGAAGATCTGAATTTATAGGACCAAGAGTTCTGTTGGTCAGATGAAAAACATTAAATATTGACAGATATACAAAAAAAATCATATTTTTATTACAGAGTAGCTAAGGAATTATTACAAAATAGGAATTATTACAAAATACAAAATGGCCCTATAGTCATATCTATTTGATGGTACATGATTCTGTACCCAACTGTCCATTATGAAACTGCTATAAACTCTTCTAAAACAGTGGTCCCCAACCTTTAGTAGGCTGGGGACCGGCAGGGCATCGGGCCGCGCCCGCGGGGACCGCGCCCGCGTGGGCCACGCCCACGCATCGGCCCGCGGATCGGGCCGCGCGGGCACAGCCTGCACGGGCGCGGCCCGGCCCTGATTCCCTCTCCCCGCCCTCCCGCAGTAAGAAGCTTCCCGGGCTGCAAGCTTGCGGCCTGGGAAGTTTTTTACTGTGGGGGGGGCGGGGAGAGGGAGCCGCGGCCCGGCACCATGGCCTTTGCGGCCCGGCGCCGGGCCGCGGCCCGCAGATTGGGGACCACTGTTCTAAAACACTTATTTATAAATTGTCCAATATGTACAACTATATTGAAAGTGCATGGAGAGAAAATTCATAGTATAACCTGTCTGTTTGGGACCTGGAGATGACTGGGCCACTAGATATCTATGTGTAAAGCACGGAAATGCCTCCTACAGTTGGGAAGGACTTCTGAACATGCTGAAGAATGCCAGATATGTCTCCTAATGCGGAATCAATCACATAGTGTTTACTCTTTCCTCGTGATTAGTATAAAATCATTTGTAATGGGTTTCAATTTTCCAAATGCCATTTGCTACTTTATTATTGTTGTTGTTGTTGTTGTTATTATTTAATTTTTAGACCGCCCTTCTCCAAATAGGACTCAGCACAGTTTACAACATAAACAGTTAAAACACAATAAAATCCCCATAAAAACCCCAATTAACATCAACAACAAGTTACGCTGGATATGCTCCTTTCTCCAGGACCGGACCCAGAGGGTAACAGTGGGGGATGAGTTTTCGCGCTCCTACAGACTTCCTTGTGGGGTCCCCCAGGGCGCGGTCCTCTCCCCCACACTGTTTAACATCTTTATGCACCCTCTGGCCCAGCTGGTGCGGAGTTTTGGGCTGTACGCTATCTCCTCATGGACGGCCGCCTGGACTCCCCCCCCCCGGAACCATTTGCCAGATGTTTGGAAGCGGTGATGGAATGGTTCGTGCAGAGTCGCCTGAAACTCAAACCCTCCAAGACAGAGGTCCTGTGGCTGGCACGTAGGGGGCGGGACCAGGAAGAGCGCTTACCCACCCTGGCAGGGACATCCCAGGCCAGGAATTTGGGTGTGATCCTTGACGCCTCCCTGACTTTTGAGGCGCAGATCAAAAAAGTAGCGGGCCAGGCATTTTTCCACCTGCGCCAGGCCCGACTAATAGCACCCTACCTGTCCCCCGAACACTTAGCCACAGTGATCCATGCAACGGTCACCTCCAGAATAGATTTCTGTAACTCGCTCTACGCGGGCCTTCCCTTGTCCTTGATCCGGAAACTTCAGCTAGTGCAAAACGCAGCTGCTAGGGTCCTCACTGACACATCTCGGAGGGCCCACATCCAGCCAGTGCTGAGGCAGCTGCACTGGTTGCCAATTGCTGCCTGGATCCGGTTCAAAGTTTTGGTTCTAACCTTCAAGGCTTTACCCGAGTTGGGACCCACATACCTGAGGGACTGCCTATCGCCCTATGCCCCTCGCAGGGCCTTGTGCTCTGCGGGTGAAAATCTGCTGGTCATTCCCGGCCCTAGGGAAGCACGCCTGGCCTCGACCAGGGCCAGGGCCTTTTCGGTCCTGGCCCCCGCCTGGTGGAATGAGCTCCCGGGTGAGCTGCGGGCCCTGCGGGATCTTTCATCGTTCTGCAGGGCCTGCAAAACGGAGCTCTTCCACCAGGTTTACGGTTGAGGCCAAGGCTGACAATATATACCTATGCCCCCCCCCTGGGATTTGGGATTAGGACCTGAAGTAAACACCATCAGGACCTCCTCTCCACCCGCCAGTAGTGGGAGGGGGGAAGTTGAGTTGCCGATCTTGTCATGTTGGTAATGCTGGGAATGTAACTATTGTTTTAATGGGCTTTTAATGGGGATTTTAGGATATTGTAACCCACCACGAGCCGCAAGGGAGTGGTGGGGAATAAATCTAATAATAATAATAATAATAATAATAATAATAATAATAATAATAATAATAATACATATAACATATAAGCGGTAGTGGTCACAATTCTGATCTTAGTTGCCCGACTTCCCCCCAAGTTCAGCCTGGTGGGGAGAAGAATATTCAGAAGATCTAACAATGATCTCAATGTTAGAGATCTCAATATTGGAGATCAATACTTTCGCCAAACCCAGAAACATACTGGCCTTCTGTCCCCAGAACGTCCTTCTTTGTTTGTTACAAATGGTAACACACACTGGCCCACATCACATACATTGATCCACATCAAGAACCAGCCCACTGAAAAGGTAGCATTAATAAAATATAAATCTTCTGAGTCTAAAATATGGTTATAGTTCATTGGAGGTTTTCTGGATGTTGCTTTCATTTTATTTGGGATCCTTCTCACCATCAAATATTTTAGTGGCATGACAGTCTCGCCCAGATTTCATGGAGCATGAAGGTCTGTCTTGGTCCTGTCTGTTTTTTTATAGGATCACCAATCACAATTTTATCTGAGCGCCCTAGGTCCCCTTTTATATGACTCAATGAGAGGACAAAGTTTAATGTGACATTTCCCCACACACTCCTTGCTTGCTGCTAGTCTGTTAAACTTATGCTCCATGATGCTGGCTTAAAAGATGGGAAAACAACCTGCTTTGAATGTTATTCTTCTACTTTAGTGCACAATGATAAATAGGGAGAAAAAAACATCTGTTCAAGCATCTGAAATGGGGTTATATCAGCAGAGACTTGGGTGTTCACTCAAACATTCTATATTTGGAAGGCTAAATACCAAACTTTAAGCATTGTTTCTATAATATAAACGCAAACTGAAGGGTTTGCCCAATTCAGTGTTATGCCATTAAAATTCATTGTCTTCCCCAAAGAGCAAATAGCACGGAGTACAATTTATGAACGTAATTGACAAAGATGAATGACACAACCTTCCTCCTTCGATATGTTCAGTAGGGATCCCCTGTATCCTTCTACACTTCTCCCTCGGTGTCAGTCCTCAGTTGGGTGTGCTGACACTATGCCAGGGCCAAAGAGCAGAACCAACAAGGGCTGTGTAATAAAACTCAACCTCTTGAAAATCTTCTTATTCACCTTTAGCACATCCAAATGCCAAAACAAGGTTCTGGACAATTTACACTCATTTTCAATTGTCTTCCTCAGAGGCATATCTATTTATAAACACATCATATATAGGAACCAAAATACTCATTTCTATGGTCAAGCAATCCTCCCCACATCTGCATACCTTCAAAATGTCTTTCAGTATTCCAAATCCTTAACACTTTGCTTATATTTGGGAATCAGCCTCCTGGGTGGAGACTGTCCTGGTGTGTCTGGACTTTATTCCGGTTCCCACAAGCCAATTATGATTGGCCAGGCCCACTCAGGACCACCAGGTCAGGCCCCACACACACAAACCCAGCAACACCACTTAACTCCATTTCACTGAAGGATGTCACTGGGGATGGAGGTGGGCTTCTGGCCAGCTCCCAGGGACTGCTCACTGAGGCACTGGCCTGCCCCAGCCCGGCCAAGCCTCAGAAGGGCCTCCAAGGCATTGCCAGGGTAGGCCTCAGGCACCAGGGGGAGGAGAAAGCACTGGGGGGGGGGAGGTGATGGAGATGCCTGTGCCACCACTGTGCCATGCAGGTAGGGTGACGCCGCAGCCACTGTGCCCTTCCACCTGCTAGTGCCTGTTCCATCCCTGGGTGCAACAGACTTTCTGGCTCGTAGGTTATATTCTTCACTGTCATTTCTAGGGACAATGCAATGTAGTAATGAATTTCCACATTTATACATATTTATATTAAACATGGTCCACAAACCAATGCAACATATCGTATAAAATAGTTGCAATAACCTATTAGTATCCCATCGGCCAATGGTTCATCCCAATAACGGAGATCCAGGTTATGAAGTACACCCAAACAGATCCCAATGAAATTAACAAGGTGTCTGAATATAAGTACTCATTGCGAGTTCATCCCAGCTACAGCTCATTAACAATTAATTAAAGAGATACCATACCATGACAACAAAGCTTAGAATATTTTCCAATTACATAAAGCAAGACAAATCCCAGGAGGAATTTAATCCATCGGGAGACAGTGTATTGCAAGCAAAAATGTAGTAGCGTTCAAGTTGTAATAAATAGTGCTGAATATCGATCCTCTGATGCAGTCCAACACAAACCTGTTCCAATCCAAAAAATGATAAGTCTTTTAAAGAGTCTCCAATTCTTTCCCAGTGGTTAGGGAGAGGAGCCTCAGATGCAGACCTGTAAAATTTTAATTTGTCATCATTGGAAAGGCCAGAACATTGAAGCGCACCAAGCATAGACCTTCTGATTTTTATTTTCATTTTATTTTTGCATCAGCAGACCAGGGCACCGTAAACTCAATTTGGATTCTTTATCCTTGAAATATGCTCTATAAATCTTACTTTCAACAGGCATGTTGAAATTCCAATATAAAGAAGCTGGCACGGGCATCTGAAGGTGTATATGACATTTTTAGATCCACGATTAATGAATGAATTAATGCTAATTTTGAAGCCACCAGTCTGCACAAAAAATCTATTTCTCACATTGATTCACAAGCTGCACATCATCCACATTTATGATTGCCCATTGGCAGATGCCTTAAAGGCACATTATCCCATGTTAATTGTGGCGTTACCAATTCACTGATAGTATGACTGCAGCATCACACTAGATTTGGTTTTTCCTCACATCCTGGTATGGGTGAGATCAAGTACCAGTGCCTAAAAATAATACCCTTAAACGGATTGGAAAACAGAAAATTCAAACAAACAGGAAAGATGCTTAGCAGCTTCTTTTGTTATATATATACCAATAGAGAGCTCTAATCCATTTGTAACACATACTGTTTAACTTGGCTGATTGTACATTCTGGAACAACCTCTGTTCCTTAAAGCTATACCTAATCGATTATTTGTAATTTTGAAATGCTCATCGAGTTCATTAATTCTCCTCAATTTTATAAATTGACCTATAGGTAAATTGGTTTTTAAATGTGTAGGATGTTACATTTGGAAGTAGATTTGGTCTAGAATTGGTTTTTGTACTCAAAACAGTTATTCTCTAAAATAATGTCCAATAATTTATTTATTTATTTAGATTTTTATACCGCCCTTCCCTACAGCTCTGGACAGTTTACATAAAACATTTTGGAACATTCCACTAACTAATTCCACTAACTAATGAGTGTAGGGAGGGGATGCAGATTTGGAAGTTGATTAAGATATTGTGGCGACCCCGGCACCACTTCTGGTTGCGCCCCAGTCACCCGGAAGCTGCTCTTTCTTCCGCGTTTCGCTAACATGGCTTTTTCGCTGGCATGCACCGAATCTGGGGCCGGTTGCAACCGGCACCATGCATTATCGGTGATTTTAGTCGCCTCGAATGTGCGTTATTCCCCCCGTGCATAATGGGTCGATGTGTTCCCTGGGGCCCATTTGCTTCATTTCCTCCAGTGGGAGAGGGTAGTAGATCTGTAGTGAATGCCATATTCCTCATGCAGAAGGTCCCAAATTTATTCCTCAGCATCTTCAAACATTAAGATGTTTCAACATTTAAAATAAATTATATGTACCGGGATTCCATATAACGTATAAACTGACATAAACAAAAACAAAACATCTGCGAAATAATGATGGTGGTCTAACTTAATGTCAGACTTTTTCTACTTGTTTTCCCAACCAATGGACTTCAAACGGTAACTTTCAACTTAATATCTTCCAGGATATTTTTTGGGGGGGAGAATTCAAATTTCTCATCCGACAGAAAATCCATTTCCTAGTCAGTCATCTTTCAAAACTGTTAAATGCCACATACTTTCAAATGCCACACAGTTCAGTTGAGATGGCTTAATTTTTTTTAATAACCCCCCCCTTAATTTGGACATCTTCCAAGGTACTAATTTAAGCCTAATAACATTTAATTGCAATGACTGCTGTTTAATAGGTGCAGTAATTCTGTGCAATCTCTGAGTGTGTGTCAATGTTACTTCAGGGTGTATCAGGTAGGAAGCAACATAATGAAAGAGAGTTAGGCCATCGCTTAGACAAAATTGCCTGCTAAACCTTGGCATGATCAATTCACTTGTGACAACTGATACTCTTGCTAATTAGTTCTGGCTAAGTTTATAGTTGGGAGGAGTAATAAAAACATGTGTTGTTGAGACTATGGGAAAAGGAAGTATCACAGATACAGAAACCCTCTAGAGGAATCAAGGAAGAATCAGACTTAGAAGGCAAAGAAACAGGATTTTTTTTAGTAAGGGCTTAGACTCCTAGGTCAACAGCTACAAGGAATTATGGCCATGGGTTAGTGGAAACTGTAGTCGGAAGCTGAGGATTGTGTATTTCACCTCCAAACTCTGTGAAACATACAGCAAAAGGAGCATCCCAGCCTTTTCTCCTAGTGAAGAATGGTTTCCTTTCTGCTACAAAATGTTCAAAACTGTGCACACATGCATACTTGTGGTCCTTTCTGCTCTCAGAGTTTACTATCCCTTTTGTTGGTGGTGGATGCACATCAATTTACCATGATAGCTGCCTGTCAACTCTGTGCAGAACCGGTCTCTTCATTGTTTTCCCCTGTGCTGTCAGTATAAATTCTCTGCCCTACATCAAAAATGGGCAAAGAATGTGGAGGTTTGTTTGGTGCACTGGGGGCTGGACATGTTTCTTATGTTACTTAGCATAAAGTTCCTGATTGGTCCAAATTTTGATAAGCAGCTATATTTATTTGTGTGTGTGTGTGTATGTTTGTTTATCATTGCATTTTTATATCACCTTTCCAAAATGCTCAGGGTGGTGCTTGAGAGAGCCGTGGTGGACCAGCTCCTGGCATTTTTGGAAGAAACTTCGGCCCTAGACCCATACCAGTTTGGCTTCCATCCTGGCCATGGGGTGGAAATCATGCTGGTCGCTCTGATGGACAATCTCTGACGCCAGCTGGATGGGGGTCGATCAGCCATACTTGTGTTATTAGATCTATTGACCGTATTTGATGTGGTTGATCAACAGTTATTGGCACGCTGCCTCGGGGACACAGGGATCGGAGGAATGGCTGACCTTTCCTATGAATGGTCACAGAGGGTTGTGGTGTGCGAAGAACTATCTGACCATTTAGTACTTCCTTGTAGGGTACCACAAGGGGCAATACTCTCCCCCACACTTTTTAATGTCTATATGCACCCTGTGTCTCAGCTGGTCCGAAGTTATGGGCTGGAGTGTCACCAGTAGTTCAGCAGTTGAATAGGCTGCCTAAGGAGGTGGTGAGCTCCCCCTCACTGGCAGTCTTCAAGCAAAGGTTGGATGCACACTTTTCTTGGATGCTTTAGGATGCTTAGGGCTGATCCTGCGTTGAGCAGGGGGTTGGACTAGATGGCCTGTGTGGCCCCTTCCAACTCTATGATTCTGTGATTCTGTGAGTATGCAGATGACACCCAGCTCTGTCTCCTGATGGACGGCTGGGCGGATCTCCCCCCAGATACATTTGCCACTTGTTTGGAAGCTGTGGCTGGATGGATCAGGCATAGCCATCTGAAATTCAACCCCTCCAAGACAGAGGTCCTGTGGCTGGGTAGAAGGGGACAGGGTCAGGTATCACATCTCCCATGCCTGGATGGGGTGCAACTTACATCTGCACCAATGGCCAGGAATTTGGGTGTGATTTTTGATGATTCCTTATCTATGGAGGCTCAGATCACAAAAGTATTTTGTGGCATTTTTCCTCCTGCACCAAGCACAGCTACTAGTGCCCTACCTGTCCTTGGAACACTTGGCCACAGTGATCCATGCACTGGTCACTTCCAGATTAGACTTCTGTAACTAGTTCTACGCGGGCCTACTCTTGTCCCTGACTTGGAAATTACAGCTGGTACAGAATGTGGCAGCACTGGTCCTCACTGGGTCATCTTGTCCAGCCACTGCTGAAACAACTACACTGGTTACCAGTCTGTTTCTGAATCAAATTCAAGATACTGGTCTTGACCCTTAAGGCAATACGCAATCTGGGTCCTACCTATCTGTGGGAATGCTTGTTTCCTTATGCCCCCCGCAGGGCATTCTGCTCTGCAGGTATGAATCTGTTGAGGGACCCAGCCCCTGGGAAGCACACCTGACCTCAATCAGGACTAGGGCCTTTTCATTCATGGCCCCCACCTGGTGGAATGAGCTCCTAGACGAGCTGAGGGCCCTGCTAAACTCTTTGGGTTCCACAGGGTCTGTAAAATGGAGCTCTTCTGCCAGGCTTTTGGTTGAGGCCAGGCAGAATACTGGGTGATAAGAGTGGGTCCTTCCCCATCCTTATATGTTCTGGAACCCCTGGATGGGGCCTTACCATCAACCCAGTTTACACATAATTGCCATAGCCAGGAACAGGATATCAGAGACTAGGGAACTAAAATGGGATTAAAGGTAAAGGTATCCCTTGTGCAAGCACCGAGTCATGTCTGACCCTTGGGGTGACGCCCTCTAGCGTTTTCTTGGCAGACTGAATACAGGGTGGTTTGCCATTCCCTTCCCCAGTCATTACCGTTTACCCCCCAGCAAACTGGGTACTCATTTTACCGACCTCCGTGTCCGCAATCAGAGTTGAGTTGTTTTTATCTGTTTATTGTATTTTATGGGTTTTTATATTTTATACTAGTTTCAAAGCCCCTTTATAAAAAGGGGTTTTGAAAGGGGAGAAGGCGCGTGAGTCCAGCAGGGAGGGAACCCCCAGCAGCCGCGCTTCGCGCGACTGCTGGGGGTTCCCTCGGGCGGCAGTCTGACGCAGCGAGAGGTGCTTCGCGCCTCTCGCCACGTCAGTCCGGGAGCAACTGCGAGCCACGCTGCGCGCGGCTCACAGTTGCTCAGGCTGGGAATCGGAGGGACCAATCGGCAGGCGCTTCGCACCTGCCGATTGGTCCCTCCGATTGTCTGTCGTGAGGAAGGGTCCAACCCGGACCCTTCCTCATCACGGACAAAGCCCACCTCTAGGGGGCTTAACGAATTATTTAGGCTGTTTAAAGATATTGTGAGCCGCCCTGAGCCAGCTTGTCTGGGAGTGGTAGCATAAAAGTCGAATGAATGAATGAATGAATGAATGAATATTAACAGAGGAAGAAAACTAGCCTCCCACGTGTTCCTATCCTCCTTCTGTAAGTAGGCAATGGGATCTGGAGAGGTGCTCAGTGGAGCCTACAGCTGCAAACCTCCTGCTGGTCCACCCTTCTTGCCTTCTCCCTGGCCCAGCTACCAGAGGAGTGAGCCCAGGCTGGCAGAGGCAAGAGTTAGCAGAGTGGCACTTTCAAGTAGAGCAGGGAGCCAGTGGTGGGGACACAGGAGAGCCCTTCTTTGGCCTTGAGGCTGTGGAGGGTGGAGTGGGGTGGGACAAGGCAAGGAATGGGAGGTGACAGGAAGGGAAGTCAATTGTAAGCTGCTTTGAGTCGCCTTTGGGCAGTGAAAAGCGGGGTATAAAAACCAACTCTTCTTCTTCAACATGAAAATAAAGAATCTCAGTTTCAATTCCTACACAGAAGTAGTAAATAGGAGCAGAGATTCTTAGGATGGAAAAACAAGGATAAGACATGCAGAACTGTCCCTGAACTCATTTTGAAGAATACCTCTGGATAGGAAGGAACTGAAAAAAGCCGCAGAAAGTCCGGTAAGTGGTTTAATAAGGGCTTTTGCAGTGGAAATTTTCACAATAAATATTAGGAGGAACCTGGGGAAAGCTGCGGGAAATCTTCTCCTGTTGATACCCCCCTCATGGCTACTTCCACGTGTATTTTTTTTCTCTAAATAAAAAGTGGGCCCTGCAAACCAACTTTATTTCAAAATGCAATTCCCTTCGAGCTGTACCTGCTCAGAACCGAATCTCCATGTGGTTTGCTTCTGAGCTTGAAATTTAATCAGCAGGTAGAGCAGCTTCATAAACACACTTATATTCAAATCCATGCCTCAATATTTCTCAAGGTTGTTGATTATGTCACAGTGTGATAGCCCGCTATTCAAATGGAAAGTAAGGGGTTTAGATGCATCACTTCTGACACTAAAGCCACACATATGACAGTGAAAAATGAGAATTCAAACCTCAGAGCCAGGACTTGAATTAATTTGCAGATCACGGTGTGAACGATTGCTGGGATGGCCGCATCTCAGTGCTAAAATACATTGTGGTGCTAAAACAATGCTTTCCCTAACAAGGTTCACCTGCAAATGAAAAGCCTTGTGTATATAAATCACAGAATGCCACTTGTTAATTGCAAATAGTTTATGCCCTGTGCCAGCAGTCGATACCATATCTTCTAACCCCACAGGATCGAGAAGTTAAGAGAAGTGTTGAATTTAAATGACTGGAATACCTGTGGGGGTTTACAACTGGCACTTAAAGATATGCCGCCTAAGCCGGGCTTGAGCTTAAATGATCAGAGTGAATAGTTCAGCACTGAAAGAATACATCCAATAAAATATGTCGGCTTAATCAGGTGGTTACTTAAAATAATTGAAATCATTTGCATTCCTATTTATTAATTTATTTCTCCCTTTGCTCCTATATAAACACAATGCATAAGCGGGTGCGTACTCAAAGAGAGAATTTTTTTTAAAAAAATCTTCACATCACTAACCTTTTTGACACCAATCTGTGAAACATCCATTGGTTAAACTGCTATAATATCACAGAATTACATTCCTTTTAAATGAAGAGTTGATACCTCTGTTTTATAGACGGAGAACAATCCTCTCGTCCAGGCTTTCCCAAGCAGGAACTCGTTAAACCCTGAGGTTTCTTGACAGCCCTGGAAGGGTTTCCCAAATGGGTGGCTATTAATTAATTTATAACATTTGTTTATCAGGTGATAAGACCATGTATGGTCATAACGACCTCCCAAAATGGCCAGTGATGGGCCTGAAGGGGGTGGGAAGGGGAAGGGTCCTGGGTGAGCATCTACACAGATTTGCTTCCCAACCATATTCTGCATGATCACACCACTTCTGGGATTTCTCAAAGTCTGAAGAACGCTTCAGGGGTTTTTCAACAGTAAAAAAGGAGATGGGGAGGGACCCCGGGTTAGGGAGTACACAGCTATTCTTTCCAACCATATTCTGCATGATCACACCACTTCTGGGGTTTCTCAAAGCCTGAAGTAGGTTTCATGGGGTTCTCAATGGTATAAAAGAGTTGAGAAAAGCTGTGCTAGTTACTATGACCTTGCAAGACAGTTCCCATTAAGCAAAAGAGGTCTGCCAGCAACAGGTTTTGGCACATGACTGTAAGATAGTTAGATTTTGTCAATAGCAAGAGTCAAGATGCTGACTGTCAGGAAAGGGTTAACTGTTTGTTAACACTTGTTGCTGGTGGGGACAGGCAGAGTGGGTCCTGCAGTTTGTTTATTTGAATGCAAATTATTTATGCCATTCTCTACATGTCCTGTTCTCTGGTCAGCAACTGTAACCAGAGGAGAAGGGAATTCCCCTTCTTCCCTTTGTTTCTAAACTGCTGTGAGCAACTCCATGTTGAGTCTCAGCATGTAACATCTAAAGTTAAGAGCTCCTAGATGAGCTATAGACAGATATGCATTTTCTTGTTTTCTATCCCAGTTCCCCTGCCCTGGTAGTTCTAGAAAAGTACTTTATTATACTTTAATAATACTGCCTTGTCTGTTCTCATCATATTTAGGTCTGCTACTTTTAAACACAAAATACCCAACAAAGAATCTCTCCAAAGAGGAACCCCTTACAAAGCGGAACGCCTTATGCTGCGATGGACCATGGCACTGAAAGCTGCTGAAAATCCCAGGAAGAATCAACATGATTTATGATTAATGCTTGAGGCCGATCCTGCATTGAGCAGCAGGGGATTGGACTAGATGGCCTGTTTTGCCCCTTAAAAATCTATGGGCATTTCCACACATCGCTAAAAATAGCATTATGCCAGCTAAATGGAGTAGCGCTAAATATTATCGTGTCTTCTGGCCACTCCTCACCTTCTTGCTGTCTCACTCTAGTCTGCCTCCTTTTCATGAATCTCACACTCCACAAGCACTGCTGGAAATGGCGGAAGAGGGCAACACACTTTATACGTGACTTTCTCCCACCTGTCAATCAAACCAGGCAGCCAATCCCATTTCTCCTTTTTTTAAAGGTCCCACAATGCCCACCATTAAAAAAAAGTTCTCTATTGAAACTCCTATGCCTCTAATAATAGATGCACAGTGCTTTTTGAAGACCACCCCTTATGAGGTGAATATTTAAAAAATTAATAATCTCATTTCTGATTTGGGGGGGGGGACTTTAGAGAGGCCTGCTTTGTGTAATAACTTTGGGGGAAAATATTTCTAGCATTGCCTGCATGCTTGTCCACCTATTCATTGCTCCAGGCTTCTCTACATTTTTAAAAAGAATTTTCTGTCCCGGGAAGAGAGGGGAGGGAAGCGGGTGCAAGGATGGGACATTGGAGGCAGAGATAGCACTACTTCGCCTCCATACCTTTCTTTGGCTGGTGGCCTGCTGGTTGTCCGCTGGGGGAAAGTGCTCTTAGGTTGGTGAATCCACTTTTGGGGATTTACCAACTCACACTTTATAATGGCGGATATTGCGAGCAGTTTGCTGGCCTGATGTGGGAGGTTGGCAACGCCATGCAGAGCACTCAGAATATAGCATCTTCAGGGGGCAAGTATTATGCTAAATTTATGGCATACAGAAAGGCCCTATGATTCAATCCTCCAATTTCTTTCCCAGTGTAGGTCCTCCATCAACATGGGCCTCAATTCACTTTCAGTGTTCCATACATTAGCGATCCCCAACCTGTGGGCCGCGGACCACATGTGGGCCTTCGACTAATTGGAGGTGGGCCCCGAAGAATGCCTTCTCCCCCCCCCCCGGCCCTTTACTTCATCCCCCCCAGCCCTTTACAACACACTTCGGATGTCATTGTCTGCCATCACTCCCAGATGGGACTATCTCGTTGCAGAGAAACAAGCTCAGGGTTCCCATTGATTTGTCATTGTCATGAGTTAAAATTTCCATGAAAATAAAATGTTCCTTATGTTCATTGTTGTGGCGTGTCTGTATCTTATTTTGAAGGGATGTTTAAACATTACCATAGCGATCAGAGGGCGTTAGGGCAGTGGTTGAGAGTAGAGGAGTAAACTACCCCCCCCCCCACCGGGCCTCAGTAAAAGGCATTGAGTGGTCCCCGGTGAGTGGTCCCCGGCGTTGAGTGGTCCCCGGTGATAAAAAGGTTGGGGACCACTGCCATACATGGTATATAAGGCTATGCGATCTTGGACCCTTTTCTTTGCCTTGTCGCACCTACATCATAATATATGTGTAAAGTGACAATTCATGGCGGGATTAACAATTAAAAGATGCCCAAGGGAGTATATTTGACACATCTAAAACTTTTGATTTATAATAAAAATTCCTATACATGCACTGAAAATGCACTACCTAATTTAGATTTCCAGCACCATACTCCAGTTTGATGTAGGATAGCTCAGCAGAGCAATGAGGTTTCCTAATTACCAGCCGCTAAACTAAAAATCATATTTCCTGTAATGCTTGAGATCTGTAAATCCCCAAGCCTGCAATGCATCCTGCAAACCATGATTTTCTTTCAAGGAAACAACCAGGAACGCAAAGCCACTGGTGAACCCTCTACGGTCCCTAATCTACCCCTTTACACATGTCTGACAATCAAAAGCCGAAGTGGACAAATGCAAGGAGTAATTGGGAATAATTACAAGCCTTGGTTGCATGCAAGCCGAACATAATAAATATTTACAGAGCAGAAGAGATTTGAGACTACGACATATCTGTTTGGTGTTCAAGAGGCAGACTTCACTAAATTTCGGTTTGCATTCCAATGAGGGCATTTGAAGAAAGGCCTGCATGCCTAAAGTGTAAAAATGTCTGGATGGGGGGGGGGGGAGAGATAGAATCATAGAGTTGGAAGTGGCCATACAGGCCATCTAGTCCAACCCCCTGCTCAACGCAGGATCAGCCCAAAGCATCCTAAAGCTTGATTATGAATACTCTGCATGGAAAGAGAATCTCGCTTTGTTTCTGGCAGTCAAAAAGTTTGCCAAAATAAAGAGTGGTGACTGACTAATGTGCAGGGGTGGGGGGATGCCATATTCTTTCCCCCTCCCCAGCGGTGTATTCACATAAATCCCAGCATGCTTTCTCTTGGTCTCTTAACCCAGAGGGGAAGTGACTTTTATTTTTTAATGTTAAAATACAAGGGCTATGCAATTCAAAATGTATTGTGTTTATCCCATATTGCAGAGTCAGAAGGGCATGGTTATAATTTTCATTAAATATCAGGAATATTGGTATTGTTCCGGAAAGTCACATCAGGAAAAATAAATTCAGTTTTAATAAATATCAGAAGAATAGTCCCAATTTAGTCAAAACGGACATTGTGCTCTTTCTGAACTCGCCAAAGGAAATTAAAAGGACAGTTTTGGCATTGCCTTACCCCGCCTTGAAGTAGCAAGTGCAGGAAGAGAGAAAAAACATGCCCTTCCCCATCCAAGCTGGTCGTAGTGCATTTTCCTCTTAAACGTCAAAGGGACATGATTTTCTATGGATGGAGCCTCCAAAGCCCAAGTCTACCAAAAGGAAATAACGGTACTTCAAAGTTTAAAGGACTGTTGTACCACGGATTGTGTGGGATGTATAGTCTTCTCCCTAGATCAGCCTTTCTCAACTTTTTTACCATTGAAAAAAACCGCTTTAGGCTTTGAGACAGCCCAGGAGTTGTGTGACCATGAAGAATGTAGTTGGGAAGCATAGCTGGGTACAGACCTACCCAGGGCTCCTCCCCTTCCCACCCCCTACAGGCCCAACATTGGCCATTGGAGGGAGAGGGCAGGTTGACATGACCATATAGACCATATTGAACAAATTCAAAAAATATATACAAAAATAATTAACTCCCATCCATTCGGGAAACCTTTCCAGGCTGTCAAGAAACCCCAGGATTTCACGAAACCCTGGTTGAGAAAACCAGCCCTAGATTCTCCTTGGCATCAAACATCATCATTTCTTCCTGGGTGAAACCGAGGGAAGTGAAAATCTTATGAAGACATAAGCTGCCATTTTTCTTCATTAGCCTTTTCAAGGAGTTTTAGCATTACAGCAGATACATAAATACCCACTGAATCATGTCTGGAAAGTCCCATAGAATCCTGGATGATCCTCGCTGCTCTTTCTGGTTTTTGTTTTTCTAGTCATTAAAAGTATTTTCAGATTTTAAGTCTTCATGCTGAATAACCAAGTCCTGCCAAAAATGCAGCTGAATTATGTGCTCCTAGCCCTTTATTAAACAAGCTTAACAGCAGAAATTCTGGGTGCTCCAAGTGTCCCTTGCTTTAGTTTCAAAAGGTTTCCTTCAAAAAGAGCAGCCAAAATATCTGGCTCGCAATGCATTTTGGCAATAAAATTGGCAGAAATAAAATGACTGAGTCAGATGCTTCTTAATATATGCACAACGCAAGTAGGTGGGAAGGAAAACATACAGCCCCACAGGTTCTGGTTGGAATTGCATGGTCCTTACCAAAATTGCAAAGCAAATATTGATACATTTCTAGGAACAATGTCAAAGCAAGTGTCTGTCTACTGCTCTCCAGTGAACTGAAATTGAGAGACCATCGATTGTGTGTGTCAGTGAGAAAGCAATCTTGTCTTTGACTGGTGCAAAGCAATCCAGATGGAAGAATACCAGCTCATCTGTGCTTTGACATTCTCTTTCCCCTTCAGCTTGTTCAGCAGCATAATCTATACTCGGTAAAATATTTCACAAACCTGTCCTCACCATTCATTCCTCACACTTATAACCCTCCTTTATCCAAGGAGTACAGGGTAACGTAGAAGGATCCAGTGATCCAATTATTGTCCTCAAAGCATCTTTGGGAGTGAGGTTAGGCTGAAAGTGTAAGCAAGTACTGGCCTAAGACCCTCCAGAGAGTTAAATGGCTGAATGGGGATTCATATAGGACCCTGACCATTTCTGCATTAGGAGTCAGACCTTGTTTTAGCCTCGCTTTGGATTTTCTCTTGAATGCTGCGAGTCAACTCTAGCATTTCCACATTTGGCCTTTCCTCCCCTTATTTCCCAGGCCAAAATTAGTGACATGCTTTCTTCATGGAGGCAGCTTCCCATCATTCTTTGTTCCCTTCCCCTTTTCCCAAAATATGTGGGGGTTTTCTTGTAAACCGGTGCCAGCTTGCACCTTTGTTTTTATTGCACCCCTTAATACCACCATTCTGTCCCATTGATTCCTTCCCCACAAAGTGTCCCAAATGTAATTTTTAAAACCCTGAGTTACAACACTATAACATCATAACTCTGCTGTGTAAAACTGCAAGACTGCTTTTTTAAAATTAAAAAAACAGCATTGTAACACAATCACCCCCCTTTTTTAAGGCAGATTTTTTCAGAACAGAGGGAGGGTGAGAGAAGAGGGCAATAAGGAAAAGGGCAAACAACTCAAAATGGCGGCATGGGGGAAAACCCAATTGCATACATTTCCGCATTTGGCACCCCCAAATTAGACCTTGTTAGTCCCCTCATAAACAAATTAAAATGGGTTTTCTGGGGATTCCTTTTCTGTGAGGCACATGGGGGGCAATTTGGGTCTACACTCTGTCAGATGGCTATCAAGCCTCTGGAAATTTTTTAACAGAGGCTTGATAGACATTTGATGGAGAGGCTGATTCAGTGAAGGCTCAAGGGGGTGGCATGTTACAGTGGATGAGCAATAGGATTGTGAGTGTCCTGTGTAGTGCAGGCAGTTGGACTTAATGACCCAGGAGATCCCTTCCAACTCTATTATTCTATGTTTCTATTCTATAGGTAGAAATGGGCAAAAAAACTCAACACTTTAAAAATGCAAATCCAAACTACATCCCTAGTGTGGAATT
The DNA here is from genome assembly GCF_049243985.1 of Paroedura picta. Classification (NCBI taxonomy): domain Eukaryota; kingdom Metazoa; phylum Chordata; class Lepidosauria; order Squamata; family Gekkonidae; genus Paroedura; species Paroedura picta. Next base: position 151,386,588 of record NC_135371.1, read on the forward strand.
GTCTCTGACTCAGTCTCCCATCTCTAGCTCACACTAGCAATTACAACCTGATGGAGAAAGACAGGGCCTTCTTGGAGCAACATAGACTGTAGTTCACATCTACATGTCTAGCATGTTGTTTCTGTACAGGATAAATCTGAACCACCAAAAGCATTATGTATCTGTCTGTGGATCTATGATGATCCATTCATGCATGACAGACAACATTTGTTGTTGCAATCACTAAGAGGTGAATATCCATATGTAAACTAGGCCTTTATGTCATGTGGAAACTGCTGGAATAGGCAATGTCTGGTGTACAAAGAAGAAGAGAAGAAGACCTTTCAAGGGGCAGTAAGAAGACTATTACATAGGATAGTGAGGACAGCACCTTCTCTCCTGGTGTCATCTCCAGATTGCTACTCCTAGGGGCAATTTCCTGCTTCTTCTCAGAAGACACAGGTCAGTTTCTCTCTCTCTCTCTCTCTTTCAATAGGACATGTAGTTAGCAACTCTCCTCTGCACTATCAACTGTGTTAATTCCTAAATAAACATTTATCTATTCTTTAATCGGGCTGTGTTATTTACTCTGCTAACAGAAACTGTTGTGTGATTGCACATCCAGAATCCTTCACGTGAATTCCTTATATATAGAAAAGCACAGTGAATAATTATGGATACCTCTTATTGAGGACCAAATATGAGGATCTATGTACAGTCTGCATGCTTTCTCCTATATGGAACTGCTTCCTGTGTAGAAAATTCTTTGGAAGTGTGGATTAGATATGTTAAAATAGCAATATGCATTATTGCCAGTTTTTCTAGCTTTAAAATATAGCATTGGGACTTCCACATGTCATATTGCTTCTCTGAATAACTGTTATAGGGCTGGGCATTCCCTTGGGCAACTGCAACACTAGGGTTATCTGAGTTGGGAAATACCTGGCCACTGGGGGTGGGGGTTGGGAATGGGCGGGATTTGGGACAGGGAGGTGTTACCCTGGCATGACCCCCCATAATAGAAGGCAGTCTTCAAGAAGACACCTCCACATGCCTGGCACATATTGGACACTGCTCAGAATGGTGTACACATCATGGCACCAGACAGACCACCCAGATACACGCCAGTCTTGCATCTGCACCCCCCCAACCCCCACTTTTCAAGAACCCTCTCGCTGCTGGAAAGGTTGTATGCTTTCCTTGGCCCTCACATCCATTCCTCTATCTTGGATGTTATAATAGTTATTTCTCCCTGAATGCTAGTGTATGTGTATGTTTTCTCCAGGGGAACTGATCACTTTGATCTGGAGATGAGCTGTAAAACCACAGGGGTCTGGAGGCTGGCATCCCTATGCAACACTTGCTGGAAAGGGGGGGGGCACTAAACAGATTATGCACAAACCAATCTAGTCCAAGGACACAAGAGAGAAAATAATGGGTGGAACATATTCAGTGTATGGATTGAGAATGAATATGCTACATCCACATGCCCATAATGAGGAAATAGATTGGTTATGTGTTCAATACACTGTCTATTCCAGAGTAATTTATTTCCACTCTGAAATATTTCCATGTCTTACTTTCTCTCCTGTGTCCTTGGATTGGTTGGTGCGTAATCTGTTCAGTGCCTTTCCACCCTTCTTCCCCTCCTCTGCATCATTTTCCTCTCTAACTCGATTGCATCATCCTTTCCCCTTATATATAACGGTTACTACACCTTGTACTACCTTCTACTACATACACATTCATGACTCCATTCGGTGTTTGAGGATTAATTCATCTGGACCTTGAAAGGAAGGTAAACATTTTGAATTTCAAAACATTGTTCTATAATTTATTATTCCCAAAAGGTGTTGGAGTCAGGCAACAAAAAATGGTTTGCAAACAAAGACCTGTGAGGTGAGCGAACTGTGTGGGCAGTGAAAGTATAACTTTCCATGATCATGCAGGATGGAGGTCATGGAATAAATGCTGTACTTTTTGATGGCCAGATTTTTAGCACTTTAGTTTCTATTGAGGTAGAAAACTTGCAAGGGCTTCTTTTTTTGTGTGACAAAGGAGCAACCGTCATTTTTCAGTTGATGAAGTTTTTAAGCAACCTGCACTGACGTACAATTCACCCAGAAATGCTGGCGGTGGCAGATAACAGCACAAGAAGGGCAAAAACTTGGATTTTGACTGTGGCCTTAACCCCTAGCAGTGTTAATGTAATGGTTAATCCAAACTGGGGCCAAAATAAACACAGGAAAAAGGGCCCATTGGGTACAGATCTTAAGTTAATGGATCAGAAAGGTAGCATAATGCCATTTATATGAACCCTTTATCTTGTGTTATCAATGATATACTTAATGTGGCATGACTGTTTAAGTAATTAAGGACCTGGTGGGGACATTAACAATGGAAGACTTTATTTGCATTTTCACTAATGACTTTATAATGAGGGTTTTATTATATTAATGAACAGTATTGGCAGGAAAGGTGGAGAGAAGCAAGCTGAAAAGTGGAGAATGCCATTTGTTATTAAAGTATCTGCTGCCGACACTTTGTTGACATAGGTGTTAATTTGCATGAAGGGAAACACGAGCATTTGCAATGATCTATCATCATATGCTCAATGTACTTTGGAGTAATTGCTATATTAATTTAGCCATTATCTCAGAATTTAGACAAGGATCTATTTATTTCAAAACAATATTGATTATAAGGGTTTGAAAGAAGTGGACGAGAACAAGACCATTTATGCACTGGAGGTTTCATGCCGGGCTGCAGGCTGGAGTTTTAGTCATGGCAGGTTGTCCCACCTCTTCCTGCACCCACAAAGGGGAGCATTTGGCCTGTGCTCATCTGCCCCTGATTTTTGCTCCTGCACGGGAGCTGGGACGGTGAAGTTCCCAGTGCATAAATGGTCCAACAGAGAACTTGCTGTTGGATTCCACCCTATCCAAAGCTGGATTTATTTTTTTACAAGCTCAGTAAACTACAGTTTACTTTATCACATTATGAAGGGGCCTCAAAATACAAACCCAAAATACTACAGGATCATTTGAGGTCATGCTATGAGCATCCCTGAAAACTGACACATCTTACGACCTCAGCATGTTTCAATAGCAGCTTGGGCATGGTGATCTGGAGGTCCGCTGGTACCATGTTTTCTTCTGGTAACCTTTTGGCACCTGGTGCCCTGTGACCTAGATTCTGCAGGTTAATGCCTAAAGTTTCTCCTTTTCTGTTGGTCTTATGGTGTAAATGTAAGTAAAATTGCACCCTTCACAGGCAATTATTTCAGAGAACATAGAAAGGTGCCATTCTTCTTGTTTATTTAGTTAGGAAATTAGTATGCCATATCTCCAGAGCTGCTTGAGGCATGGGACTCAATGTAAGTTAGCCCATCTTGTTGTCCACCTTTGCCAGTGCAACCATAAGCAGAGAAATGACATTTTCAGTCCACTGAAGTCAATAGTTTTATTAATGTTCAAAAACAGTTGGGGAAATGTCTGTTTGTTTTAAAGGCAAAAATTTTGGTGCCAGAGAACAGAAAACGGTTTGCAAACAAAAAACCCATGGGTTTGAATGACTGAAAGGAAAAGAGATGTTGAAAAGGGGACTTCAGGGATGAGAATGTTAATAGCATCCCTAATATTTAGTTCTTCTTGCACATTATGTATATAGAGTTCACATGCTTGTAATCTCTCTCTCATGTATGCGTGTGTGTTTAACTATGGCCAGGAGCTCCAGAGTTCAAAGAAATCCCAAGGAAACAATATGCAAAATCCAGGTTTGCTTACAGGTTGGTTTTTAAATAAAGCATCAAGCTTACAGAAATAGCAGGCTAAGCTTTCATCTGCCAGACCTCAAGCATGCATGCATCACACACACACACACACACACACACACACACACACACACACAAACTTGCCAGAATCCAAGACCACAAGCATAACTAAAACTAGGCATCTTATACTCTAGGTGCTGGAACAATGGGCTTAGATGTAGATTTAAGACTGTACTAATTCCTTTCCTATCAAACATGAATAATCCAGTGTTTGTATCCCATGAAACACAACTGGGACAATAATGTCTAGTGGGCTGGTAGTTCTGCTAGGATGCTTGTTTCGCTTAGGACTACAAGCATCTGCTCTGTCCCCTCTATCACTTAGTCTACTTCCTTGTGGCGCTAACTCCAAGTGTCTTCCTCCTATGCAAGTGAGAATTGTAGATGTCTGTCAAACTAGAACCCTTTCTTCAAGCTGGCTGAAATTTGACAGAAAGGATTCATTTAGTGAGGTGTACAGTCCTGAAGAACATCCTCCCAGTTGTTCAGAAAACAGGCATAGCTGTAAATGTGTCATAAGTAAACTTGGACCCTCTTGTATAACAGGGAGTGTTTCCACACTGGGAACTTTGCTGCCCCAGCTCTGGTGCAAGAACATAGATCTGGGGTAGATGACGTGCACTGGGCCAAATGCTCCCCCACTCAGGAGCAGAAAGTGGAGAGGCAGCCTGCCCCAACTCAAATTCCAGCCTGCAGCTGGCATGAAGCCTCCAGTGTGGAAATGGTCAGGGTATAACCCAATTCTAAAAGGGCCCAGAAATCAACTCCGCTCCTATGGATCCAATTGGATTCCTGAATGCTCTGTGGGATCCAATGCCTCCTGGCACTTCTCTCAATGGCCTGGTCAGCAACTGGCATGACAGACTGCTAACTGCCATTGACAAGATAGCTCCCCGATGCCCTCTCCAGCCCCGTCTCAAGCGGGCTCCCTGGTACACGGAGGAGTTTTGCACTAAGAAACGGGAACTGAGACGGCTAGAGCGAGTTTGGAGGAAGACTCAACACGAAGCCTCGAGAACATCTTATAGAATGCAGATGAAGGCCTATGAGATGGCGGTGAAGTCAGTAAAACACAATTTTTACTCAGCTTCCATCGCAACTGCAGACTCATGCCTGGCTCAGTTGTTTAAGGTAGTTTGGTCTCTCATTGCCCTGGCTGAAGGGCAACAAAACAGGAGCAAATTGAATATCAGCTGTGAGGCATTTGCGAGTCATTTTGCAGATAAAATCTCGACACTCCGCCATGACCTCCCTCCAACCTTAGGTACAGAAAGTGAACTAGAGGCCCCTTGGCCATCTTTGGAGAAAACCCTGAGAAACTTCAGATGACTCACGCGGACCGAAGTGGACAGGATGCTAGCAACAGCGAGGCCAACCACATGCCCACTAGACCCTTGCCCATCCTGGCTCTTAAGAACAGCTGACATAAGGATAAAGGGCCCCCTCCGGGAGATAATCAATCTATCTCTGACAATGGGAGAATTCCCGGAGGGATTGAAAGAGGCTGTGGTATGCCCACTGCTGAAAAAAAATATCCTTAGACCCATGAGAGCCCAACAACTATCAACCTGTTTCGCATTTAGCGTTTCTGGGGAAGATGATAGAAAGGGCAGTCGCAAACCAACTGACAGAATACCTGGAAGAAGCTTCGATCCTAGACACATCCCAGTCAGGCTTGCGGCCTGGCCATGGGGTAGAGACAGCGCTAGTCGCCCTGACGAATGACCTCCATCGCCAGTTGGACCAAGACAGGTCGGCACTGCTGATATTACTAGACCTCTCAGCACCGTTCGACACAGTTGGTCATGAGTTTCTAGCTCGCCACCTCATCGATGCCGGAATACGAGGGACAGCCCTTCAATGGCTGATCTCCTTCCTCCGGGATCGTGGACAGAGGGTTGCAATAGGAGAGAAAACATCAGACCGCTGGGAACTCATGTGAGGAGTTCCCCAAGGAGCGGTCCTATCCCCTATCCTATTCAACATCTTCATGCGCCCTCTCGCACAACTGGTATGGAAGTTTGGGCTGGGTTGTCATCAATATGCCGCTGACACCCAACTCTTCCTCCTGATGGATGGCCACCCTCACTCTCCAGAAGCATTAGCCAGCTGCCTGGAATCAGTGACAAGATGGCTCAAGCAGATGCACCTAAATCCTTTAAAGACAGAGGTCTTGTGGCTGGGTAGGAAGGGCCCATGTGAGGAAGCACACCTGCCTGCCCTGAATGATGTGCAGCTCTCTACGGTTGACTCCGCCAGGAACCTAGGCATGATTCTGGATGCTTCCCTTACAATGGAAGCCCAGATCACAAAGATAGCGTGGCTGGCATTTTACCATCTCCGCCAAGCCAAGCTGCTAGTGCCCTACCTGGCCCTGGAAGACTTAGCCACAGTTATCCATGTGATGTTCACCTCTAGACTGGATTTCTGTAACTCGCTCTATGCAGGCCTGCCCTTAGCCTTGACCCGGAAGCTACAACTGGTCCAGAACGCAGCAGCCAGGATCCTCACAGCAAAACCATGGAGGTCCCACATCCGGCACATTCTCCATCAACTGCAGTGGTTGCCAGTTGAATTCCGGATCAGACTAAAGGTTTTGGTACCATATTTGCTGGCGTATAAGACGATTGGGCATATAAGACGACCCCCCCCCCAACATTTCCACTCAAAATATAGAGTTTGTTTTATACCTGGCCCACCCCTGCATCTCCGTGTGACCGGCACTAGTGCACAAATGTGCACGTGCAAGCTCTGCGTAGACAAGGGGTGGGCCAGAGCGCCACTGCTTCCTGCCGAGCAGAATGTGCCAGTAACACCGAAAAGGCTGGCCCCCCTGTCTCATTTCTGATGCTCGCCGCAGCCATGCTGATGACCTGCCGTGGCTGCACTGGATAACGCGCGATACTGGATGGAATGTAGAATGAGGTGGGCGGGCATCGGGAGGCCACTATGGGCAGCTATGTCTATCCCAATTGAAGTGCACTCGGTGTATAGGATGACCCCCCCCCCCACTTGGAGGCATGTTTTTCAGAGGGGGGAAGTAGTCTTATACACCAGCAAATATAGTAATTACCTTCAAGGCCATATGCGGTCAGGGCCCATTGTACCTGAGGGACTGCCTCCCTGCCTATGCCCCCCAAAAGAGCTCTGCGCTCCACCACTACCAACCAGCTAATGGTCCCTGGCCCTAAAGAAGTCCCCCTGGCCTCAACCAGGGCCAGAGCATTCTTTGTTCTGCCCCCGCCCTGGTGGAATGAGCTCCTGGAGGAGATCAGGGCCCTGATGGAGCTTAAACAGTTCCGCAGGGCCTGCAAAAAGGAGCTCTTCCGCCAGGCATTTGGTTGAGACCAGGTATAACCAACAGCAACTGAAGGGCCCCTGCTCCCCCCCTCCCTCCCAGAACTCCAACAGAGCACTCTGGACTAAGGATGGGCGATTCGGATTCGGAAACGCCCGAATCGGCCGAATCGGGGCCGATTCGGGCGTTTCCGAGCCAGAAACGGTCCGAATCGGACCTCTGGCGCCCCCTAGCGGTCCGAATCGCCGAGATTCGGCGATTCGGGCCGAATCGATTCGGCAGGCCCGAATCGATTCGGCATGAGTCGGAGGCTTCAGGCAGCCGTTGCCTGAAGCCTCTCTGCTGTTTGGCTTTTTTTTTTTTTTTCAAACAGTATTTTTTTGCCGCCTAAAATGGCGGCGGGGGGGAGGGGGGGAGTGAGTGGCCAATCAGAATGCCTGTAGCTTTTCAGCTCAGGCATTCTGGCCACTCACAGAAGACTTTTTATTTTTAAATCCCCTTGCTTTGTAGCCTGCCCGGGAGGAGGCTACTTAAAGCAAGGGGCTGCTTGCTGGAGCTCACTTTGAGCTCTGGCTGGCTGGCTGACTCCTAAGCTCTGCTTGGTTGAGCAGCCTGCCTGCCCTGCCTGCCTGCCTCCTCTCCTGGGTGGACTTCTGGACCTGGCTGTGGACTCTGCGCTGGACAAGACAGCAATAGTTTGTTTTAGGGGTTTTTTTCTTCTGCTTTTCTATTTTTCTCTATTTTCCCCTCTCTCTCTCTCTCCCCCTCTCTCTCTCCTCTTTTCAAAAGTTTTTTGCCTTTGGGTTTCTGTGGGTGGGGGCCTGGGGGGGTTGGGGAATTGTGTTTGCTGTTCATTGTGTTAACTGTTTGCTGTGTTGTTTTTTGTTAAAGTATTTTGGGGGTGGGGGTTGGGGCTTGTATTTTAAAGTTGCCTTGCCTTGTTTCTGATTGTTTTTTTTGGGGGGGGGTTGGTTGTTTTGGGTTTTTTTCTACAGGTTTCCTCAGTTGCCACCTTTGGGCTTCGTGCCCTGGGTGGCAGCTGGTTGTTTGATAGGTGTGTAGGTGTTTTTTTGGTGGGGGGCTAGTTTTAGTTTAGTTTGTTCTTTAGTTTAGTTTAGTTTGTTAGGTTGTGTTTGTTAGGTTGGTTTAGCTTAGGGCCTTGCAGGGCCAGTTTTTGCCAGCCACCTTTGGGGGAGTGCCCTGGGTGGCTGCTGCTTGTTTGTTGGGAGCTGTTTCTTTGGTAGAGTTAGCTTGTTTGGTTAGGGCCCTGCGGGGCAAGTTTTTCTTGGTGGACACCCTTGGGGGAGTGCCCTGGGTGGCTGCTGGTTGTTTGCAGAAGCTGTTTGGTTGGCCTAGGCTAGGCTTGGTTTGATTTAGCAGTTTGGGCCTTGCAGGGCCACTTTTGCTTGGTTGCCACCTTTGGGAGAGTGCCCTGGGTGGCTGGCAGCTGGTTGGTGTTTTGGGGATTGTTTGTTTCCTTCCTGGGGGGAATTGCTGCGTTCTTCTTGGGGTGTCCAATTAGTGACCCTTTAAATAGGCAGTAAAATCCATAGTGTTAGGAGAAATTATAAAGTGCAAATAATTTTTTAGAATAGATAGTTTCTTTCCTAAGTAGCCAGATAGGATTTTTATAAGAGAACAGTGATTTGGGTTTTAGGTTAAAATTGTATTTTCTTGATAGTTAAAAAAACATTTAAACCAGCAGGGGCTGTGCCTTATTGAAGGCCAGCTTTCCTGGTAGAGACAGGAATTGATTTAGAGGCCAACAGGTTTAGGGGTTCTTCTTAGCAGATCAGGTGGGGGCTTGGTGCACAAATCTGCTCCAGCCTTCCTTCTAGCTAGTAACACTCAGGTAGTTTAAAACACTTTGAAAGTCTAAAAAGGTTTTTTTTCCTAATTTTTCCCTGCTGTAGGTTAGGTAGGGACAGTTAAACTTAGCTAGGACCAGACAGGTTCCTTTAGTTTAACAAAAAAAAAAAAAAGGAGAGAGAGAGAGAGAGAGAGAACAGGAAAACTCCATAGAAGTTAGGTCAGCTTAGGGTCTAAAAAAACTAAACAGGTAGCTGGTGGGAGGGTTTTATAAGTTTCAAGGTTTCCTTAGAAACAAGTGTTAGGGCAGTTAGTGGTAGGGCCTCAAATTTCCCTGTCTCTTAGATTACAGACAGTTAGTAGGAAAAGTTTGTCCAAGGGAACATGAGTGGGAAGAAGGAAGGTCAGGCTAGGGGCCCTGGGGGAAAGGCCCTACAGAAAACCAGAGGGGTGGAGGGGAGTGAGAGGGGGAAGGAAGCGTCCTTCCCCCCACCTGAGAAGAGGCCTGTCTTGGGTCGACCTTCCACCACTCCGACCTCTGGCCGGAGTGGTGCAATAAAGAGTGTCCGCAAGGGTCTCTTTATTGAGGCGGCTGACGGGGCGCCCCCTTCTAAGGTGCGGCAGGCAGGGGTCTTTGCTGGCACTTCTGCGGGGCCTGCTGATCAGGCAGCCCCTCGTGCTGCTCCTTTTGCTAGCGAGGCATGGGGGCATCAGGAGGAGTTGCCTGATCTCTCCCTCGGGGTGAGCCTTGGGGACATGAGTGGCTTGTCCTTCATGTCCCCAGGCATCACCTCGGGGGTGCAGAGAGCCCTGGAGGAGATGGGTGAGGGACTGGCCCGCCAGTCTACTCCCCTTTCTCCTCCAGGATCCAGCAGGCTTCAATTGGGGGGGGAACAGGAGCAGATGGTTGAGGTGGTGCAAGAGGGAGAGATGGAGGTGGCACCCCCTGCCCCACCATCTCGACCCCTTCCCCCTCTCTCACCTCTTTCTGTCCCCACCTCAGGACACGGTGTGTCCGGCCCGAGCTCCTCACAGGAGGCAGCTCAGAGGACTTCGCAGGCTGCAAGCCAGCCTGCGTCGTCCAAAGGCTCCAAAGTCTGGAATTACTTCCAGATAGTGGAGGGAACCCACCTAGCAGAGTGCCAGCTCTGTAGGCAGAGGGTTAGTCGTGGAAGGCAGGAGCGCCACTACACGACTAGCGGCCTCATGAACCACCTGAAGAGGCACCACCAGGCTGTCCTGCTTCAGGGGGAGAGACAGGCTGGCAGTGGGGTGCCTGCGCAGGCACAACCTACCAGCACGGGGCTGGAGAGTCTCCCTGGGACCTCCACCTCGAGAGCTCTCCCTAAGAGTTCTGCTCAGGGGGCGGGTGGAGTTAGAGGGAGGCAAGCGACCATGGTGGAGATGCTTGCCCGGGCTGGCAGTGGCATGCCAAAAGGGGGGTTTGAGGCAGGGTGTAGGGCCGCGAACCATGACCTAGCTGCGCTCATGGCCGTGGGTGGGTACCCCTTTCGTCTGGCCGACGACATGTACTTCCACCGACTATGCCGTCGCATATCCACCTGGTACACGCCTCCTAGTCGTACCACGATTAGCAGGACAGTGTTGCCCTCTCTTTATAGGGCAGCCAGGTGCCGGGTGGAGGTAGAGATGTCCCGAGCTTCAGGGACCGTACACTTCACCTCGGATATATGGACGTCATGTCATGCGCAAGATGCGTACATCTCGCTGACTGCGCATTGGTGGGACGTACGGGAGGTGCTGGGTGGGGTTGAGCCTGTTAGGCAGGGTGAGGGCTGCCGGGCAGGCTATCGCCATGCCTTGCTGCACATCGAACCCTTCGATGTGCGGCACACGGCAGACAACATCGAGGGCACCATTCGTAGAATGGTAGATGGCTGGGTAGGCAGTGGGACGGGGGTCACCAAGGGCTTCTTGGTGACAGATGGTGCCCTCAACATGACCAAGGCGGTCAAGGGCATGGGCCTGAAGCACATCTCCTGTGCGGCCCACCTTCTCCACCTCGTGGTTAAGGATGCCCTTGGGATCGGCTCCAAGGGAACCGGTTCATCCGCCGAAGCCATTGACTTCAGGCATCTCATCGAGAAGTGCCGGAAGATCGTGGCGCATTTCTCTCACAGCTCGTACGACGTCTCGAGGCTGGAGAGAAAGCAGGTCCTGATGGGCGTGCCGCAGCACTGCCTTATCAGAGACGTCAGCACGCGCTGGAACTCCACCCGCGCCATGCTTGAGCGCTTGGTGGAGCAGAGGAGAGCCTTAGACGCCCTTGTCCAGGAGACGAGGATGTTTATGCCTGGGGAGTGGCTCACCCACCGAGAGTGGGAGATCATTTCTCAGACCGTGGAAGTGCTTGCGCCCTTCAAGACTTCCACGGAGATGCTCTCGTCTGACACGGCGAGTTTGGGTCTGGTCGTGCCCATGGTCCACAAGGCCCGTGTGGTGCTGGCCCCCTTCCTGGACCCGGCTCGAGGACGTGCAGACGTTGTTCCAGCCGTGCGCGCGCTTGCGAGGAGGCTTCTGAGAGGGCTTGAGAGCCGCTTCGAACCCCTCTGCAAGTCTGTGACATACAGGCTCGCCGCCATGTGTGATCCGCGCGTCAAGGGCAGCTTAGCAGAGAGGGAGAGGAGCCTTCCTGAATGGCGCGAGCTGCTCATTCAGAGGCTTGCCTGGTGGAAGTCCAAGGAGGCTGAGGTGTCAGGCCAGGCAGGGGAGGAAGGAGCCAGCACGTCCGCTGCTCCTTCCCCCCCAGCCTCTGCTGGCACATCAGCCACTGCGGGCCACCCTAGCGAGAAGGCTGAGCAGGGCAACTTCTTGCTGGGGTTCCTCCAGCCCACTCCTTCTCTTGAGGGCAGCGGGTGCCCGAGGGAGGACAGTGCGTCTGGGATGGTGAGGGCTTACCTCGGTGAGCCCCAGGAGTCCGAGAACGCCTGTCCCTTGAGATACTGGGCCAGGATGGAGGCGGTCTGGCCGGCCCTCTCCCGCCTGGCCCGTGTCTACCTTTCGTGCCCGCCAACGAGCGTCCAGAGCGAGCGGGCATTTTCTCATGCTAGCAGCACCGTCTGCGAGTATCGCTCCCGCCTGGCGCCCGAAAGAGTCCAGCAATTGGTCTTCCTCAAGGTCAACTTGCCGGCTCTTGGCCATCCAGAACTATTCTTGGAGGAGGACTGAGGTGAGCACAGAATTGCTGTGACTGCATCCTCTCTGAGTCTGTTCTGGGTGGCGGGGATGAAAAACGCTCGCCCAAGGTAAAAATTCAGACAGGACCAGTGCCCTGGCCAATCTAAATTGCCCCCCCCAACCACACAAACAGAAATTCTGCAATCACCAGAGGGCCAGAGATTAAATCTGGGTCCCTCAGTCATGCCACCCATTTGGAAAACTTTTCCCAGTCCCAAAGTGAGCCTTAGAGCTCAAGGTAAACCCAAGAAGTAACTGAGCATTTCTCAGTGGGTGCCCAGGAGGAGTTTGTTGTTGTGCGTGCGCCGATTTGTCTTTTTGCTGCTGCCAGGGCTGTTCTCCCAGAACAGCTCTGCCAGGGCTCTCTCAGGATGTGGCCTGAGTAGAGCAGTTGGGTTAGAGGTGGTTTGAGGCGGTGGCCTGTTAGGTTGTTGGATTCCCCACCAGTGTCCACTGCGCCGTGTGTGGACTTCTGGGGGGGGAATGTGTCTTTTTGCTGCTGCCAGGGCTGTTCTCCCAGAACAGCTCTGCCAGGGCTCTCTCAGGATGTGGCCTGAGTAGAGCAGTTGGGTTAGAGGTGGTTTGAGGCGGTGGCCTGTTAGGTTGTTGGATTCCCCACCAGTGTCCACTGCGCCGTGTGTGGACTTCTGGGGGGGGAATGTGTCTTTTTGCTGCTGCCAGGGCTGTTCTCCCAGAACAGCTCTGCCAGGGCTCTCTCAGGATGTGGCCTGAGTAGAGCAGTTGGATTTGTGGTGTTTGAGGGCGGTGGCCCAAGCGTAGGAAGGGAAAGGTGAGTGGAAGCTGCTTTGATACACCTTTGGGTTGTGAAAAGCAAGTCTTCCTCTTGCTTTGTATTTGTTAGAGGGGGGAGGCTGGATGGGAGAGCCAGTGATGAGTCCACAGCATGGATGGAGCATCCAGATTCGCCTCTGAGCTCCTCCATTTGCTTTCTGAGGCTCTCCTGGGTTAGTGCGTAGGTGCCGTGAAGCTTTACAGCTTCACTGGGGGTTTCTGGGGGGATCTCCAGGTCTCCCCTGGAGGTTGACATCCCTGAGCCACTAGTGTTCCTAGTGGTGCAGGGATATCCCCCCCACAGGCCAGTGCAGGGCCCCCCTCTCCTCTGCAGGGGAACCCAGGTGAGAACTCAGTGGACCTTATTGGTTCTGCAGTTCTCACCTGGAGGCTGCTTAGGCTGACAGCCACAGGTTCCCCTGCACCTGGGAGAGAGAGTCCCTTCCTGGCCTCTGTTTGGAGCCAATGCAAGTCAATGTCTCCATTGACTTGCATTGGCAAGCCTTCCCCCGCCTTCCCCGGGGGCTGGGAGGGAGGGGGTGCAAGTTGCACCCCTGAAACTTCTTGGGGATCTCAGGGAGGGTCTTCCCTGAGTCCCCTGAAAGTTTCAAGAAGATTGGACCAAGGGGTCCAATGCTACGGGCTCCCAAAGAGGGTGCCCCTATCCGCTTCATTGGTTACAATGGAGCGTCAGGTTCTCTAGGCTGAACATGTTTCTCCATAGACTTCTATGGGGGATGTTCCTTGGGAGCCCCCAGGATGGGACCCCCTGGTACAATCTTCCTGAAACTTGCAGGGGATGGAGGGAAGACCCCCCCAGAGATCCCCTGCAAGTTTCATGAATATTGGACCAAGGGATCCCCATCCTATGGGCTCCCAAAAGCGTGAGAAAAAAATGATTTCAGCAGGTAAATTGCCAATTTCCTTGTTCTGTAATCATTTTTTTCTCACGCTTTTGGGAGCCCATAGGATGGGGACCCCTTGGTCCAATATTCATGAAACTTGCAGGGGATCTCTGGGGGGGTCTTCCCTCCATCCCCTGCAAGTTTCAGGAAGATTGCACCAGGGGGTCCCATCCTGGGGGCTCCCAAGGAACATCCCCCATAGAAGTCTATGGAGAAACATGTTCAGCCTAGAGAACCTGACGCTCCATTGTAACCAATGGAGCGGATAGGGGCACCCTCTTTGGGAGCCCGTAGCATTGGACCCCTTGGTCCAATCTTCTTGAAACTTTCAGGGGACTCAGGGAAGACCCTCCCTGAGATCCCCAAGAAGTTTCAGGGGTGCAACTTGCACCCCCTCCCTCCCAGCCCCCGGGGAAGGCGGGGGAAGGCTTGCCAATGCAAGTCAATGGAGACATTGACTTGCATTGGCCCCGAAACGCCCGAAACGATTCGGGAGGCTCCAATGCAAGTCAATGGCTTCCATTGACTTGCATTGGCCCCGAATCGGCTCGGACAGCTCCGAATCGATTCGGGAGCCTTTCAATGCAAGTCAATGGCCTCCATTGACTTGTATTGGCTCCCGAATCGATTCGGACCGGTCCGAATCGGTCCGAATCGGGCCGGTCCGAACCCGAACCGGTCCGAATCGGGCCGATTCGGATCCGAAACGGTCCGAATCGGGGCCCCCGTGCACAACCCTACTCTGGACCTGTTGCACTGTTGCACTGTTGCATTGTTTGTACTATTATATTGTTATATGTTAAACTGTTACAGAAATTGTTATCAATATTATTGTATGGTTATTAATATAGATTGTTTCAAGTATTGTTCCCATGTTCTATGTAAATTCTATGTAGATAGATAGATAGATAGATAGATAGATAGATAGATAGATAGATAGATAGATAGATAGATAGATAGATAGATAGATAGATAGATAGATAGATAGATAGATAGATAGATAGATAGATAGATAGATAGATAGATAGATAGATAGATAGATAGATAGATAGATAGATAGATAGATAGATAGATAGATAGATAGATAAAGGTGGAGTTGAAGCTGGTTTGCACTAGTCACCATGCAGAATTTTAATTGCTCTGCTGCTCTTTGTTGCTTTCTGAAGAAGAGCTGGTTTTTATATGGCGCATTTCACTACCTGAGTGACTCTCTAAGTGGCTTCCTCGCCCCACAAGAGATACTCTGTAATGTAGGTGAGGCTGAAATAGCTCTGTCAGGATTGCTCTTTGAGAAAAGCTCTAAAAGGACTGTGAATAGCCCAAGGTCACCCAGCTGACTGCATGTGGAGGAATGGAGAAACAAACCTGGCTCTCCAGATTAGAGGCTGCCACTCTTAACCACTACACCCAGCTGGCTCTTGGCAACTAGCAAAGGAGAAACAAATGATATATTTGTTGTATGGTTTTTACCCTGTGATCTGCCTCCACAGACAGCATAGGCATTTGACAAATCCCTAAATAAAATCCTAAAAAACAAATATACAATTAGCAATCTATGAAAGCTCCATCTGATAGATTTTGGAATGAATCTGAGAAATCTAACATAGATAGATGCCTACTCATGCTTATTTGAAGTCTATTTGAAAATATAAGGCTGTGGGTCAATTGTAAGCAGGCTGGAAACCTGGCAGCTCCTGTTCCTAAATTTATTTAGGCTCCCAAGTTCATTTAATTTTCAAATCAATTTTGATGGTTAATCTAATTCACCTAACCTCATTTTTATTCCCCCCCCCAACCTAGTCTCCAGAGTTCTTTCAATTTTACTTTATGAGGGTGATGCAACATTGCTCTCCCAAATCAATACAGGCTTCCGGCATCATTGGAAGACTTTTCCCTTGTATTGTGATAAGGAACTTTTGACCATTAATTCTAGCCAACCTATTTTTTTTGTTTGTTTTCACTAGAAGGAAGACTAAGTAGAGTAGGATGATTAATGGGAATCATATGGAACAGGTATCAAGCTAAAAATATTTCAGAGTAGTTTTTCACTGTTCTACTCCCTGCCATGAACAAGTAAAAAAATACTTTAGGGAATGCCCAGAGTTTATGCTTCAACTAGATTTTTCTACATCAGGTCAATAGATATCCCTTCAGCTATTCATTTTCTTGTCATCAAGGTCACTGCACAGTTATCATAAGCTTCCCAATTATGCACACAAGACAACTTTTAGATCTTTCAGCATTAGACATACTAAATTTCTGAGAGCTCCTTCTGTAGCTCCTCAAGTGTGTCTCCAAAGGAGCCCTGCATCTTGAGTTGGGCTTAATTTTTGAATTCAGTGCCTGGATTCAAAGGGTACATGACTTGATAAAGCTTCTTTGGCATTAACTGACACCTTTCAGTCCAAATAGAGAAGGTTCTTTTCAGAGAAACTCCTGACTTGGGTAGTCTCCCAGTAATTTAATACTGCTTGGATGCTCAAAAGCCAACTAAGCAAAGAACTATTGTCTTGTGATACCCTGGGATTTTTGTGATAGCCCTGGAAGGTGCTTGACTAAATTAATATTTAATACATTTTAAATGTTTAGACAATTTATTGGGTGATATTACTATATGTGGTCATGTTGACTTGCTCCCCCCAAAGACGTGGAAGGGGTACGAAGGGGAGGGGCACCAACCATACATATCCTTGCTGGCCAAGGCTCATTGCATATGGTATCATCTGGAGATCAGAGAGGAAATTACTCTAATTTTAACTGGGGGGGGGGGAATAGACCTGCCCCAGCTCTCTTCCTAGCCTGAGTTATTTCTGGCAGAGGGGGTGGGATGATGGAGAAGCATAGACCTGCTCCAGTACTGTGCCTGACATGGGAGGTGGGGGGTGGAGACAATGGATTGGCATAGGCCTGTCCGGACCCTATTTCTGCAGGATTCCACTGCAAGCTCCCTTTGGTGAAGAAGTGTAAACTGGTAGAGAGAACAGGGCTACAGGCTTCCCCTGCAGAGCTTGCATTGGCAAAGAAGAGCAAACTGCCAGCCCAGAATGCAGGTATAGTTCTGTGCTGTCACTTTCTGTGCTGTGGGTGTGGCCTGGTGATGTGACTTCTGGTGGAAGTGTCTAGGTGATGTCACTTCTGGTGACATGTGACTTCTGGGGGTGTGGTAGGAAGGTGTGGCCTGCAGGCATTACTTCTGGGGTTTCTCGAAGTCTGAAGAATGTTTCAGAGATTTCTCAATGGTAACAAGACTAAGACTAGATTAGGGATAATGAATTAAAAATCACATTTCATTACAAAATACTATTTCTTTAGGGATAAGAAATTTGTGTCCTGGAATTGTTTGGTATATCTTTCAGTTTCCAAATTTAGAAAATCTTTCACTTTGGCCTGATTCAGTCCCCTACCTTTTATACTTGGAATAGCATGGAATATACTCTTGAGCAATTCAAGTAGGTAACTGTGTTGGTCTGAAGTAGCAGAACAAATGTTCAGTTCAATGGCACCTTTAAAACCAACAGAGTTTTATTCAAGTTGTAAGCTAGAGTAGTGTTGAGTACCGTTTGAGGAAAGCATGTGCACCTAGGGATGCCAGTCTCCAGGTAGGACCTGGGAATCCCCTGAAATTATGGCTCATCTCCAGACTAAAAAAATCAGTTCTCCTAGAAAAAATGGCTGCTGTGGAGGGTGGACTCCAGAGCATTATACTCCACTGAGATCCCCCCACCCCAAATCCCACCCACCCCCGGCTCCACCCCCAAATTCTCCAAGTATTTTCCAACCTAGAAGTGGTAACCTGAAATGTGCCCTTGTACGAGTGGGGAAGTTGAAACTGCTGGGCATGTCCTGTTGTATTGCCCTTATCTCAGAAAACATTTCATTACTCCAAACATACCGGTTAGTTGTGAGGATACAGCCTTTCTTCTCTTAGACCACCATCCTTAGGATTCTGGACAGATTCTGAGCAGCTGCTAAAACCTGTTCCGCATTCATTTAGAAGAAGAAGAAGAGTTGGCTTTTATATGCCGCTTTTCTCTACCCAAAGGAGGCTCAGAGTGGCTTACAGTCGCCTTCCCTTTCCTCTCTCCACAACAGACACCCTGTGAGGTGGGTGAGGCTGAGAGAGCCCTGATATCATTGCTCGGTCAGAACAGCTTTATCAGTGCCGTAGCGAGCCCAAGGTCACCCAGCTGGTTGTATGTGGGGGAGTGCAGAATCAAACACAGCATGCCAGATTAGAAGTCCGCACTCCTAACCACTGCACCAAACTGGCTTGAACACCAATAAGTAACTTTCTATGGCTCAATGTTGCTGTTTTATGTACTTTAGAATTGGTCTTTAACTGTAATGAATAATTGAGTAACCTTGAGTCTGTCGCTCTCTCTCAACCTAATCTGCCTCAAAGGGTTATTGTGAGGATCCAAGTTGGAGTGGGGAATGATGTAAGCTCCTTCGGGTCCACTTTGGGGAGAAATGTGGGCATATAAATGAATGAAATATTAAATAAAGTTGAAAACTAGGAGAAGTAGGACAGATGAAAGAGAGCTTGGTTGGTGGGAGAAGAGAAGAAAGCAGGGACTGGGGAGAGGATATGGGGGCTGCCAGGAGAAGAGAAAAGGAGACCAATGCGACAAAGAAATTAAGAGACCCCCCCCCCCACCCACACACACAAACATATACTAGTCCTTGAGGTTTCCCTGATTATTATGTTTTATTATGTAAGTTGCCTTGGACAGATTCCCTGGAGAGGTAGCATAAAAAAATATCTGAATAAATAATTCCTGAGGGGGAAAGCTCCAGCAAGGAGCCCCTTATGAACCTATTCAGCAGCATAAAAGAGTAAGTCTGAAGCAGCCCTCAGTGAAGCAATATCAAAAACAAACAAAGAGTCCCTCCTATGAAAAACTTCATCAAAAACCTGCCGAAGCAAAAATGTCTGGGCCTGGCGCTGAGAAGTAGAAAAGTTTGGGAAGTGAATCTTACCAGGTGGGCTTGGCCGTAAGAGATGGAGGAGATCTTTTAGACCTTAACTAAATAGAGCCTTAAGGCTATAAGAAGAACCAACCCAATTGCACCCAGAAACAAACAGACAGCAAGTACAAACCTTTCAATACAGCACGTATATGAAGCTTCCTGGACCAATCCCCTTGCAATTTGTGGCTAGATTTAAGCCGAGGCCGCCATCGACGTGGCAAGTGGGGTGGACAGGCAATATGCAGGAAGGGGGAAGAGGAACCCAGGATGCACATGCTGCTAGGGAAGCGTGGCATGATAAGTGTGGCTGAAGGGGGCAGGTGCAGGTGCAGTTGCATGCCTCATGCTCTGCCTGTCCTATTTGGCCAGAAAGTGGATGAGATTCCCACCCTCCCTCCCTGTTATTTATGTAGGTGCCAGTTGCATGCAGTGGGTGGCTGGTAACAAGGGTTATGCTGCTTGTTTAATTTGCTGTTTGTCACAACTTTTGGGTTAGCAGATGACAGAGCCAGTTTGGTGTGGGGTACACCCTGCGTGGCCTATTCCCCAGGAAAGGGGCCTCTTTAAAGAGGTAGCAGTTGTGAGTGGGTGCCAAGCCCGGTTGGACAAAGCATGGATTTCACAGAGCCAGGTGGCTCTGGATGGGTCCAGAAGAGGTTTGCACCTCCTCTGGAGTCCAGGATGGGACACTTCCCTGGATAGGAAGGGCAGAAGCTTGGGGACCTGCATCTCCAGATGGGAATTGGTGTGGGAGGGGATCAAGCTGTTGCCAGCGAAAATTAGGGCAGTCGTCTGACTGCTCCAACTCCTAACTCTCTGCCATGTCAACCCACTCAGGGTTGTTGTTAATAAAGTTGTGGCCTCTTTTCACATCAGTTCGTTGTGAGCATATTTATTAGCACAGGACTCCGACCCTGCAAGTCAATAGACTGCCTGCTGCATGTTGGACCAGCTAACATTTCCAGACAGCTTTCAAAGAAAGCTGCCATAGTCTATACCTAGGATTTGAGAGCAAATGTTGTACCTGTACTCAGATAAATATGTTATTTGCATACCATCCCATTCCTGTTAGCTCAGGATTGTTAGCGACATTTTAAAACACTAGAGAGCCAGCTTGGTGTAGTGGTTTGGAGTGCGGACTTCTAATCTGGTGAGCCGGGTTTGAATCTGCACTCCCCCACATGCAGCCAGCTGGGTGACCTTGGGCTCACCACAGCACTGATAAAACTGCTCTGATCGAGCAGGAATATCAAGGCTCTCTCAGCCTCACCTACCCCACAGGGTGTCTGTTGGAAGAGGAAAGGGAAATTGACTGTAAGCCGACGCCTCCTTCTACATAAAGGTAAAGGTAAAGGTATCCCCTGTGCAAGCACCGGGTCATGCCTGACCCTTGGGGTGATGCCCTCTAGTGTTTTCTTGGCAGACTCAATACGGGGTGGTTTGCCAGTGCCTTCCCCAGTCATTACCATTTACATCTTCTACATAACGAGCTATAAAACAGTAAATTCCTCATAAAACCACCTCCTATGACTAGTCTTCCTATGGGGATTGATCAGGGGGCTCCTGTTGGTGGATGGCTTTCATGATGCTATCGCCTGGCCTCCTCATAGGCTGGAAGAGCAGCTCAGTTTTTCAGGTCTTCCAGAATTGCTTAAGATCCCAGAGGGCCCAGATCACCTGAAGCAGAGCATTCCATCAGATTGGAGCCACAGCTGAAAAAAACTGAGCCCTGGTCGAATCCAGCTTTATCTCTTTGGGGCTGGGGACCCTAAGCAGATTTTGACTTCCTGATCATAATATTCTTCAGGGAGTATAGGAGAGGACGTGGTCCTGAAGCTACGGGGTCCCAGACCTTGATCCTAAGAGTCAAAACCTAGAATCTGTTTCAGTCTCCCATCTATTTCAGAGAAAGGCTTGAAGTTAAATGTTACTATTATACTACTGAAGTTTAGGAGCTTCGGTCCTTTAATTTGCATGGCTGGATGACTGCTTGCGAGTTCAATATCAGCCGTTTTGAGTTTTTGGAAGAAGAAAACAGGGTAAGTGTAACAGGGTAAGTGTAACAGAAAAATTCGCCAGTTGTTTGGAAGCAGTGGCTGGATGGATCAGGAAGAGCCGCCTGAGACTCAACCCCTCTAAGACGGAGGTCCTTTGGCTAGGCCGAAGGGAGCAGGAACAGGAAGCGCGTCTTCCCTGCCTGGACGGGGTACAATTGTCATCTGTGCCCCAAGCCAGGAATTTGGGAGTGATTCTGGATGCCTCACTTTCCATGGAGGCCCAGGTCACTAAGGTAGCCCGGACGGCGTTTCTCCATCTACGCCAAGCTCGGCTACTAGCGCCCTACCTGCCCCCGGAACACCTGGCCACTGTGATCCATGCAACGGTTACTTTTAGATTAGACTTCTGTAACTCGCTCTACGCGGGCCTACCCTTGTCTCTAACCCGGAAGTTACAGCTGGTACAGAATGCAGCTGCACGGGTCCTCACTAAATCATCTTGGAGGTCCCATGTTCAGCCTCTGCTGAAGCAGCTGCACTGGTTGCCAGTTTGTTTCCGGATCAGGTTCAAGGTTTTGGTATTAACCTTTAAGACTATACGCGGCTTGGGTCCTGCATACTTGAGGGACCGCCTATCTCCTTATGCCCCCCGCAGGGCACTTCGCTCTGCTGGTAAGAATCTGCTGATGATCCCAGGACCCCGGGAGGCACGCCTGGCCTCGACAAGGGCCAGGGCCTTTTCGGTCCTGGCCCCTACCTGGTGGAATGAGCTCCCTGAAGAGCTGCGGGCCCTGTCGGAGCTCTCTGAGTTCTGCAGAGCCTGCAAAACGGAGCTCTTCCGCCAGGCGTTTGTCTAAGGCCGGGTGATGGCCCGGGGCTAAGATCGGACCCCTCTCCCCAGAGGGGGGAGGCCAGTACTAGACTGACCTGGTTCCCCAGAGTGTTCCATCCTATGCCCAATTATCCTCCGTTCCCTTCTGCTCATCCAGTGGGCCTGTACGGGAATAGTTTTAATCGCCATCATTGTGACTTAGTCATTGTTTTAATGGGGTTTTAATGGGGAATTTTAATGGTTAATATATTGTATCTGTATTAAAATGTTGTGAACCGCTGCGAGCCGGTTTCCAAGAGCGGCGGTCATACAAATCAAATAAATAATAATAATAATAATAATTTACATGCGTCATCCACAATTTGGCTTTTCCTAAAACGTTTGGATTTATATATTTAATGCACAATGCACAATTGGTTTCACGAAGGCTGCAGTGGCCAAAACAGAAAGGAAGGTGTTCTGTCTAGGATGGTTCTGTGTCTTGTTTGCCAAGCCATACAAATCAGGACTCAATTTGTGTACAAACATGTTCCTCCAGGGAGATTTCTAGCAGATAGGTAGCAAAGAGCAGTAGGAACAAGGGCTGCTTTATTGATTTCTGTGGTCTTCATTTTAAATCGTGAATCCCCAAATGGAGCTCCAGGGAAAGAGAGGACAAGTGATGCATGCTACCTCTGGGTATGCCCTGCACTCCAACATTAGCAATTGAATTCAGGCCTGGATGTGGTTTGTGTAGTGCCCTGAAAGAAACAGTTATAACCTACTCAACCATTAACCATGATTGACTATATTTTTCCAGAACACAACATGGCCCAAGGATGCTCGCTGCAGCAAGACAAAGAAACTCCACTTATGCTGGGAATGAATCAAAACAAACAGGACACATTGAACCCTTTGTGAGAATTGCATGCATAATTTTTTCCCCAGCATTTCAGTTCTGGGTTTTTCATTAATGGCATTTTAAATATTGAAATGCCATTTTATTTGGATCAGCATGTACTATACAGGAAACAAGTGTTCAAAAGAGGGCTGGCTGAATGGAGTAATCCAAACGGCTGTGAAAACCGTAGAGCAGCAGAAACCTCCAGGAAATGTTGAGCCTAGGATAACAAACCACTGAGGAAGAGAACAACCTTGGAAACGGGCCACTGAAAAAAAATGTGTTTATCCAGAACCCATTTTGGTTTATGTTTGCACATTATAGACACGAAGGCAATAAATTGGAATAAGTATAACCCAAAAGATTACATTTTTGTACCAGCCAATTGGTTGAAACAAGTATTGGCAGACTAATTAACATAACAGTGCACAAGCTGATTAAAATGTAGATCAAGGTGTACTTAGGAATGAATATACTTGATACTAAAGAGGAAAGAGAGAGGTTGGGTCCTGGCTACACTTCTGTCTGGGAGTGGGAGACCAAGCGTGGAACTTCCAAGGAGAAGCAGGATGCTGCCATAAGAGTGGTGATCTGGAGGCAGACAAGGAGGAAAGAAGGTGTTGGCCTCATTATCCTGTCTAATGGTCTTCTTGCAGCCTCCTTAAGGCTTTCTTCTTATCTTTTATCTACACCAGACATTGGGAAATGATGCACTGGAGGAAACCTCAATAGAAGTCTGTAAAAAAAAATCCCCCCCCCCCATGTTTTCCCCATAGAGGCCCCACAGTGGAATTTTTAATTTTACATGGGATTCACTCCTTCTGGCGGTGAGTGCGCCTTTTCCATGTGGTTTCTTTGTGGCTTTGTGATGCCTTTTCCTTTACACCTGTACCACGGGCGCCTTTTGGGGCATGTATAAATGTTCATTGTCTATTCCAGAGATGGCCATACTGTGGCTCTCCAGATGTCCATGGACTACAATTCCCAGGGGCCCCTGGGAATTGTAGTCCGTGGACATCTGGAGAGCCACAGTTTGGCCACCCCTGGACTCCATTCCAACATCAATGGTAAGACAATCTTATTTTTGCCACCAGTGGAAACACAAAGCGGATCAACATTGTTTTTCTTTCTTTTGTTTTGTCATCACAACCACCATGTCAAAAGGGTTATGCTGAGAGAGAGAGAGAGAGAGAGAGACAGACAGACAGACAGAGAGAGAGAGAGACTGGCTTGAAGTCACCCAGTGAGTTTCAGTTAGTCCAAACCTGACCTCCTGATCCAGTACTCTAACCATTATACCACTCTGGTTCTCAATGTATACGGAAGCACAGGGCCAGAGACATATGATATTATGGAGAGCTTCATTGTACGGGAAGTAGATCTCTATTTCAGATATTTCTGCAGACTTGTTTAAAAATGTCCTCACTCCACCAACAAAAAATTATGGACCTTTGGCAACTCCTGATCCTATCAGTTCTGTTGGTCATGACCTCTGTGTGTGTTGTTTCAAGTCATCTCATCTGCTTCCAGTGTGACTGGAGGGGAAACAATGCTGCCTGGCACAAAGGCTGCCAGAACAGTTAAACTAGATTTACAAGTTTGCTGGGGCACCTGAAAACTAACAAGTTTTTGTATTTGAGACCTGCTGCTTTGCCTCCTGGCATCTTTATGTGTGTTGTCCTACTCTCCTGCCAAAATTTATATCCTTTTGTGCATACTCCAAACCACAATCATCACAGCGATCAATCTGAAGAGTGTTTTATGTGATAAGGTAACGGCTTCACTGGACATTGGGCATGCTGTTCTGTCGTGCATCCAGTGGTCACCTGGTTAATGCAACTTTCTTTGGAAATTTGACACAACTGTAATAGGTCAGAGTTATAGACTGCCAAGCTGAACCTAGAAGGGACAGCCAATGGAGAGATGACCTCCCCTTGCTCAGGACAGGTCCAGAAGTGAGACTGCAACAGGATATTTGTTCTGGAATGGGCTAACCAGAAAGGGGGATATCATCAGGGAGTACCTTGCTAACCAAATAACATGCTTATATGCACACCATATTTTAGCTGCACAGTACAAATGTGCAGGTAATCGATAGACCATAGAAGCACCATGAATGAATTATGGCCTGAATTTTCAAGCTTTGTCAATTTACATCTGAGTGGGTGGATGACTTGCAGGATGAGCTGTTGTAAAATCACACACAGACACTCACACACACACACACACACACACACACACAGAGAAAGAGGGGGTAACCAGAAATGCTGAAGAGGAAGTGGAGATAACAATAGGTGTCTTCAGAGAATTCTATGAAAAAAGAACGACTGGAATGGAATATGAGTCAGGGTGCACAAAGCACAAAGAAGCACAAAGCACAAGGTTGGGGAACAGCAGAGCTAAGTGCCCAAGACGTTTCAAGGCACAGGGAGCAAGAATGGACAGACATGAGTCTATTCTGAGTCAGGAGGAGTGATGGAGGTTGAAACTTGCACGCTGTCTGATCTCAACTGGAAGAAAGGAGGACCACAGAAGAGGATAAGAAGGCCTAGATTAAGTTAGAATACATCCAGCAATTTGACATTAACATCTCTGTGCACTCTTGTTTTTGTTTGTTTGTTTGTTTGTTTGTTTTGTCAGCAACTGTTCATGCTTGGACTGGCAAATAAACCTGTATCATGACTGCATTGCTTCAGAGTGTAAATTAATAGATACTGCCGAAGATGGGGGAAATATTCCAGCATGGAGCCAAATGGATTGCTAGCTTACAAATATTTACCCTAGTATCTAGATTCCTATGATTAAGAAAGTTTTTTTTATATGGAGGAGATCTCCCTTCCCTGTTGTCTGTACAGCCTAGAAGCAGGTTTACTGTCTCATCCGCCACTAGTCAGAACAAGGCATAAAGGTGGAATATTTGTGGCATGGAGGGGACAGATGTTTTCCATTTTCTTGCAGGCATGCTGAGGTGCCAACAGGTGTCCAATGATCATGACAGAAAGATGACATTTCGACATTCTACCTATTATTTTTTTACAAGGGATTAAGTAGAAGCCACTTGATGGATGTATCATAATCCTGGGGGGGGGGGGGAGACAATGTGAAATGAACATGTTTGCTGTCAGAACAGCTTTGCTGTCCTTTGACTAGAGAAGAAAGAGCTGAGAGATCGCGGGTTTAACGCTTTCTAATGTCACTGTCATTTTAAAGAGGCTCAGCACTTTGCTGCCATGATCTGTTGTTGCATGTAAAGTTGCTAATCACAGCTATCTGTGGTACAATGTGAGAACAACTGGCACAGCACATAAACACAAGGGCCAATCAGAGTTGTGTACTAGAAAAGTTAAGATCTGGCACGAGAAGGTTGTTGGTCAGAGGTTAGGGATTTTTGTGGGGACGGGAGGGACAAAGATAAAAGGGTTAGTCCAAGAGGCATGTGAATGAAATTTCTGAGGAGACATCAGGTCTTTTGCTAAATTTAGGAATGAGCACAAACTGAACCACAAAGGAAAATTCATCACGAATTTTGCCCTGTTCATGGTTCGCTAACCAAATTTCATTACCAAGCTACCATCACAAACTTCCACAAACTTTTAAAGATGTTTGTGGAGGTTAAAGACAGCTTTTGGACATAGCAGAAAACATGGGTGATGAACCTTTGGTTTGCGGTTCAATTCCTGCTTTGGCCATGAACCACAAATAACATGAATTACATTTTTTGAGTTTGTGGCCATCCCTAGTCAGGTTTTCCTGAGTGCACAAAGACATTACAGTATTCCATTTCTGGCAAGTTTTGTCAGAGCTGAGGTGTAACTTAGTTGCAGCAAAATATTATTTATTATTAATCAGATTTATAAGACTGCTCCTCTCAGCACTGTCTTCTTATGCTGTTTTGATAGGAGATAGCCAGCCTAAGAGAACATATTTCTGAGGCATTTACTTTAAAGAATCCACAATTCCTAGTTAGTGGTTAATATTTACCTCAGTTGTATGATTTCCTTTATTATTCTAGTTCACTGAAAAAAGGAAATCACCTTGTGCCTGTCCATTACCTCAGTTATCAATACTGACTTGGATGAGTTTGTATCTAGGCCCAGATTTCTTGACCTGTTTTGATTTCCTGCTAAGAACCTTGGTGCAGTAGGGTAGGCAAGATGTTGGGTGGAGGGAAAAAATCCTGTGAGTAGTGCAAGGCCAGTTTATCCATGAAGCACATGCTAAGAGCCCCACACTTCCATGGGGCTCGTACAATGCTTTCCCCCCATGGATCAGGGCCATAACCTCTCTCCTCCCCCCTTTTCCCTCTTTAAAAACAGTAGGAGTGACACCCCTTTCCACTGTGGGGGCTCCCTCTTTTATCAGTCTGGCTGCTCCCATTGAAATTGTACTCTACTAGGGCCCCTCAGATCCTTAAATTGGCTCTGGAGCTATGGGCCCCACAAATCTTTAAACCACTCCTGGAGTAGCGTCTATTCCCCAGAAAATCTGTCACCAAAAGAAGCAGAAGAAGGTTACATAGCAGAATCACACACTGGTCTTCCCACAGAGCGCTCTCAAACAGAATTATGCCTTTCCAAGTCTGTTGAAGTCTGCTTTATCAGATGCCATGAACAGATCTTTATTAAGCAGTCAATTTGACCAACAATTCAAGTGGCCATAAATATAGGAAGTCCATGTAGAAATGAATCAATTTAAAATTCAAACTTAATTGAGAACATGCAATATGCAAATAATTTCCAGCTCTATATATCCTTATACAAATCTCTTGGTGACGAGGTAGAGCTCCTGGGCAACAGTTTGATTGGTGTGGTTAATTTGCTAAGAATGAACAAATCAAAGTGAAACCCTGAAAAGACAAAAGGTGAAAGGCAGACATCTTGAAGGACATTGAGCTCCCCACTTTAGGTGAAGTTCTGCTCACCCTTGCTGGCTCTTTTAAAAGACGTTGGGGTTATGCTGATCACAATGTTATTTCTGGAAAGACAAGATAATACAGGTGCAAAGATGCTTTCTTTCAATTCAGCCTAGCCTGAAAGATGCTCCCTTACCTTGATTTGGTTTATCTGGTCACCGAGAGCCACATCACAGTAACATCAAGACTAAAATACAGAAAACAAACCTGCCTTGCTTTTCTCTCTCTCTTTCTTTTCAGAATCCCAGGACAAGGAAGGAGCAAGAATGCAAACTGATTGGATAAGACCATAATAGCTCCATGATTCGTGAGGATGAAAAGATCTTCTAGCGACCTTCCCCAAAGAAAAGGAATAAAATCAGAAAGGATTAGACCTGGAACAATCCCCTTATAACAGGACATGGATGAAACATATCCAGATAATAATGGTGGGGGTATCCAAACAATTTGTAACACAAGGAAATAACAGATATATCTCATATGTATAATTCTCAAAAATAAAAACAAAAATAACAACATGGTGGTGGTGGGGAGGGACTATATTGAATGTCCCCCCCCCCAGTGTTTTCTCCAAACACTTCTTTGAGGATTCTCTAACTCAGGGGTAGTCAAACTGCGGCCCTCCAGATGTCCATGGACTACAATTCCCAGGAGCCCTTGCCAGCGAATGCTGGCAGGGGCTCCTGGGAATTGTAGTCCATGGACATCTGGAGGTCCGCAATTTGACTACCCCTGCTCTAACTCCAGGAGGCTGATACACTCTTTCCATTTCCCAGTCCCCTTCTTGAGTTTTTAACTAATTCTTAAGGTCTCTAAAGCCAGTTTCTAACCACACCAGAGCTAACTCCCTGTTTGACTGGGTAGAGAATTTTCTTCTCTTAATTCTATCCACTTTCCCTGGCCCTATTGGCAAAGTTTAAAGGCCTTTGTATAGAAAGAGAGGTGAAAGACCAAGCTATCTAACTGTTAAAGGTAAAGGTAAAGGTATCCCCTGTGCAAGCACCGAGTCATGCCTGACCCTTGGGGTGACGCCCTCTAGCGTTTTCATGGCAGACTCAATACGGGGTGGTTTGCCAGTGCCTTCCCCAGTCATTACCGTTTACCCCCCAGCAAGCTGGGTACTCATTTTACCGACCTCGGAAGGATGGAAGGCTGAGTCAACCTTGAGCCGGCTGCTGGGATTGAACTCCCAACCTCATGGGCAAAGCTTTCAGGAGGCTGCCTTACCACTCTGCGCCACAAGAGGCTCTTAATCTAACTGTTATGTTGTCTAAATAAATTGAATTAAGAGATCTAACTGTTATGTTGTCTTAATTCAATTTATTTATGGGGGCAAGCATGAAGGAAGTGTGCTCAAAGGAGCAGGAAGTCTCCTACTGAGTCAATCAAGGCACTGGATGAGATTTTTTTTAGAAAACATCAAGAAGTTCCTATTCTAACTATGCTAAATGAATATTTCCCCCGATGCCCCCTAATGGATATTCTTCATATGCTTTTGTTCAGTCAAGCAAGCACATAGCAGATCTTCCATATTCCATCAGACCCAAATGGGAATTTTTGTCTGTTTCTCAGAATTCCTTGCCATCACCCACTCCCCAGTTCTCTTGTCTGTGTTAAACTGTTCTCAGATTGAAATCAGACCCTCTTCAGTCAAAGCTGAAATCTGACTTGACTTTCTCCTCAGCATGCAGCTCTCAAATCTTTCTCAAGGCTTTCTGTTTCTATGAAGAATTAACCCTTCACAGTTCTTCAGCTGTTTGTACTTCTGTCTTAAGCTTTAAAAAAAAGTGCAGTCCTTCACAGATGCAAATAAAATAAAATGAACAAAATAATGTAGAGGCTATCCACCAGTTTTGGAAAGATGGTCAAAACCTCTAGTCTGATTTATCTATCAAGAACTATGCTTAGTTTTCTTAAACGGTAGACATGGTCATACATGTGAAGGCATGAATGGTCCTCTTCTTCCTTACTTATTACATTTTTCATTTTGTTTTCAATAAAACTGAAGAAGAAGAAGAAGAGTTGGTTTCTATATGCCACTCTTCTCTACCCGAAGGAGTCTCAAAGTGGCTTATAGTCGCCTTCTCTTTCCTCTCCCCACAATAGACACCCTGTAAGGTGGGTGAGGCTGAAAGAGCCCTGATATTACTTCTCTGTCAGAACAGCTTTATCAGCGCTGTGGCCAGCCCAAGGTCACCCAGCTGGCTGCATGTGGGGGAGGAACAGGGAATCAAACCCAGCTTGCCAAATTAGAATCTGACACTCTTAACCGCTACACCAAGCTGGTAGTTGTCATGCCTTTTTCTAAGGCCTCATTTAGACACGCTGGAGAATGGACTGCACCATTTCATGCTGCAAGCCAGAGAAGTGAGTGCCGGTATGCTCCCGCTTTTTCTAGAGGCTCAGCACTGAGAACCACCAACTCTCATACTCTGGGCTAAAGAACACAAATTCCAGGAGCACCTCTACCGAAAGCAAGAGGGACCAAGGTCAAGGCATCATCAAGACATGTTGCAGTAGCAGTATTTGTGGAAGAATATATTTTCAGGCCAGTGCTCTCCATGTTTATTTTTCAGAAACGGGGAAGCATGTCCCCAAATATGTGGGCATAATAGGACTGCAGTCTCAGTTCAACACATCCATTAGGCCTAAGCTGGTGAGCCACGTCAAGATATATAGGCAGAGGAAGAGGGAAAAAAATGAGCCTAGGAGTACTTGCCAGCATACAGCCAACTTCAACTTTTCAAGGTTATTTAAAGCAAATTAACAATGACAGTAATGTAATTTCTCTGGCACTATTCTCTCTCCTCCCCCCTTCATTCCTCCGCAGCTGCATCTCGCTTGAATCTTTAGAGGAGTTTAAACTGATTGCCAGGACCTCTTCTGAAATGAAGGCACTTTCCCACCCTAATATTCCCCAGCCTGCCGTGGAGGTGCGGAAGAAAGAGCATTTATGTTTCCATTTAAATGCACGGCTTATGCAGAAGTATGGATGGAAAGTGACAGCAGAGATTTGCACGAGGCTGGAAATATTTACCTTCTCCAGAACACAAAGCTCAGATTTTACAACAGTGTCTCGCTTCAGATAATCCTTTAGGCAGAGATGGGGGAGGGGAGTTCTATTGCATGATGGGCTCACGGGAGTAGAAGCTGGGGAAAGAGCGGGGGGGGGGGAGGCTGCCATGCTAACTAATGCAGCGACTGGAGCTGTGAGTTATATGGGCCCAAGGAGCTCTTGCACTGGAGTTATTTCAAGCTTTTGAAGCTGGAGGCTCTGCTATAGCAGGGAGGGGCAAAGCTCAGCCTTTGTTTTTGCTAATGGGAATGGGCGGTTGCCTTCCATAGTTTCCATTTTTAAAAGCTGTAAAGGATGCCAGGCAAAGGACCCCAACAACTCTCTGTGAAGTAATACTGACCAACAGGCAAGAGTTGGTGGATGAGGTGAAGGAGGTGGGGACCCTAGGGGGAAGTGACCATGTCCTCATAGAATTCCTTTTGAGATGGGAGCCAAGGAAGCTTGTAGCCAACGCGGATGTTGGATTTTCGTAGGGCAAACTTTAATAAACTCAGAGACATCATGAGTGTCATACCATGGACGAGAATGCTGGAAGAGAAGGGAGCATGTGAAGGGTGGGCGCTACTCAAACAAGAGCTATTGCATGCTCAATCAATGACTATCCCAGGAAGACGAAAACACTGCAGGAGCTCTAAGAAGCCTATTTGGATGAACAGAGAACTTCAAGAGGAACTAAGAAAGAAAAGGAAAATGTTCAGGAAATGGATGGAAGCACAGAGCTCTAAAGAAGAGTACCTACAGGTTACTAGGCACTGTAGATCAATCATCAGAAAGGCCAAAGCTGAGAGTGAGCTAAGATTGGCCAGGGAAGCCCATTGTAACAATAAAAGATTTTTCAGTTATGTGAGGAGCAAACGTAAAGTAAAGGAGGCAATAGGCCCACTGTTGGGTGCGGATGGACAAACTCTAACGAAAGATGCAGAGAAAGCAGAAAGGCTTAGTGCCTATTTTACATCTGTTTTTTCTCACAGGCCAATGTGTTTAGGCACATCTAGAGATGGCCGTAGCCAAAGGATAGTGTCTGGGTGGCAGGTTAACATGGATAGAGAGGTTGTCGAGAGGCATTTAGCTGCGCTGGATGAGTTCAAATCCCCTGGTCCGGATGAAATGCACCCGAGAGTACTCAAAGAACTTTCCAGAGAACTTGCACAGCCCTTGTCCATCATCTTCGGAACCTCTTTAAGGACTGGAGATGTCCCGGAGGACTGGAAAAGAGCAAACGTTATTCCGATCTTCAAAAAAGGGAGGAAGGATGACCCGGGAAACTACAGACCAGTGAGTCTGACCTCTGTTGTGGGAAGATAATGGAGCAGATATTAAAGGGAGTGATCTGCAAACCTCTGGAGGACAATTTGGTGATCCAAGGAAGTCAGCATGGATTTGTCTCCAACAGGTCCTGCCAGACCAACCTAGTTTCCTTTTTTGACCAAGTAACAGGTTTGCTGGATCGGGGAAATTCGGTTGAAGTCATTTACTTGGATTTTAGTAAAGCTTTTGACAAGGTTCCCCATGATGTTCTGATGGATAAGTTGTAGGACTGCAATCTGGATTTTCAGATAGTTAAGTGGATAGGGAATTGGTTAGAGAACCGCACTCAAAGAGTTGTCAATGGTGTTTCATCAGACTGGAGAGAGGTGAGTAGCGGAGTACCTCAGGGCTCGGTGCACGGCCCGATACTTTTTAACATATTTATTAATGATCTAGATGAGGGGGTGGAGGGACTACTCATCAAGTTTGCAGATGACACCAAATTGGGAGGACTGGCAAATACTCCGGAAGATAGAGACAGAGTTCAACGAGATCTGAACACAATGGAAAAATGGGCAAATGAGAACAAGATGCAATTTAATAAAGATAAGTGTAAAGTTCTGCATCTGGGTCAGAAAAATGAAAAGCATGCCTACTGGATGGGGGATACGCTTCTAGGTAGCACTGTGTGTGAACGAGACCTTGGGGTACTTGTGGATTGTAAACTAAACATGAGCAGGCAGTGTGATGCAGCGGTAAAAAAGGCAAATGCCATTTTGGGCTGTATCAACAGAGGCATCACATCAAAATCACAAGATGCCAGTAAATGCCAGTAAAGGTGAATGAATGAATGAATGAATGAATGAACCATCTTTTAAATAAAGAGTGAGTAAACTGCTCAATCAACCAATAATCATCAATAAAGATTGTGCTGTTAAATATTCTTACCATTTTGTGTTTCTCTACATCCATGCTATCAGCATACACATTTTTGCATAGCCGTATTGGAGTCACCATGCTGTGGTCATTTAATTAACTGACCTGGTCATTCATGACCCTGGGAGAGAGCTGATTTCACCTGCTACAAAGATGCCAAAACAGTTGCAAAGCATAAGGACTGAAACTTCACCACCCCTCTTCCTGCACAGCAGCACATCTCTTCAGCAGCTGCTGGAGTCAGAGGATGGTGAGGCGAACAGATCCAAGGCTTTTCTCATAACTCACCACAGCTGTTGAAAATGTTATGTTCACCTGGCAAACAGATTTACCTTAATGATCATGGCACTTCTCGTTAAACCCTGACTTGATGATGGAACAAGATGGGGGAAAAAATGATTTGATGGGTAGGGGAGAAAAGAAAGCAACAAGTTACCTCTTGAGGAGCCAAGAACTGTCTGTTACGAACTAGCCACTTATTAACTCACGGTGCATAAGAGCTTCTCCGTGTGCCATGAGAGAATTAAGGCAGAGACCAAACTTTGCAACCTGGCTGGTTCAATTGGAATAGACCACTTTTGATTTTCTTTCTCCCTTGTGAGATAAACTCCTGAATCGTGATTTTTGTGTGTGTGTGCTAGCTTCTCTTTCCTTGTGCCAGATTTTCCCAATTAAACTTCACACACTTTTCAACATTCTGTATGAATTGCTGCTCCCTTTCCAATTAGAGGGCACACCTAGAACAGTGGTTAATGCCGAAACGAAGGGATCACACTCCTTTGACGGAAGGTAATTCTTCCTGTTTCACACTCTAAAAGTAACTCTTTTCAGACAAATGTATAAGGAGTACCTCCAATGTTACTTCAGAAAATCAGTGCCTCAGCTGTCAGAAATTTGGGGAATACTGTGCTTGCAAAATGCTACTCTGTGGTGTTGGTGGAGAGCAAAATGGGTTTAAGTAATTGCACGCATGTAATATTAAGTCACTGATTTATATTAAAAGCACTTTTCAAATGCAATAGCTTAAGAGTTTCTGAAATATGAGCATTTGTACTTAAGGGATGTAGACTCAGAGCCATAATATTGAATGTCGTCTATAAAAAGATTATCTAACATACTTGAAAGCACAGAGCTTTCTAGCTGTTTATTATCCTGCCCTTCCTCCAAAATGATCAAGTTGGGATATATTTCCATTTCATCTTCACAACTTGGGGAGGGTTGCTGGGGGAGGGAGCTGCGTCTCAGTGGTAGAGCATCTACTTGGCATGCTGAAGGTCCTATATCCCACCTCAGGACCTAAAGTTAAAACCATGAGGTAGCAGGTGATGTGAAAAGCCCTAAGAGTCTGGAGAGCCATGGACTACTGATCTTGATAGACCAATGGCCTCACTCAGTATAAGACGGTATGTCAAATTTCCTGGGGAATAAGACACCATTGTACATAATACAATTTCCCTGCTCTCTCACTATACCTGGGTTCTCAGTGGGAAATCAAAATTGTTCAAGAAGAATGATGTCAATCCACCCAATCCTGGGCTGATAACTGAGGAAGCTGGTTTGCATCTTAAAAGTGAACATTTGTTCAGAAAAAAATAACTCACATGAAACAAGGAAAATTGTACCAATCAGCTAGGAGTTGTGGGATGGTAAGCTTCAGATTGCAGATGGCCTTCTGCATGCCTCAGGAAAATCTTATCGCAGGCAGATTTAATAACATATAAAATATAGCACTCTGTTGCAGCTCAGTTACACAACAGAACCCAGCAAATCCTTCTGGCCTCCTTTAACATCTGTTACCAGCACACGACTGTTTAATAAAAATCTGCTATCTTCTTAGATGTTTAATTTGCACTCCTTTTAGCCTAACTCTGCCCTCCTAACCTAGTTTCTTATTCTTGCCCCTCCAAATCGAAATTATGAACTTAACTTCCCCCTGGTGGATCTTGAGACCCTTTCTGCACAAGGAATATGACCCTGGCAGCTTTAGAGCCCCCTCCACATGACACTGCCTACATCTTGAGGCTGTCCAGTAGCTGGGTTGAGTTTTGGCCATTTTTAAAACTGCGATTAAAAAAATCGCCAAAACTGGATTCACCACCTTCATATTGCATCCCATCGGTGAGCAAACAGTGAGCAACCAGGGGCAAGTCTATATGGAGGGGGAAAGGCACAATAGTCTCTGCAGCTTTTTCCTGCCCTTGCACCCTCCCTCCCCTCTTCATTTTCTGCTCTGAGTAATTTTTTTTTAATGGTGCGGTCTGCATTGCAGTGCAACTGCAAACCTACATTGTCAAAGGTAAAATAAAATCTTCTTTAAAGTGTCTGCAGTCTTTTGGGGATCGGGCAGGCAAAAACAGCCCGGCTTCTGTTTTCTGAAGGTGGGAAATTAATTGGAAAAAAGGGGGGCATATGGGTGATCTAGCTTCCTTTTTCTGATCATATAGGGGTCTGAGCACTATGTTTTTAAGCCAACCGTTTACACAAAATTTCTTTTTTGTCTCCAGGGACCATGTTCAGCATCTCAGAAATCTACTCAGACAGAAATGAAGTCCAAATGAACATGACCCCCCCCCAAAAAAGGGGGGGGATCTGTATCATTCCAGCATTTCTCCATAGCAATGCAGCAGTGCTGATTTTTATTTAAAAACATTTGTGTTGTGGCATTACCACATAGCAACACAGAAGTTTCAGGGCTTGGTGGGGGAAAGAAAGTTTCAATCCATGTGAGAACTGCTGTGCTGTGATTGGCTGCTTGTTGTGATTGACAAGCCAAGGAGTGGAGGGAGAAGTTCATTTTGCTTTCCCTTGTAGCCTCATCAGGAGGCAAAAAGCCATGATGGGGCAGAGGGAAAACATGGGATGGGTCTTCCATGAGGAGGGCTGCAAACATGAGGTTTACCATCCTGTGTTTACAAGCAAGAGGCCATGTGCATTTTAGCCATCTATGCAGAAATGGTCTAATTTTCCCAGCCCACAGCTCCTACTGGCTGGTTCAGAGAGATACCCTGGCTTGGATCCTATGTGCTCACAAAGGTAGCTTCATATGTTTTTGTGAGGGCGTTAATTCTCTATAAGTGTGAATGGTCAGAAACCTGGAAGGCCTGATGGACTGGAACCCTCATCTCTCCAATCCTAGTTCAACACTCCTTGATGAACTAGATTAACTTCCCAGATATTTTCTGCTCAGAATATAATTCATGGGTCTTAAAACAAGCAGTCCTCTGCTTGACTGAGCCATGAGGCTCTATTGGCAGACCTGGATGGATGGAATCTAGCCTATTTGCCACTTGATGCTGACCCAACCTCTCTCCCCTCCTCAGGTACAGCATGAAATTAGCCTGTCATCATCAGGGGTGAGTAAGCAATTGTTTGCATCTTTTACAACTAACCATATGGGAAGATCATTTTTGCCTGCTTCATGCTGTACCTGAGGAAGGGATACAAATAGGATCAGACTGTTTAAGATGCAATTCAGAATGGCAGGAATAGTGTGGGTCAGTCTACGTAGCAAGGGAAAATTGGTGAGCATTCTGAGGCATCCATCCAACAATAATATATAAGGCTAAAGGGCCATTCCTGAAACAGTCCATCATTTGTTGCATGGGATTCGGTAGAACGTATTTGGTGCTGAGAAACTGCATTCAAACCCTTTGTGGTCTCAATGGGATGTTGGAGAAAAGGAGATGAAACTTGGCATCTACTGGCATAGTTAATATACAGACTGGAATTAACAAACCCAGCATAAATTTCTAGCTCAGAGGAGTTGCCAGTCATGACAGTTTCCATTAAGCAGTCATGTCATGTCATCATAAAGCACTCAAAAAGATATCAAAGTAGTAAGTCCCAGATTAAAATATCTTTTAAAAGAACGTGTTTTTAATGAGGAAGAAGACATGAGGGTGAGGACAGCAGGAATACAGAATCCTGCATGCTCAGTAACCTCTTTTTCTGTAGCTGAACAGGTATGTTGAAGGAGGAGGAGGAGGAGGAAGAGGAGGAGTTTGTTCTTATATGCTGCTTTTCTCCACTTGAAGGAGTCTCAAAGTGGCTTACATTCAC
The DNA here is from genome assembly GCF_049243985.1 of Paroedura picta. NCBI lineage: Eukaryota > Metazoa > Chordata > Lepidosauria > Squamata > Gekkonidae > Paroedura > Paroedura picta. The sequence goes on from NC_135371.1 coordinate 151,423,312, forward strand.
CTTCCCTTTCCTCTCCCCACAAGAGACACCCTGTGAGGTAGGTGAGGCTGAGAGAGCCCTGATATCACTGCTCGGTCAGAACAGCTTTCTCAGTGCTGTGGGGAGCCCAAAGTCACCCATGTGGGGGAGTGCAGAATCAAACCCGGCTCACCAGATTAGAAGTCCACATTCCTAACCACTACACCAAACTGAAGAAAACCTGGTTCCAAACTTTTACATTCATGACTGCTAACACAAGAGGAATGCAGGTGGAACTGATGGATAATCAGTTCTACCTTGAAGAGGAGGAGGAGTGGCATTGTATGTGAGGAAAGGGCTTACCTGTCACGAAATTCTAGTGAAGGAGAGTATATCTACAGTGGAAAGCATCTGGGTGAAAATAAGCGAGGGGAAAACAAACAGTGTGGTGGTTGGTGTCTGCTACCGACCACCTGACCAATGAGAGGATGTGGATGCTGCACTTTGTGAGCAGCTTGAGAAAATATCCAAGCGGCAGGACCTTGCCATCATGGGTGACTTCAATTTCCCAGATATGTGCTGGGAAACAAATTCTGGGAAGCATCCTCAGTCATGCAACTTTCTGACCTGCCTGGCTGACACCATCCTCTGACAATTGAAGAGCCAGCTTGGTGTAGTGGTTAGGAGTGCGGACTTCTAATCTGGCACGCTGGGTTCGATTCTGCACTCTCCCACATGCAGCCAGCTGGGTGACCTTGGGCTTGCCACAGCACTGATAAAACTGTCCTGACCAAGCAGGGATTTCAGTGCTATCTCAGCCTCACCCACCTCACAGGGTGTCTGTTGTGGGGAGAGGAATGGGAAGGCGACTGGAAGACGCTTTGAGACTCCTTCAGGTAGAGAAAAGCGGCATATAAGAACCAACTCTTCTTCTTCACATTTCCAGGTGGTGGGGGGAGCCAGTAGAGGCCAGTGCCCATGTGGCTTCCCCCAATAGCCTGCTGACCCCTGAGGTGCCTGCAGGCAGGGAGGAACTGGGCTTCAAGCAAGGAGGTAACAACTTGATGCAGTTGGAGCTGCTGGACAGGGGCTCCCTCATGGTTGGCTAGCCACCAGATGGCGGGATCCACCCATGTTGCATCGATACTCTTTGCCAGGGGCTATGTTTTTGCCAAATAAAGCTGTGATGTAATTTACTGCCAAAAGACTTCTGTGGGAATCCTCCTTTAAGGCCTCCGATCATGTCTGCCTAATACACCATTACCTTTAGACTAACAGCAAAGTCATTTAATCAGAAAATATGCCTAACATTAACAAGATATTTTAAAGACTACATTCTGTGTTTTGGGAACGCTGCAAATAAAGTTCTCTTTTGAAAGATCTGATGTATTCCATAAATATCATTGCTGCTTTTCACCCAAATATATAATGTGTTCTTCCCCATTTGAAAAAGGCAGTTTTAGTCTGTCTCTTAAATAGCAGCTACGTGTCAAAATGAATTTGAAAACTAATACTACCTTAGACTGCGAATGAAAAAGTATGCCACATTTCAGAAAAATAAAACCATATTGCACTCATCCTTGACATACTTCAGAACAGTAAGGAACTATAAAGGTGGGAATGCAAGGAAACCTATAACCGCTGATTAAAGCGGCATTTGCCTTTATGGTGGAAATCAGATCTTGTGAGGTGGAAAAATGACAGCCAATTTGTTCAAAAGAGCAGCTTGGGAGTTTGGAAGGAGCAAAGTATTTCTCACCATTACTAAACCCAGATATCTTCTTGAAAGTTTAAGTTTTTCAAAAATGGAACTGACAGCATGGCCTGAGGTTACCATTGTTGGTGGCCCTCTAGATTAAATCAAGCTGCTGTCTTGAGTGGCCCAGGCAGTATATTTTGGCTAGATGACTGCCCTAACAATAGCCCTTGGAAACACAAATAGTATTGTTCAAAAATCCCAGAGACCTTGGCTATGACCACCTTCATGCAACAAGGACATACACATGAGATCGTACTAGATGTTTTACGCACAAAGATGGCTGCTAGGCATAAAATGGCACAGACCTAAAAGAAACATTCCCCTATATATCTGGCACCATAACCGATAAACTCATTCAACATAATTAGGGAAGCACAGACATGAGGCTTTCTAATATGATGGATTTTAATATTACATTAGAGAGTCTAATGATTAGTGACTGTATACATATTAAAATGTTGACACACTAGTGATTCTTACTTGAAGATTAGGAATTGCTTTTCCAGTGATCTGTAATGTTAGGAAATGTGCACCTAGGGACCTCAGAAATTAAGCTTGGTGTACACTAGAGGATCATAGGTAAACCATTGCAGATGCTTATTCTACAGTCACCGAACTTTGGAATCATAGAAGCATGAGACCATAGCACTTAGAAAATATTTCCCCCTCTTGTCTGTGGCCTCTGATGATACTGGATAAAAATGGTACAAGGAGGAAAGGACTATTCTACTTTTACACCCTAGGTGTTCTACACCAAAAAATCAATGAAGAACCTTAAAATTTGAGAGAAATTCTTATTAAATCAAATCCCATGGAGTAGATAAAGATTGGATTTGCACTGGGCAGATGTCTAAATCCAGCAACCCTAATCATCTATACAGTATAATTGAGTGTGTGTACTTCCAATGACATGTTGAACATTCCAAAGCCTCCAGGCAGAGCCCAGGAGGCTATGGAATGTTCAAGTTGCAACTCCCTCAAACCTTCGTAGTCAAAGCTTTGACTGCAAAGTTGTGGTGTTTTTAAAGTTAGTGTGCTGCCATGTTACAGCTGATCATGGCAGAGCTGTCATGAGCAGCTGAAAAGTGCCCCCCCACTCCTTTTAAATGTTCCCCCCTGCCTTACCAGGCTGGCAGGGAGCATTTAAAGCTACCGGGCCCCATGTTACACTGATAATTACAGCCCCGCAGCCGGCATTACCAGCTATTATGCAGCCCGTGCTCCTTTTCAATATTCCCTTCACATTCCCATTGAAAAGGAGAGTGGGTGGCTTTGAGCGTATTGTATTACTAGTCATAATATAATGTCCACAATGATATCAGTACTTCTGTGGAAAATTCACTTTATGTCAGTATTTCTCTGGCACCTTGTTTGTTAGATTTTATGTGCCAGGCAAAGATATTTTTATTTATTCAGGTATTTGGCATGTATGTTGTTGTGGTTGGTCTTGTTGTTGCTCTTTCCCAATAGCTCACTGAGGTCAAGCACCCATGTTGCTACTGAGAGTGAGAGGGTTCTGAATCCCACCAAGCATGAAGCAGTAGATAAGCAAAACTCACCTTTTGTCATGTTTTGGCTAGCAACAAACTGATAAGCAGCAAGATAGGAGGAGGCAGCAGGGCTAGAATCCTCACCTCATTTCATGCACTGTAGGCCATCTCTCTAGCAATGCACCCAGATAGGCCAGCAAGAAAATGGGCACATCATAGAGCACTCGGAATTATCTGTTGGGTCTGGTACAGCCAACTGTACCATTATGGCAACACTGTGCTGTGGAACAGTACAGTACAACACATGCTGGGCATAGATGTGATCTCTGGTTCAAATATTTCCACAGGCTAGCTACCAGACAGCCCTGTAAGTTGTATCAGGCACTCCTGAGATCTTGTACCAGCAGATCCAGCCATTGAAGATGGGCTGTTGATGTTGATTGGCTGCCTCAGAATCCAATAATATTACTTAGCACCTTCCCATGCAACTATCCCTATATTTCATTCATAAGTTTGTTAACACCACCTATCAAAATCCTACCCTTCAGTGTTGGTGATAATCACTAGTGACATTCATGGCTGCCATCTCACTGCTATAATATTCATTTCTCTTAGCAGACAACATATCTGACCAACACATCCTGGCTTATTATTCGTCATAACACAGCGAGAACATGGAAATGACAGTCTAAATATTATTTTACATTGCACTGGAACTGTATGCATGTACTTGTCACAGTGAGTTGAGTTGAGGTCAGAGAGACAACATGCACAGAAGAATGCTTTGACCCCAAGTGATCTTTCAATAATCAAGGAAGGCAGCTGTCTGGCCACTGGGGGTGGAACTGACAACTCCAATAATAAACCCCAATGGCATTGCTTCAACAATTTTTATTATAGGAGTTTTGTATAAAAAAAGCTTTGCCAAAGCCACAGGGAGCATATTTCTCTATATTACCAATTTGTCTGCTATCAAAGTTGTGTCATGTTGCAATAAAGGCAAAATAATAGAACAAAATATTAAGAGTAATTTTTCCTTGTGTGTATTGTTTTTTGCAGAGTAGTTCTAAAAGTTATTTTTCATAGGCATCAAACAGAGAGCTTTAACATATACATTATGGGATTTCTGTTTCTCTTTGCAAGTATACCAATGCTAGGATGGAAATTATTTATTTATATACTTGCTTATTATATTTGTAGCCTTCCTTTCTTTATCCCAAAGTGGATAACAAAGTGTAAGCTTATGTAATCAATGGGATGAGAAATCTAATAAGTAAGAATATAAGAAGGGACCTGTTGCATTAGTCTATATAGTCCAGCAACTTGTCTCACACAGACCCATTATGCACGGGGGTTTTAGCGCACATTCGGGGTGGAATGGCGGCGACTAAAATCACCGATAATGCACGGTGCTGGCTGCAACCGGCCGCAGCTTCGGTGCATGCCGCCGAAAAAGCCGCGTTTGCGAAACGCTGAAGAAAGCGCAGCTTCCAGGGCGCAACCAGAAGCGGTGCCCGGATCGCCGCGTGCATAATCGGTTACTCTGGGTTTTGCCGCCGTCGCGCCCCACCCCATGCATAACCGGTCTTCCCCCTCCGCGTTTTCCATGTGACCCGAAATCGCTGTTTCGGCGGCCGTGCATAATGGGCCACAGTGGCCAACTAGTTCCTCTGAAAGATCAAAAACTGAGCATAGACTGCCCACTGGCTGCCCTTCTCCTTCACTCTGGCACTCCTTACATAATAGCATATCTGAGATCATGGGGGTCTATGTGGTACAGGGAACACTACCAGCATCAAAAATTCTAAAACAATGTTCACAAGTGTGCCCTCAGCATAGCACCAGATTGAGCAAGAGATTCAAAAGAAATAATAGAATACAATTCCTCTGTCCCTTCCTCTATACATGCCCTAGCATACATTAAATATAAGGCAAGCTCCTTAGCTTAGAAAGTTACAGATGTTATATAGAGTTTCCTTTATCTTGAAACTTCTGCTCATACATGTGGATCATTACATGGAAATGGCCACCTCCCACAAACCCCAGGGAAGAGTTCTGTTCACCTCCATGGAATCAGCAGAAATAATGCCTTCCCCATTTCTACTGGGAGTTTTAATACCTATTTTGCTTCTCCTCCTGACCAGATCAGACCAGGTGAAGGAAGCTTTCCCTGAAACCTTAGCAAGATTTTTCCTGAAGTCTTTCTAGCTTATTAAGTCTTCCCTATCTGTGTTCCCTACTAGAAATCACTTGTCTAGCTGGAGGAGTTTGTGTGTATGACTTGACCATCTCATTGTGTTTGCCAGGCTTATCACCTGTTTAAACAGTTCCGCAGGGCCTGCAAAAGGGAGCTCTTCCGCCAGGCATTTGGTTAAGACCAGGCACAACCAACAATGAACAAAGGGCCCCCGCTTTTCCCCCTCTTCCTCCCAGAACTCCAGCAGAGTGCTCTGGACCTGTTGTGCCATGTGCACGGTTGCATTGTTACACTGTTATATTATCATTATTGTTATACTGTTTACTATACTGTTATTCTGTTACAACCACTGTTATTATTGTATGATTATTAATGAAGACTGTTCTATGCATTGTTTATAAGTTTAATGTAAACCACCCTGAGCCTCCGAGGAGGGCAGTATAGAAATATAATAAATAAATAAATAAATAAAACCTAAATTCTTGGTGGGTGATATTGATGAACAATTGACTCCAGACACATGTGGCCTGTACTCTGACAAGGGAGAGAAAGACATTTTCAAACTCAAAGTGAAGATTTTGCTAAGTTCAAACCTTCAAAGAAAAATAAATTTCCTAGCACTTCCCCAGAACTATGATAGACTACTGTATTATTAAAGACATTTGCAATTGAAGGATCATTCCCACAGCACTTGCTAAGCAGCCTGTGCTGTCCTCACCCTTTCCTGACCATACCTAGGAACAGTCATGATGCCAGTGAGAAGCAAAAGGTTGTGCTCTTCTACACTGGGCTAGTCACAGTCATGTTAGAGGTATTCTCATAAAACAGTTCTATCAGGGCTCTCTCAGCCCTACCTACCTCGCTGTGTGTCTGTTGCAGGGAGAGGAAGGGACGGTGCTTTGAGACTCCTTCAGGTAGTGAAAACCAGGGCATAAAAACCAACTCGCCTTCTTCATTAGCTCTTACTTCTTTTATAACAGGGCAATTTATGCTCCTGTTTAAAGTCTTGAAACCAGAAATGAGAATGCAGGATCCTCTCTTTGATTAGTCCTGGTGCAAGAGTTGCAACTCTCCTATTAGCAACAGGATCACAACTTCAGCAGGTGTGCCCAACCAGGCATATCAACCAGGTGCATGCTTTCCATCTCTTCCCCTGAACAATTAATTAATTCTCATTTCAGGTTTGTTTTCTCTAGATTATGACAAAGGCTTTTACATTTCATACAGTAAGAAAGAAAGCCCACATTACTTTTTTTTTTTTTTTTTTTTTGGCAAGGGGGAAACAGGCGGCACGATTTCTTTGATATTTCCCCCCACAAAAGAGTTTTGAGTGGCACTTCAAACTGAGCTGCCTGTTATCAGATCCACTCTTGTTAATTGCAATTCTCATTTCATCTGAATGCCTGAGCATCTGCACACATGCTCAAAGGCAATTTGCTAATGCTTTTGTGGGTGCGTGTGAGCGCTGGTTTGTTTCCCCACATTTTGCAATCGAATCAGCACAAATCCAAGAGTAAGCTATGTAAACAACCATCACGATGCTTGGGCTTTTGCCAACCCCATATTTCCTTCTTGTCTCCCACGCGCATCACACCTTCAATATTTGTCACATGAAAAGACCTTTCTAAATTAAAAAACAAAACAAAAAATCAACAGCAATGTCCCTAGAGCAAGCAAAACTGTTCACGGTCTTGACTCCCATCTTTCTGTTTACAGTAATTAGGCATGGCAGTGTATAAAAAGTTAACACATGAAAACCAGCTAAGAACCATATATAAACGGTAGCAGGCAACTTTTAAAAGCATAAGCCAGTTCAATGGAGGGAGGGGGGAAGGCCTTCAGAAACAGAGCTGTGTTTAAGAGCATATAAGAACCAACTCTGCTTCTTCTTCTTCTTCTTCTTCTTCTTCTTCTTCTTCTACTACTACTACTACTACTACTACTACTACTACTACTACTACTACTACTACTGTAGGTTTTCATTGTTCTCCCACCTTGTTGCAGACCAGATCCAGGCCTGTTTGGCTTAGCAAGATGAGGTGCCTTCTGACCATATGCTACAATCTATATATAACAGTACAATCTCACTGAGTCCAATCTCACTGAATCAAATGATTGCACTATGAGGTTCCCTGGGAGAGTGAGACCTACTTAGATTTACAGCAAAGATGTATTCTTAGGAGATGTTTTTTTAGCATCTGAAGACCAAACCAATTATGTATGTATGTATGTATGTATGTATGTATGTATGTATGTATGTATGTATGTATGTATGTATGTATGTATGTATGTATATGCCACCACATTCCATTCGGACTTGCGGCGGTTCACAATAAAATAATAAAAACCAGTATAACCCCATTAAAATTAACATTAACACTAAGCATTAAAAAGATGGTGATACAGATTTCTAACCCCCCTCTCCCTCTGTCCAACTATAGAGGGCCAGAGCTCTTCTTCACTGGTAGTGAGAATCCAGATGTACCATTGCAGAGGGATATGATAGTAGGAGACCCTGAACACATCTCAAGCTCATACCTTGAATAAAACTTTGTTGGTCTTAAAGGTGCCACTGCTGCTTTAGGCCAACATTCCTACCCACATGAATACATCTCCCTAGTATTATTGAATGCAAAATAGTAACCATGTGAGATCCTATTTCAGAACTAAGCTGGTAAAAGAGGAAGGTCAGTCCTTAAAAATACCATGTTCTTTTCCCCCTTAAAAATCTGGTTCTGTCCTCAGAGCTTGACCCCTAATTGAACAGCAGTGGACTCAGAACAATGTGGATAGCCAACTAAGATGAAGGTCATTGGAAGGGTTTATTTGTAACACTGTAGTCCAGGCTTTCTGGCAGATAGGTGTAAAGTTCTGCATCTGGGACAGAAAAATGAAAAGCATACCTACTGGATGGGGGATACGCTTCTAGGTAACACTGTGTATGAACGAGACCTTGGGGTACTTGTGGATTGTAAACTAAACATGAGCAGGCAGTGTGATGCAGCGGTAAAAAAGGCAAATGACATCACATCAAAATCACAAGATGTCATAGTTCCATTGTGTATGGCACTGGTCAGACCACACCTGGAGTACTGTGTGCAGTTCTGGAGGCCTCACTTCAAGAAGGACGTAGATAAAATTGAAAGGGTACAGAGGAGAGCGACAAGGATGATCCGGGGCCAAGGGACCAATCCCTATGAAGATAGGTTGAGGGACTTGGAATGTTCAGCCTGGAGAAAAGGAGGTTGAGAGGGGACATGATAGCCCTCTTTAAGTATTTGAAAGGTTGTCATTTGGAGGAGGGCAGGATGCTGTTCCCGTTGGCTGCAGAGGAAAGGAACCGCAGTAATGGGTTTAAACTACAACGATATAGCCTAGGGGGGGGGGGGAATTCACAGTCAAGAGTAGTTCAGCAGTGGAATAGGCTGCCTAAGGAGGTGGTGAGCTCCCCCTCAATGGCAGTCTTCAAGCAAAGGTTGGATACACACTTTTCTTGGATGTTTTAGGATGCCCGGGGCTGATCCTGCGTTGAGCAGGGGGTTGGACTAGATGGCCTGTATGGCCCCTTCCAACTCTATGATTCTATGATTCTCAATCAAGGTTTCATGAAAGCCTGATGTTCCATCATGGCCCTGGAAGGGTTTCCTAAATGGGTGGGAGTTAATTAATTTGTATATATTTTAAAAACTTGTTAAATTTGTTATCTGATCATATATGGTCATGTCAATCCACGTACCCCTCCCAAAATGGCCAATGATGGGCCTGGAGGGGTGGGACCTCATGTAAGTATGCACACAGCTATGCTCCCCAATCATATTCTTCATGATTGCTCCACTTCTGGGGTTTTTGAAGAATGCTTCTGGATGTTGTGAACAATTAAAAGGTTGAGAAAGGCTGTTCTAGTTTCTTTTTTGTTGTTGCTGTCTAAGCCCTCATTGTATTATAGTTTGTACTTCACAGAAGGCTTATCAGTTCTGATTGGCATCTTTTGCTACCTTGGCTTACAAAAACTAAGCCTTCTCATAAACCACACCAAAGTCAGCATTCTCGGGTGATTAAAGGCACTAGAGATGGATGAATGTAAAAGGGGTAGGAGACTCAATGGAGTTCACTGCCAAGATATTTTACAGCACTACCCGCATATACTATTATCACCCAGAAATGGAACACCTGTCACCTCCTGTTGCTGAAATGCTTTGCTGACACCACTAAAATTTTGGAATTTCTTCTCTCTCTCTGACAACTATATCTTTTGGCATTGTAATTACCTCCTGATCCAAGTTGTTCAGGAGACACTCTCCTTGCTTTCCCCCCCCCCAGAAGTTATGCTAATTTTTCTCCTCAGCCGGACCCTGAATAGCCCTCAGGGCTTAGCTGGTGAAATACCTGGGTCTACTTAAGGGGTATCCCTGACCTGGGTAATGTCTGCATTCACAGTTTTTTTCCTGCTGTTAATCCTGACAAATTCTCATCAGTCTGAACTGATCTTGCAACAATCTTGCAACAGATCTGCAGCATTCCTTGTTTCTGACTCGAAACAGCTTTCAGTCAGACACTGTGTTCTGCACTTGAATTGTTCCAGTTTTCAGTCTCCTCATATCCTCTTGCTTGATCAAGAGAGCAGATAGAGTGCTGGGGTGGAGGATTTGATGAGTGAGGTCCCCAACCTTTTTATCACTGGGGACTGGTCAACGCTTGACAATTTTACTGAGGCCTGGGGGGAAGAGTAGTCTTTTTCCGAGGGACGTTGCTGCCACCTGAGCCCCTGCTCCACTTGCTTTCCCACCACCACCCCTGACTTCCCGCCGCCTGCTGCAGGGCACTGCCAGCAGCAGCTGTGCAGTGCCACATCGAGGGGGAGCCCCAGCCATGGCGGCCTCTGGAGAGCACCAAAAGTGAGCTGGCGGCAGAGTGACAGGGCAGCCCCCAAGGCAGCAGCCAGGGAGGAGGATGAGGAGGAGTTGTGGCCCGATACTGTCTGATCTATGGACCGTTCCCGGTCCCCAGACTGGGGGTTGGGAACCACTGATTTACAGGACTGCTGTTATGGCTTATTAATAGCTTGGAGACACAGCCATAATATTGGTGAACTTGTGAACAAGAAATAACTGCAGCCAACAGCCCCTTTAAGCAACTTACCTAATGGGAGTTACAGATGTGGCTCATGTGCAGTTTGCAACAACTTATTACCTATTAAGGAATTTATAGAACCAAAAAATGGATTTGTGGTCAAAGCAATAATTTCATAAATTGTAAGAGCAAAAACATGATTTATTGTATCCAATGCCCATGTGCTATATTGTCTATTGGAATTAGTAGCCAACATTTAGTACCAGTCTCACATCAGAAACCATGTGCTGGATGCTCATCTCATGGGCCATTTCCTACAGTGGAAGAGCTGGGTTTTCGGGGGATTGAGAAGATATCACAAGGTTATCATAAAATGGACATACAGAAAATATTAAGAAAGAGAGAAGGTTTTTATATTTACTCATTGGATTCTCTGAGCCCACGGGGTTTAAACACAGCCATGGAACTCTCCTGCTTTTTGTAAAGTATCTACCTTTAAGTAACTGAGACTGTGATTTACTTTTAAACTGTAGAGTTATCATAAGATTTTGGGAATAGTCATTTTTACAGGTATCCCCATACCTGTGGGAGCCAAGGGCTAGAGTATACTATTATCAGGGTTTTGAATTATTGAAGAATAAGATAGTGTATCATTTGCATTTGATGTAATGCTATATGCATAAGCATTATTACTTAATTATGTATGCAGATAATTATATGAGTGTGTTTATATTTTTAGGAATAATTCGTTGAATTTTGAAAATCCTTATAGAACACAGTTATAGTGTACAGAGAGTTGTGGTATTGGATAATTTTGGTGATGTAAATTTTGGCATGAATATGGAAATATTGTAATATATTAATTTTGATTGTTTATGATTTAGGACATAACCACTGATGAAAAGTAATAATTGAAAACAGAAAACATCTAGACACCGTATTGGTTGGATCCTTGCTAATAAAGAGAAGAACAATATTTTGTATTTTTTGGAAAAATTCTTTATTGTTAAAAATATTCTTATTGTCATAAGCTGTGGAATTGGTTTTTCACTTCATTATTGTATTGTTACTGCAAACCGTCCCGTTCACTTCTGCTGGGTGGATAGGGCAACAAACTGTGAGAGTCCTAGGCCTAGTCTGCACACAATATATAATGCACTTTCAATGCACTTTAGAAGTAGATTTTCCTGTTCTGCACAGGACCGTTTATGCACTGGGAACTTCACTGCCCCATATCCTGTGCAGGAGCACAAATCGGGTCCAGATGAGGCACACCAGACAAAATGCTCCTCCATGTTGGTGCAGGAATAGGCGAGGCAACCTGCCACAACTAAAACTCTAGCCTGCAGCCCAGCATGAAACCTCCAGTGCATAAACGGTCCAGGAGAATCCAGCTGCCAAAGCACATTGAAAGTGCATTATCCTATGTGTGCAGACTAGGCCCTAGTGTAGCCACAATATACTGTGTACCCCATTTTGTATTTTTGGCTCCAATCCAGAGAATAGCATTTCCGCATGGATGTTAAAATTCCCAAAGACTATAAGTCTGGTGCACCATAGCACCCACTCGGCCATCACCTCTACCAAGTCCGACGGGGCATCTAATGGCGTGTTAGGCCACACTGAAACAATCATTCATACTTGTCCAGTTATTTCTTGATAACCAGAACCGATCCAATCCAAAGGCTGTTTCCCAACTAAAAATCCCCAAATCTCAAACTACGAGAAACTTGAGTCTAAAGGCTAATGGCTACCACTTTATCTGTGACTGACAAAATGCTTGGTTGTTCTGTCCATACTGTGTGTTTTTTTTAAATAAAATGCTTGGGTATGTTCCTAAAGGACTGTCCATTATTTCCTGATTATGTTTTGGGAGACCCTAGGGAAAAGACCGGCAGACCTGGCCACATGAGAGGTATGAGACCACTCTCATATGCAGATAGTTGCTAAGATGGAATGCAGGACTTGGTGTTATACAGGCACGATGGCCACCCATCAGGGAACCAAATGGAACTGTCAGCCTTCCCCCATGATGGCTTGCAGTACCATGGAAACAAAACAGATGGCAGACATGTACAGTCAGTTGGCTAAGATGAAACAGCTTCCTGTGTGGTTCACTTGCCCTGCAGAGGCAGCTTCAGTAGTGCAATTTTGGTGACAATTGGCCCCTGGTCAACAAGGGTTACTCTTTCACAGAAGGTCTTCATGGAAAGGCTGAGCAACCATATATAAAGAGAAAGTTAGGTGCAGGGCAACCCATTTAAGTTAGGGCAATTAATGTAGGCATTAAATAATCGATTAAGAATGAACGAGTTTATAGTTCAGACTCTGTCCTTAGCTGTATGTGCAAAGCAATTAAAACCCGAGTCTTCAAATCATCACATTTTAAGTCTGAACAATCTATTTCAGGGCAAGAGAGGGGTTGCTCTGCTCTATGTACTGCAATTTCCAATCATCATTGACTTGCAACTGACATCATGCAAAGGCTATCTTCCTTATCTAAATTAACTGGCAGAGGCACTGAGGACTGCAAGGCGCTCCGGGATTCTTCAAGCGGTCCAGTTTTTGTTGTTGTCGCAGACTTTGTGAGTCACCTTTTATCTTAATTGCCAAGAATGTGGTTGAGGAATATTCAATGAAATGCGCATGCACACACACACACACAAACATTCCTTTGTAGTCTTTGAGATTAAAACGACCCAGATAAAAGCAAAATGCTAAAATGTAGATCCTATTCAAAAGTGTTTAGTAATACAGATCAAATGTAATGATGATGGGTGAGAGTCACAGGAAGGAGAGCCTGAAGTTCTGGGAGAAGTAAGGAGAATATTAGCCTGTGCTTGATGTAAATTTTTAGTGATACTCCATCGTTGTCCATGGAAAATGGAAAATACAGTTTTCATCGGTGTGTTGGTGGGTGTTCTGGCTTTAGGGTTGCCGATCTCAAAGTGAAGGTTGGAGTTCTACCAGGGATATGGTCTCCTGGTTGAAATGGCAGCTGCCCAGGGAGGGGGAGGGACACCACGTGGCATTACATCCCTGCAAAGCTCTTCTCTGCCATGATTCTTGAAATGTAGGGTGCTTTGAAGCTCACCAGGGTGTCTCTGGGACCTCGACAGACATTTGCTTTCTCAGGGAAGAGGACTATGAAATACACCAGGGGGGCGGGGTGTCAGAAAGAGTAGAAATAAACAGTTTTGACCAGGGCTAGTAAATTCTTCGGGCTCTTGCTAGCAGTGTGCCAGCAGACTGTGCAGAGGTTTGGAAGAGACAAGGACAAAGAGTGTAGCCATTTTGCCATCTGAACATAGAGACTGGCTGAATGGTGGTTAGTCAGATCTCAAGTCCAGTCTAGAGACTTTGCTACTAGTGGCTTTGATTGATGTTCTGCCAAAGTCAATGCAACTGTGGAGCTAAGGGATCTCCATGACCTTCAGCGGTGGCTGAAGAGGCAGATCAGGTAGAGATGACAGAAAGAAGAGGAACAAACTCAAAGACAGCACACAGGGGATGTGCAGAGCTGGGCAAAGGTTTCCAGACTCCAAACCACCCCTCACCCAGTTTCAATTGGAAATAAAGTGAAGAGATTATTATCACAGCACCACAAAAGCATGACACGGATCCCTGCTATATTCGAAAGAACAACTACTGCCCACAAGATATAGTTTAAGACCGGAGTCCTCAATATTGTTGACCCTATGGACACTTTTGGAATATGTGGGTTAGTAGGAATCATCACAAAATGGCTGCTATGGGAAGTGGGTGGAGTCAACCCACAAAATGGATACTGGACGAGCTGGAGCCAATCACAAAATGATAGGAGGTTTCAAGGCACTTATCTCACTAAGATGGAAACCACTGCATCAAAATGGATGTTCCCTGCAGACCCAAAAGCTATGTCTTCAGGAAGCAACCCCTGCCCCTATGAGGGCAAGGAAAGCTAGGATTGGCCCTTTGCTTTGGGGAAGAGATGTTGGCAGGCACCATGGTGATGACAGGCACCACAGAGATCACTGTTCTATATGCTAATATTTGAAGGATGCAGAGTACCATTGAGCAGGACTAGTTAACTGAAGACCTGCAGCAGGGATTGGATGGGAACAGGCTTTCCACAATGCTTCGAAGATGCTCTATCATAATTAACATCATACCAGGCAGTTCTGCTCTATCCTCTTGGTAGATAGACTTGGTATTGTTCCCCGGCATCCTTCAGCACACTCTGAGGCATGCACAACCAATGACCTCATTGGTTACATGTGGCCTTGGAGGCCTAGGAATGTGCATAGACAGTATTGTGAGGCCTACATCCATCTGCACTGGAGCCCACAATCTTCATGTGCATCAAATGGTCAACTATTCAGTTGGGGCAGCCCTGATTTTTGCAGATCTATTTTCCACAGGTTTTCCACATATTTATCCCTGCAACAAAGACATCCTGGGGGCTAGTATTTTATTCTCTCTGTGTCTGGTCCACACACATTCCTTGACAGCAACCATTGCATAGCTACATTTGATGCGGAGGCTGCTAGATGCCTAGGGTGCCTTTTCGACATTGGTTATGTCTACATGTAGCACAGGAATGCTTGCACTCCTTTTGCCCAGGAGCAATCTGTCAGCCAGGTGGGTGTCAAAATGAAGAGCAGCTCCAGGGCTTGGATTTGTTTCAAAATGGGAGCCGACTGGCCGCCGTCAAGTTCAGCGGAGAGTTTTGTTTCGATCTCCCAGTCGGGGAGGATTGTTTAGCTGACGAGCGGCGGCAGGGAAGGGAGGGAAAGAGAGCCAAGGCACGAGGCTTCATTTGTTCTTCTATCAGGTTCACAGGCAGGCGGGCAAGGAGGGGATGGGAACCTGTAGGGAGGTTGGCTTTCTGTTCTGCGTAGAAGCGCAGTGTTTCTTTGTGAGACTCATGGCATATCTGAAATCTGCCTTGAAAGGTCAGAAAGGGGGGACTCGCAGTCTGGGAAAAGCTTTTCCCAGCTCTCTCAATAAAAAAAAACTACAGTCACAACAACAGCAGGAGCACAAAAGAGCTCCAATCGCAGGAATAAAAACAGGGTTTTCTTTCTCAACCTTTACTCACTTCTACAGCTACTCAGGACGGATGTTTAGTGAAGAGCTCAAAAGCAGTCATTACAATATCCCACAGCTAGCCACACGGTGGATGCTGGAAGCGGCTTGGGGCCGTACGATGAGGAGCCCTCAGCCTCGGACAAGATTTAACATGCCCCTGACGGAGGCAGCCGCCTTCACGCTGGTGTTTCCCTTCCTCTCTACCAAGCAGCACTGCTGAGTCTCTGAGTGAAGCTCCGCTGCAGAACAGAGCATAATAGAACTTGCTCGCAGGGTAGCAAGACAAGTCCAGTTCTCATTAAGGATTTGTGATTCAGAAGACAATGTCTCACTGGGAAGACGCTGCCCCTCCACAGAGGGAAGCCGTTGAAAACAGAGCCTCCCCCCTACCCAAGTTCCCAAAGAGAAGAAGTTTCTCATTTGCACAGCATGTCGACTTGGCTGAAGCAAAGAGCTGGCATTTGGGTCTCATCCTGGGCTTCATTTGAGCCGGGCATTCTCAATAACAGTCCTAGAAGATAAGGAGTGATATAAAGGGAATCCATCAGAGCCTGCTTACAATTTTATACTGAACAACTGCAAATAGGTTCCCATATGGAAGAAAAAAGCTGAAGAGAAAGGTCATTAAGAGCTCCCAGCTGATTTTGTTTCTTTAAATATATATTTTAAAAAGAGGCTGCCATGTTTTAACAATGACACGTGTCCTGCCTTAGGCTGAAGGTGCTTCTTTCATGCTAAGGTGACATCCTCCAACTTAACTGGTTCTTTCATTGGCAGAAGACTTCCAAGTTTGCTCAGTGGAGCAGTACGATACATTCTGTTGTTGTTGTTAGGTACAAAGTCATGTCCGACCCATTGCGACCCTATGGACAATGATCCTCCAGGCCTCCCTGTCCTCTACCATTCCCCGGAGTTCATTTAAGCTCGCACCGACTGCTTCAGTGACTCCATCCAGCCACCTCATTCTCTGTCGTCCCCTTCTTCTTTTGCCCTCAATCACTCCCAGCATTAGGCTCTTCTCCAGGGAGTCCTTCCTTCTCATGAGGTGGCCAAAGTATTTGAGTTTCATCTTCAGGATCTGGCCTTCTAAGAGCAGTCAGGGCTGATCTCCTCTAGGACTGAACGGTTTGTTCGCCTTGCAGTCCAGGGGACTTGCAAGAGTCTTCTCCAGCACCAGAGTTCAAAAGCCTCAATTCTTTGACGCTTGGCCTTCCTTATGGTCCAACTTTCATAGCCATACATTGCAACTGGGAAGACCATAGCCTTGACTAGATGCACTTTTGTTGGCAGGGTGATGTCTCTGCTTTTTAGGATGCTGTCATAGCCAAAGCTTTCCTCCCCAGAAGCAAGCGTCTTTTAATTTCTTTGCTGCAGTCCCCATTTGTAGTGATCTTGGATACATTCTAGTGCAATCCTAAACACTCGATTCCTATCTAAGCCCATTAGGGTTGCCAGCTCAGGACTAGAAAATTCCTGGACATTTGGGGTTAGAGACTGACATGGACACATTTTGGGCAAGAGAGGAGCCAAAGCAAGGTAGAATTCTATAGAGCTGACCCTTCAAAGCAGCCATTTTCTCCTGGACAGCTGACCTCAGAGATCCAGAGATCAGTTGTAAACCTTGAAGAGTTCCAGGACTTTCCTGGACTTTGGCATTTCTACAGATCATTGGTTCAATGGGCTTAACCTAGAGTGACTCCATATAGGACTGCACTATATATACTGAAAGCACCTTCCCCATATGTTTTTTTCCGTATCAGTCTGGTTGACATTCAGCAGGTTTTCATTCAGACCTAATACAGAACCATGGTTCATTTTATTTAGATATGGTTAATTTGTGCAACCGTGATTTATCTCAGAGATGTCACTGCAATCCTGGTCTGTGACAGCAAATCCTCATCTCAACACCTTTTCTCTTTCTCTGGTTGATATCCTGGCTCGCACTGTAGCTACTGGGCACAGCCATCCCAGATTAGCAGTGCTGATGATGATAAGGCACTCTGATATGCGGTGCATACTTCAATGAATATTATTGTTTTAATAACAGCATAATAATATGGTCAGCTCACTTTTCCCTGGCAGTAAATCCCCTTCGGCAAAGTTGGTCATTCAATAAAAAAACCTGTTCAGCTCTTAGCACATTATTTGCCCACAGAGATTTTCTTTCCTCCTCAGTTTTTCCTTCACCAGCTGGATTTCACTAAGGGTGGTTTCCTTTTTCCCTGGACTGAGCCCAGGTTTCCCTGAAGGAACCCACTGGCTCATCTGAAAGTTATCATTATTGGCAGCCAGAGCCAAGGAGCAAAAGTCAGTTCTTGTTGTGCTCACAAAGATTAGAGAGCTTAGCTTTTAACAATGTTGACTCATCAGCTGTATGTATGTAGCCCACCCCTACCACCATCGAGAACAAGAAAAATCCTGAACAAGGCTTCTCACTTTGAGACTTGCATATATGGTCATCTATATACCATTCTCACGCTCACAATAACCACTGCTTGTTAATTTGAAAAAAAATTTCTAGTACTGTGTTTGGATTCAGTTTTTTGATATTTTTCAGCTCCATTACTCGTTATAGAGAATCTTTATGGGGAACTGTGGGGTGTTTTTTAAAGTACTGGCACCAAAATTGCAGGAGAGCTGTTGGTGCCTGACTTTTAAATAAACCCCCAATTTCAAGCCAATTTCAAGTCAATTAGACCGTGTCCAATTTAAGATGTCCCCAGCCATTCTCCATTGTTTCCAATGGCAAGGGGGAGGGGGGAATGTGAAAAATGTAAAACCCAAGAATCTTCCCCACATGGAAACCCGAGAACCTCATCCTATGCAAAACCTGAAAATCTGAAACTGTAAAACACAAGTATACACACACACACAAACACACAAACACAAAAAACCCCATCCAAACCAACTCCAGCAACGAAGTCTCAGCAAGGACTCACCTGTAGCTGTCTTTGCGGCCTTGGGGTTGGATGGCAAAGTGGTATTGGCCACGTGGTCTTCTAGTCACATGGTCGCTAGCCGGGGAGTTACTCGAACACAGGGGTAGTCCAACTGCGGCCTTCCATATATCCATGGACATATATTCCATATATTCCCATGAGCCCCTGCCAGCGCTGAGCCCTGCTTGCTGGGCTGCCACTGCCGCCCATCTTCTGAGGCTGGCCTCACACTCCCGAGGGCTGGGTCGGCTGTGGAAGACAAGTGGTGTATTGAGTAGGGCTCAGCACTAGGTCTGACTTGCTGACTTGGGCTCTTAGGAGTATGGGGGTCCTGCACCCTGGGCCAAGCAGAATCTGAGAAGATGAAGAGCCCTATGGCGTGCTAACATTTCCAAAGTACCGAAATGGCAAAGAGCCCCCTGGCATACACTTCCCACATAAAGCCCTAGAGTGGAACTTAGATGGCTATTACATTAATGTGTTCATTCTCCTAAATCCCCAGGGTCAAACAGCTAAATGTGTTACGATTCAATTTCAATATAATGAAATAGCACCCCTCCACCCCACATTCTCTTTTTTAGTTAGGATTTAACTTCATACTTGGTTTTAGTGAGATTGGGGACAGTGTCTGTGTGTGTGTGGGGTGGAGTAGCATGATGAAACAGCCCACCATTTTGTATCCTCTTGTTTATGTTATAGGGCCTCTTATAGGACAGATTTTGCATGATGACACAATTGTGGGGATTTTTTAAAAAATTAAGACTTGGAGGGTGGCACGCAAATGCGACAAATGGTGCTGGAAGATGATAGTGAGTTTTCGCCATGAGACAATGATTGACATGTTTAAAAAATGGTGGGAAGTTATGACTTCCTCTCCCTCAACTATTGCGTCTGGACACAAATCTGGGGGCAAACAGGATGGGGGAAGGAGGCAAGAGCTCCCCCATGTGGACATGGGGAAAGATACTGAGGCAAAAAAAAAGAAAAAAACAGGGGACAGTGTGAGATAACAGCTGGGTGGAAGCAGTCCCAGTCAACTTTGCCCGGTTTACCTCATGGATGACTATCTAGCGATCAGTCCCACCTCTCTGTCTCTCTGTCTCTCTGTCTCTCTCTCTCTCTCTGCATGCTGACAGCTCTCAGCCGTCTTGGTTTCAATTTGTTAGCATCATAAGCACCTGCTAGTAAGTACTGGAGCAGCTCCAAAGCACTTTTGACGTACACTTCTCTCACAAGGGCACCGCTGCAATGATCTCTGTGCTATTTGCCACTGGTAGTCTTCCTAAACATTTTGTGGAGCAGAGTGGTAAGGCAGCTGACATGCTGTCTGAAGCTCTGACCATGAGGCTGGGAGTTCAATCTCAGCGGCCGGCTCAAGGTTGACTCAGCCTTCCATCCTTCCAAGGTTGGTAAAATGAGTCTGCCATGAAAACACTAGAGGACATCATCCCAAGGGTCAGACATGACTCGGTGCTTGCACAGGGGATACCTTTACCTTTACCTTTAGTCTTCCTAATACAGGTCTTATGTCTCTATTTTTTTTCTTTCAACTCTTTTAGGAGGTGCCAAGTCAATTTTGACCATGGACCATGACATTGTCTTCTGGGCTGGGATGTGTGCTTTAACTTCTGGATGGGTGGCGGGGAAGCCTTGGGGCTCGGTGAACATCTACAGATTACCTGGATGGGACATAAAGGAACGTGCTGGTCCTGTCTCTTGTATATTATCTCCTGTCATTTGCCTTGGTGGAACCCTTGGACAGAAGTGTTATTGGTGACCTAGACATTTGTTTTAGACAACCTACCCTCTTATAGGGCAGACAGGGTATACCATGGACAAGAATGCTGGAAGGGAAGGGAGCATGCGAAGGGTGGGTGCTACTCAAACAAGAGCTATTGCATGCTCAATCAATGACTATCCCAGAAAGACAAAAACACTGCAGGAGCTCTAAGAAGCCTATTTGGATGAACAGAGAACTTCAAGAGGAGCTAAGAAAGAAAAGGAAAATGTTCAGGAAATGGAGGGAAGGACAGAGGTCTAAAGAAGAGTACCTACAGGTTACTAGGCACTGTAGATCAATCATCAGAAAGGCCAAAGCTGAGAGTGAGCTAAGATTGGCCAGGGAAGCCCATTGTAACAAGAAAAGATTTTTCAGTTATGTGAGGAGCAAACGTAAAGTAAAGGAGGCAATAGGCCCACTGTTGGGTGCGGATGGACAAACTCTAACGGAAGATGCAGAGAAAGCAGAAAGGCTTAGTGCCTATTTTACATCTGTTTTTTCCCACAGGTCAAAGTGTTTAGGCACATCTAGAGATGGCCATAGCCAAAGGACAGTGTCTGGGTGGCAGGTTAACATGGATAGAGAGGTTGTCGAGAGGCATTTAGCTGCACTAGATGAGTTCAAATCCCCTGGTCCGGATGAAATGCACCCGAGAGTACTCAAAGAACTTTCCAGAGAACTTGCACAGCCCTCACAGACTCACTGGTCTATAGTCTGACCTCTGTTGTGGGGAAGATAATGGAGCAGATATTAAAGGGAGCGATCTGCAAACATCTGGAGGACAATTTGGTGATCCAAGGAAGTCAGCATGCATTTGTCTCCAACAGGTCCTGCCAGACCAACCTGGTTTCCTTTTTTGACCAAGTAACAGGTTTGCTGGATCAGGGAAATTCGGTTGATGTCATTTACTTGGATTTTAGTAAAGCTTTTGACAAGGTTCCCCATGATGTTCTGATGGATAAATTGAAGGACTGCAATCTGGATTTTCAGATAATCAGGTGGATAGGGAATTGGTTAGAGAACCGCACTCAAAGAGTTGTTGTCAATGGTGTTTCATCAGACTGGAGAGAGGTGAGTAGCGGGGTACCTCAGGGCTCGGTGCTTGGCCCGGTACTTTTTAACATATTTATTAATGATCTAGATGAGGGGGGGGAGGGACTACTCATCAAGTTTGCAGATGACACCAAATTGGGAGGACTGGCAAATACTCCAGAAGATAGAGACAGAGTTCAACGAGATCTGAACACAATGGAAAAATGGGCAAATGAGAACAAGATGCAATTTAATAAAGATAAGTGTAAAGTTCTGCATCTGGGTCAGAAAAATGAAAAGCATGCCTACTGGATGGGGGATACGCTTCTAGGTAGCACTGTGTGTGAACGAGACCTTGGGGTACTTGTGGATTGTAAACTAAACATGAGCAGGCAGTGTGATGCAGCGGTAAAAAAGGCAAATGCCATTTTGGGCTGTATCAACAGAGGCATCACATCAAAATTACAAGATGTCATAGTCCCATTGTATACGGCACTGGTCAGACCACACCTGGAGTACTGTGTGCAGTTCTGGAGGCCTCACTTCAAGAAGGACGTAGATAAAATTGAAAGGGTACAGAGGAGAGCGACGAAGATGATCTGGGGCCAAGGGACCAAGCCCTATGAAGATTGGTTGAGGGACTTGGGAATGTTCAGCTTGGAGAAAAGGAGGTTGAGAGGGGACATGATAGCCCTCTTTAAGTATTTGAAAGGTTGTCACTTGGAGGAGGGCAGGATGCTGTTTCTGTTGGCTGCAGAGGAGAGGACACGCAGTAATGGGTTTAAACTTCAAGTACAACGATATAGGCTAGATATCAGGAAAAAGTTTTTCACAGTCAGAGTAGTTCAGCAGTGGAATAGACTGCCTAAGGAGGTGGTGAGCTTCCCCTCACTGGCAGTCTTCAAGCAAAGGTTGGATACACACTTTTCTTGGATGCTTTAGGACGCTTAGGGCTAATCCTGCGTTGAGCAGGGGGTTGGACTAGATGGCCTGTATGGCCCCTTCCAACTCTATGATTCTATGATTCTATGATTCTAAAGCTGTTCTTGCGGGCCTGCCTCCTCCAGTTTGAAGGCACCATTCAGGGGTCTTGCAGTGAAGCCATTTCAGTGGCATGCCCATCACGGGGGCTGTCAGTGGCTCTATAACCACCTGGTGGCAAAGGAATCACACAGGGGACAGTGTGTTGCTCTTGGGGGTTCCCACTCCATAGTTGCACCTTCAGCAGGTAGGCTGGGCTGGGGTTCTTTGGGTGGGAGGCAGGCTGCCTGATTCCAGATCTGCCTCTACACTATGCCAATGCTCCTGTGTTGCTGTCAATAAAAGCTGTGGCCTTTTACCTACACATAGCAGATCATATTATTTTCATTCCTCTCCTGCACTCTTCCTATGCCCCTGGGGCCACAATGAACTTTAAAAACAGCAAAAACACTTGAAACTGACAGAATCTTACCTAAAGCAGCCCAGCATGCTGATACCAAGGCCTGGGAGACACAGATGCATGGGAGGGGAAGGGGAGAAGTCCTGGAGACTGTAAATGCCTTCTCATGATATTCCCTGTTAATCCCAAATATTTCTGGGATATTGGGGAGCTGGTTTTGGAAACCCCTCAAAAAACTGTGCCTATGTCTATGGGAGACCCAATTATATTTGGTTTAATTCTGTCTGTGTGTACTTCCCTAGAATGGAACTCTCCTCCTGCTGTGCTCCGCCCAATTACCTGCCATAATTCCAATTCAAGATTAAGTCACAGTCTAATACAGGGGTGGCCAAACTGTGGCTCTCCGGATGTTCATGAACTACAATTCCCATGAGCCCCTGACAATTGGCCATACTGGCAGGGTGCATGGGAATTGTAGTCCACAGTGTGGTCACCCCTGGACTACAATAACATTTGTACTATTAGGATAGATTCAAATGAGTAGCCTCATTGGTCTGAAGTAGCACAATAAAAACAGAGTCCAGTAGCACCTTTAAGACCAACAAAGCTTTATTCAAGGCGTGAGCTTTCGGGTGCAAGCACTCTTGAACGTATAGCCTGCCACTCCCAGCCTAGCTGGTTCATGGCAGTTTACCCCACAATAAAATCCCCAATAAAACAATATAACTTTATCCTTCCCCAACAGAGAAAAACTAACCCCCATTCCTCGCTCAGTGGATGCAATCATCTCGTGCCTCAGAGGGAATAGATGGTAAGGGAGTAGCCTGCTGTTCCACCAGTCTCGGGGAGGGGCCCTCAATCTTAACTGTCCTGACCTCAACCAAAGACCTGGCAGAAGAACTCCACCTTGTAGGCCCTGGATAAGGCTCCAACAGGGCCCTCAGCTCTCCTGGGAGCTCATTCCACTAAGTTGGGGCCAGGACACAAAAGGCCCTGGCCTTGGTCAAGGCCAAGCATACCCCTCACGGGACAGGGATTGCCAACAAGTTTGCACCAGCTGTGCAAAGAGTCCTGCGGGGGGGGGGGCATAAGGAGATAGGTGGTATCTTAGGTATATAGGGCCCAGACCGTGGATAGCCTTGAAGGTCAACACCAAAACCTTGAACTTGATCCAGGCTTCAACTGGCAACTGATGCAGGTGCCTCAGCACAGGCTGGATATGGGCCTTCCAAGATGTTCCTTTGAGGATCCTAGCAGCTGCTTTGGCAAGAGAGCTGGAGTCTGAAAGGACCAAAGGCACTTAGGGCAACCTCCTGACACCTATTCAGTACTCAAAGACTAAATTACGGACCTCAGAATAAGGTATTTATGTTATGTATATTCCATCTTTTTATTTACATACTTCAATTATGCCCCATCATCCTCCACAGTGAGAAGTCAACCAATTCACACCCTTTTCCTCCATTCCATTTTATCCTCACAACCACCCTGCCAGGAAGGTAAGGCTGAGAATTTGTAACCGGCCAAGGTCACCCAACAGGCTTCCATGACAGGATGCGGGATTCGAACCCCTAACCCTAGCCCAACAATCTACACCACATTGCCTCCCATGTCCCAAAGAGGGAACTTCTTATAGATAGCTGTTTTAAAGGAGTGCTTTAGTTTTTGTCAGGAATGACTTCAGTGGCAGATTTAGAACCTTTTTGCATCTTTACTGGAATGCAACCTTGCATTGTTATGTTACTACTTACTATGTTATTACAGGCAACGGGTATGAACAACAAGGACTTTTTCTCGGAAGGTGAGCTTGTGGTACATATCAGAGTTCTACCATCTTAGCGAAAGGCTTATTTTAAAATACCAAGGGAGTAGTGGACCAATCCCTTTGTCTGAATTGCTAGTTGAGAGTGGCATCCTTGAACAGTTCCAGATCTGGTTTTCATGCTTTAAAAAAGTCATATTGTGACTGCTGTGCATGGGCATATTTGATATTGTTTTCTGAAGCTGTTCTGATCCTCATTCCTTCATCTTTTGTCTGCCTAGCCTATCAGACAGAATATAATATCCATGTATTGTCCTAAACCTGAGGGCGGGTGGAGGGATCACAATGATTTATCCCTCTGATCTTCCAGCCTCACGCAGTTAGTCTTCCTGGCTCCTCAAACACAGACTTAAGGTCTGAAATCCTTTGTTCATTCTCACACTGTCACCTGGGAAATGCATGGCAAGCAAGTGACCAAATGATCAAGACTATCAGCTGAATGGATGTCATCAGCTGGGTAGCCTTCTGTATCATCAGTGTGCATACTGCAAAACCTATGCTTCTAAAATGATGCATGATGTGCCCTAACACCTATGTAATGCAAGCAAACCGGCAAATTGTAATCCTACAGTCCACCAGTTGTGGGGTCAGGTCTCCCACTATACAAGGAGGAGAATTTGGTATTGTGAGTTCAGGCATAGAACCAGAAGTGATGTGATCATGCTTGGGAAATACTTCAACCCAAACTCTAAGGGCCGTTTTCATACACAAAAGCCAGCTCAGTGTAGTGGTTAAGAGTGCAGACTTCTAATCTGGCAAACCGGGTTTGATTCCCCCCTCCTCCACATGCAACAGCTGAGGGACCTTGGACTCACCATGGCACTGATAAAGCTGTTCTGACCGAGCAGTAATATCGGGGCTCTCTCAGCCTCATCTACCTCACAGGGTGTTTGTTTTGGGGAGAGGAAACCAATTTGAGACTCCTATAGGTAGAGAAAAGTGGCATATAAGAACCAACTCTTCTTCTTCTACATTCCCACAGGCTGGTGAGGCCCTTGCCCCTACCTGGTGGAATGAGCTCCTGGACAAACTGAGGGCTCTGTTTCTGTGTATGTGGCTGGGACCTTGTTAGACTCTCACTGTGCTTCTGGCTTCCTGCTAGGACTGATAACCACAGTTCGAAACCAAGGTCAGCACAGCTGAGCACAGAGCCAGTGTGTTCTGGCCCCACCAGGAAAAAGGCTGGACTTCCAACCCAGCTTGGGACAGGCTATCATAAGGTTCCCATTTGGGGTCTATAGAAGCACAGCTCACTGAAATTAAATACTTGGTCATCTAAAACAGGGGTAGTCAACCTGTGGTCCTCCAGATGTTCATGGACTATGATTCCCATGAGCCCCTGCCAGCAAACGCTGGCAGGGGTTCATGGGAATTGTAGTCCATGAACATCTGGAGGACCACAGGTTGACTATCCCTGATCTAAAAAACCCAAAACCAAAATCTGTTTCTTCCATTTGGGAGCTCACTGAATTATCCTATATTAAATTTCTAAAAGAATATGTTTTCAGATATTACATACCTTACGGTTGACAGGGACACTAAGTAATTAGCTATTTATATGCAACGAATACAAGAGATAATTAGAAACATGGATTATGGGTGGAAGCAGTCACGGTGACAGAGGGCAACGGAAGCCAACATATTAATGCATATGCTCATATGGTTTATCATGTGTCATTTGTCTTGTATTACATTAACACTTCATTTAATAAGGAGCTAACACACACGATTGTAATCTGCTAATTTAGAAATTAAACAAGTATCCTAAATACAGCAACTATTGGCCCGGCAAATCAGTTAAGCCTCCTGGAAAATGTTAAATTAAGTTACATATGCTTTCAAGCTCTTGGGTAAAAGGTCTATGCATTTGTAATTACATCTGCTGGTTGCATTGAAGTAGCCTGGTTTTTATACTTTGGCATGATTGCTCAGGAAACGGAGAATGTCAGCAGGAGCAGGAAAAGGAAACAGACATGTTCAAAGGAAGATTTCTGGCACTGTCTAGGCAACACACCAGTCACAAACGGGCATGAGGTCCAGAAGGTCAGCCTGTGGGTTAAGCATCACTGGCAACTGCTCAGACCCAGTTGTCTCTGGCTGAGTTGCCACTCAGCACCAAATGGGATTGTACCTGACCCTTGTTTCTGGGTGGTGGCAGTAAAACTATTGGGCTCCTTTGGAAGATACAGTCTGTCCATCTTTGCTGTTCCACGGCATGCATGCCCTTGGTGGAAAGGGATGGCTCTTCCTCTTTCTTCTTAATGAGATTGTCAAAAGCAGTTATGGTGCTGTCAATCCAAAATTGTGCACAAATGCTGTCAGTAGCAAGCAGATGGGAATGACTACAGTGAGAGAGGCCACAGAAGGAGGCTGGGGCCAGGAAGGAAGAAATCAGTGGGAGATTTGGAGGCAGGAGTATGAGACGATGGTATGACATCACTTTTGGGGAGACCTGGAAGTGCCTTCATGGCTCTGTGGGAATCATGGGAAGCTCTAGGAAAATCGGGTTTGTCTTGGATATAACACAAGCTAGCTTGGTGTAGTGGTTAGGATCACTGACATCTAATCCGGTGAGCTGGATTTGATTCCATGCTCCTCCACATGCAGCCAGCTGGGTGACCTTGGGCTCCCCGCAGCACTGATAAAACTGTTCTGACCGAGCAGTGATATCAGGGCTCTCTCAGCCTCACCTACCTCAAAGGGTGTCTGTTGTGGGGAGAGGAAAGGGAAGCCCTGGCTCTGGTTGAAGCCAGGTGCACCTCTTTGCGGCCAGGGATCACCAGCAAGTTGGAATTAGCTAAGCAAAGAGCTCTTTGGGAGGTGTTTTTGGAGAGGTGGTCCCTCAGGTATGCAGGTCCCAGACCATGTAAGGCCCTTAAGGTTAAAACCAAGACTTTAAACCTGTTCTGGAACAAAATTGGCAACCAATGCAGCTGCTGGAGAATAGGTCCAATGTGGGTTTTCCATGGGGTTCTCATAAGGATCCAAGAGGCTGCATTCTGTAGCAGTTGTAATTTCCATGTCAGGGAAGGCCTGCATAGAGCAAGTTACAGTAATCTAGCCTGAAGGTGATCATTACATTGCATTGTGGCTAGTTGTTCCGGGGTCAAATAGAGTGCTGGTAGCTTTGCCTTGCATAGATAGAAAAACACTTGGCAAGCTACCCTAGTGACCTGTGCCTCCACATTCAGGGAGGTGTCCAGGATCACCCCAGATTCATGATGATCTGTGCAACCTGAAGCTGTACCCTTCAGGAGTTGATAATGAAGACGCTTTATTACATTGGCTTGGGTATAAATATTGTTGTGTGTTTCATCCTAAAAAGTCAGGGCAGGTTAAGGACCATAAAATAATATCTATTTGTGCTGCAGGCAAAGAACAATATATATATAGGGCAAGGAATAATATATTACACATACACCTACCTATGAGTGAGTGGGTTCTGTTTGTAGCGGAAGCAAGACACAATTCCCGGATCAATAAATCCCAGATAAACCACAAATAAATTCACAGATAAATAACTGCTGAGATGCTGGTTAACTATATAGCTGATTAACTGTACTGCAAATCACTTAAATTGTAGCACAGATGGAGAAGGAGGAATCATTAAATTGGTTAACAACGTGCAAAAATAAAGGAAAAGGGAGAACATTCATCATATGGGGAAATAGTTTACTGTTTGTTTTTTTGTTGTGTTTCTTCTGAGAATGCTTTGCACAATTTGGAGGGTGAGACTACCCCCATCTGTTGATATAAATCTCCAGGGCTGATTCTATACTTTCTTTGTTTTTTCAGTTGTAGATCCTGTTGAATTCAGATTGATTGGAACCCAGGTCTTCCTCCATCCTCCCCCCTCCCCTGAATTGAAACAAAAAGTGTTCTGCACTTGATTGGGGAAGCTTATGGGGGGATGGGAGTGTTGGTCATGAAGCTAAACTACCTTTCCTGAACAAGTGAGGGGTCGGGTGAAGTCCAGCTGGCATTAGTGCTTAATTTCTTTTCTTTTGACTCCCCAGCCAGCAGCAGCCTCTCAGAGAATGAGGCAAATCTCTGCTGAGAGAAGTGTGAGCTTGTGGAGCACAGTCACTTTAAAACAGGGAGGGAAGGCTTGCAACCAGGAACCAAGAAGTCTTTGAACTGACGTCCTGGCCAATCAGGGAAGACTGCTTTGCTACATCAGCACTGCAGGCATGAAGCAGGAAGTTAATTTGTAAAACGCAAAAATCTACACTTATACTGGTGGCGGTTTTTCAAATACCATGGCTTATATCTATTCCTGAATATCATGGGGGAAAGGTAGGGTCACTATTCCAGATCTGTTTCAAACTTGACACTTCTTTCACAGTACTCACTCCACTGCAATTCTGGTTTCATTTGGTTGATAAACAGTCACTCCAACACCCCCCACTCCAAAATGTTCCCCCATAGGGTCACATGTTAAGTTGGATTGGGATTTCCCCCAACTCAATTCACATTTAACATATTGGTTAATCAGACCCTTTAGCTCATGTTCCGTGTCCCAGATGCAGCCAGGTAGCCAGTTTATCAATGGGCTGTTCAAGTATTTGAAACACATTTAAGTCTGTTCTGTACAAAAAGACTTCGTGCACCTGGGGATCTGTAGGTGCCTCCCTGATGAACCTGGCTTCTGAAAAACATGGTAACAAGCTTGTTCAATAGCCACTCACACCAATTAGTACCAGCTGAACATATCCAGGTTCAGCTCACAGTCTGATTGCAAGTGTCAAACATGGTATATTTGGCTGTCAAACTTGTTCAATTCAGAATGTGGAAAATTCCACACATCCTTCAACTAAAGTTCAAATGTACCCCAGACTTTGTGGTAGTTGAATGGCAAAACTGCATACCATACATTAGCACTACCCCTGCCATAGATTTCATTTATGGTTGTATTAAGAATTATTTTCTCTGGTATTTTACCAATGAATATTGAAAAATTCAAGTCTGCAACTGCAGAAATGCACTAGATAAAAAATATTTTGATGTAATCGTATACACAATCACATTTATTTTGCCATATTTTATTAATCTGCACTGAAAGTGGCACATAACACGGGGTTCAGTTCTGGAATTCATTTTCGAAACTCACCGGATGAGTCAATGGACTAAGAAGGGTGTAACACTACTTAAGTTGAGACTTTTATATTCAGATCTTCGCTTAGCCCCATGAGGTTTACTGGGTGACCTTGGACCAATCACTCTCTTTTAATTTAAGCTACCTTACAGAGTTGTTGGAAGTCACCAAATGAAGGAAGCGACAAAGACGTTAGCCATGCTGAGCTTCTTGGAGGAGAGACAAGACAAAAATTTGGACAGATAAGTAGTTAAAAATGAGTAGAACAGAGCAGAGTATAAAATTCTGGAATGACAAAGAACTAAGGAAGACATTCTATCCCCAAATAATACACAAACAATCCAAGATATTTTGGAGCCAAACATTAACTTCAAATTGAGTTCTAAATAATGCTAAAAATATAATAATAATTCTGTTGAGAATTGGACAGTTAATAAGAAAGTCATCTGCCCCTTAGCAGTATTGTAAAAGGTAGGCCCCTGGGCCTTGTCAAATAGTCATGAAGGAACTCGGTAACATGGCCTTTGTCAACAAATGGTCTGCAGAATTATCCTGCCACAGAAAGTCAAAAAATTGGCCAATATTTGGTAAGGCCGACATTCCAGAGGCTAATAGGAAGAAACAGAAGTTGAACCTCGATTTCAGCAAGCAAATTCAGGAGGAAAGGAAAAGCAGGAGAGTGCATTCCCCAAATTGACATCCGGTCACAGCTCTTGATAAACATTTTATTTGTGAATTTACTGGGATAATGCCCATGACGTTTAGATAGCCAAATATAACAAATTAGTTCCAATTTGTTAAATGACTTTTACACCATCAATTAATGTTGCCATTTAAATTTGGGTCTGCATCCTCCCCAAATCTATCATTAATACATTTGCCTCTGCATCATGAGGCTTATGCAGTCATCTTCTCTTGAAGGCTAATTAATTTTAATATTCACAATAACAGCAGAAGAATTTCCTTCATCAAACAAGGTCTTAGCTGGGTGCGTCATTCTCACCAAATTGTACTGTCGACTGCAGGTGTAGAAAGTGCCATTTGTTTAGTGCATATTAATTTCCAAAGAGAGCTTCCCTACTATTATTAATAGATTTATGATGGTCTTCAGAAGTAAAAGGGAAAGGTCTGTTATGCATGTTCCCTGTACCATCCTTTAAAAATAAGTTAACCCTTCTAAATCAATTGGAGCCACCCACACCAAGTGGCTTTTGTACCCACAAATGAAAAGACACAACTATCAGGCAAAAGCTCACTGCTCCACATGTGGAAAGTGCAGCTTAGTGTTCCTCTCCATTGCTGAGGCTCTTTTTGATCCCTGAAGGATCGTTCCTGGGGATGCAAGAGCTGAAAAAGTGCAGTTGCATAGGATGTGGCTACCTGAGAGAAACAAGGAGCTGAAATTGTTCCTCCCTGTTTTACACATGCAGATCTGCTGAGGGGGCAGGGGAGGGATGGTCCCTCCTTGCTCCAGTCTGCCATGTTGTCCCTCATATCTGTTCATCTGTACATATCCTGAGCCTCCAGAAGTGATCTTTCCAGGGTCCAAGAGAGATACAGAGATGGTGGGGGACAAGATTTCCTGGACCTGAAAAGATCGTGTGCAACAAGAAGAAATTTCAGCTCTTTCTCCCGTTCCCTCCACATGCTGCTTCCCTCCAACTTACTTACTTACTTATTTGTATGTTTGATTGATTGATTTTTAGCCCATCACTTGTACAGCTGTCTTCCACATGGTTCCCAGGACTGCCCAACCCTTAGGAAATTCTTATTCATTTCTGCTCTGTAGTGTTCCAGTATTTAGAATGGTATAGAAGACATGGGGTCTGACATGGGAACACTGAAGGCTGAAGACATGGGGATAGACAAAGGTAGATTGGTTGGTGGGAGGGAGGGAGACAAGAGAGCAGGAAAGTGAAGAGAAGCCCAAGTGGACAAGGAAAAAATGACATGCCTTCTGCAAGTCCTTGCTGGTCCTCCCACTAGTCCAATTCTAAAGCCAAAGTCTCATTTTTAATGGAAAATGGCCAAAAATAGTTATATAAAAGCACTGCATTTAAAAAAAAACATCTTTAAAACATCATATGTCTATTTGATTCAGCATTACTGCATGCCAATTATTGTTAAGTTTTAGTTTTATTCTTTGCTATGTTATGCCAGTAAAGGTACTCTGACACTGGATGCCAATCTATCCGTATCTGCAGCAGCCTGCACATGTCCATAGCACCACTGTTGTCATGGTTTCTCCATTCCCCAGCATCACCTAACCCTATCATCCACAACACTGGGAGGAAATCAATTGCAAATACTGTGCAGAAGTAAGGCTGAAGAAATGAAACTCCACTGCCACAGCTAGTGTTCAGCTAGTCTTCAGCCACAACATTGCTCAGTATGCTGCTCAAATCAGATGGCTGTGAGACAGAGCTCGGGTGTTCATCTCACAAGTGATTGCAGCTGTCCGGAGTGGTATATTTGCCTGCCAATCAAGATTGCCACAAAGCTTTCAGTATCCCTAGCTAGAACAGGCCTTTATGAGCCTCATGCGGAGCTTCCAAGAGGAGGAAGTCCGCTTTTATTAAAGGAAGGTATTCATTACAAACAGGTAAACACTTCTGTGGGTAAAACTAACTGTTCTTAGGCAGATTCTACCTTTTTAAGGCTAATAATTCATGAACTCTAGAAGACACAGAGGCCTTTGGGTTTGGTGGCAACATTCTAGATGTTTCTGGTGGTTAAACCACTAAAATTGTACACATCTGAAAATTTGCCAGCTACTCATATCATTGATGACATTTTTTGCCCCACCTTCCTCCAAAGAGCAAAATCCATATTTCCCCTTTCTTTTAGCCTTCAACTGTGGCTCAGTGGCAAAGCAGAAGGCCTCAGGTCCAATCCCCAGTGTCTCCAGTTAAAAGGATCTGTTAACAGTCTGAAGTATAGTCTGAAGGACAGACTATACTAGTAGACTAATGGTCTGATTCAATGGAAGGCCACTTCATGTGTTCAATAACCCTGAGAGATGGCTTCAGATTTGGGAACGACTTGCTCAAAGTCATCCATTATGAGTGATTAACCTTTTTACCAGGGTTTCCTAACCAGAGTACAGCAGTGTACCTCAAGAACCTCTCAGCTGTGCCACAGCATGGGGAATTCCAAGATGGCGGCTGCATGGAGCCAGCAGCCACCACTGCAGCTGAGCTGCTGTTTCCTCTGTAGCTGCAGTAAGTTGGTCCCATGGGTCTTCTGTTGAGCATCGAGGCTGTCTTGTGTAGGGGGAGGCATATTTTTATTTGCACTTGGGACATTGTGGCAAAGTATGATGGGGTGAGGAGATGAGGGGGCTGGTTTCTATGTTTAGTTGCATATTTTTATTTGTGTATGGGGTATGGAAGGGGGCATACCTAGCTGACATCACCTCCATGGTACTTTGAAGCCTGAAAAATATTTCAGGAGTACCTCCATGTTCAAAAGGTTGAAAAAGCCTGCTGTATACCATGGCTTTTCCACCACGGAAGACTGCCTGGTGCCTGTTGCAATGTGCAACCAAGGCTGTCACCCAAGAGGTTTTAAAATGAGGAACACAGTATGAAAACCGAACTAAAAGTGTATGTTGCCGCATTCCATATGTTTTATTATAACAATGTTTCTAATAAATTGCTTTCTGAAGCTCTGATACATCTCTTCTTTTCATGATGATGTGTGAAATTAAAATAATTCCTTGCAATGAATGAAAGAGGGAAGGCCTACATTTATTTTGAAATTAATACCTTGTTTTTTCTCCTAAAAAGAGGCTTTCTCCTGCTTTGGGTCCCCACTGGAGAGAAAGGCAGGGCATACGTATAGCAGCTCACTTCCTTCTTTCCACCATCATTTTACCCTCCGAGAATGCAGTTAGGGTGAGAGAAACCCAGTGAGTTTCTTTGAGAGAGTAAGGAGTTCAACCTGGGTCTCTCTGATCCTCATCCAGCATTCTAACTACTTTACCATGCAGGATTTGTATGTAACTGACATGAAAAAAAAATACCGCACACTAGAAGCACATATCAAATCACAATTTAAGGCAGGGGTTTTGAAATGTAGGAAGTCTACTGCTCTTGCTTACTATCCCACCCAGGCCCTTCTTTCCCTCACGAGTAAGCTTTCTGACATGGAACAATGGTGGGAAGGTTAACTCCCCAAATCCATCTGCATCCAAAACACTTTGAACTCTCACCTGGCATAAGCTCAACACATTTCTCATAAAACACTGTTGCAGTTAGCAGAGCTCAGGGGCACGCGGGTGAATCCTCTCTCACAAATGGAGCATCCTGCTGCTTTACCACCCCTACAGTTAGTGATCCCCCCCCCCTATTATGCTCCTCTGGATATGGAATTAAATGTCAAATATAATTTGGCGTTAAAACATGACAGCTGCAGCTGCCCTCAGAGCAAAGCTGACAGATGCTTGATGCATCATCTCAATGGGGAGCTATAGAGAAACAAATAGCTATTCAATATATCAACCCAAACAGCTCCACGTAACTTTTTATAATGGAAGGCTTTGGAAATTTTTTATGCCATCATGTTAGCAGAATGCACCCTTTTGCTCAATTAGTTAAAGGCAAACCCTGGAACTTTTCCAATTGTGTTTAATTGCCTTTATTTTATTTTTTAAAAAATCAGTTCTAAAACCACATCTCATTTAAATGGCAAAAGCCAAACCTGTGAACCAGCACTTAAAAATCTACCTGCTGAATCCCATTGAACTTCCGTCACACTGGGCTTAACTGTGCACACCTATGCACAAAACTACAGTGAAGACTACTCTGCAGATTGCTGTAGGAACCACAGTTCAGTGGTAATGCAGATGACTCCAAGTTCAGTCCATAGCATCTCCTGTTTTAAAAAAGGACCAATTGATGTGGAAGCCTGGAAGTCACGGCCAATCAGAGTGAGCAATATTGACCTTAATTGTCCAATGGTCTGATTCAATATAAGACAGCTGCATGTGTCCACTACTTTCCTGCTCTATTCAGCTACAAAGGAGCTGCTTTTTGTGTCTCTTGGCATTTCTTCGGCCTGATGCTTTTGTACCCAAAGAAATGCAGTATGCCTGTGGTTCAAAACACAGAAAGTGATTGAGATCAGCATGGTAAGGTAGCTGGCCTGATGGCCTCTGAAGCTCACTCTTCCCTATGGTAAACTATTAAAAGCCAGCTTATTGAGATCAGATTGGCTTACCAGCTCAGTTTGCACATTTCTTGTTTTTTATATAATACAATGATCATGATAATGATCATAATGATTATGAAAATTAGGTTGTTCTTAATTATCATAACTAATATCATAAGCAGCTTGGTGTAGTGGTTACAATTGCTTAAGAGTGGTGGCTTCTTGTCTGAAGAATCTGGTTTGATTTCCCTTACTTCCCCCGGCAGCCTGCTGGGCCAGTCACAGCTTTCTCAGGGCTAGGCCTGATACAAAAAAGGGGACACTGAAATGGTAAAAAAAGGGATGGGTGTTAAAAATTCTGTATTCATGAAAGAAAGTTGATAAAAAGTTTTATAAACATATTGAGCTTACCATTAGACTTCAGTGACAGAATCCATATACAAATTTAGGCAGACGTAGGCCAGAAAAACTCAGCTAGGAGAAAGGGATTTTAGCCATAACTTTAATTACAAAAACCCTTTCTTAAAGCAACCCCTCAAAGGCCAGAAGAACTGAGAGGGTGGGTCTCATATAGCTGCCCATGCTTCATGATCTTTTGCACCCTAGGTCCAAATTCTAACTGTTTAATTGAAACTGATATATTAGCAGATGGGCAAAACAGAAGCAAACATTAAGACCAATTCCACACGCTGAATCTGCCCCTGGACAGCCTCTGGTTGCTGGTGAGTTTTAGAGCTTCCACAATATGACATAATCTGCATCCTGATACTGTCCATGGGCTGGCTCAGATTTGCCTCGAGATGAGGGAAATCACCAAAACTCGATTTGCTACTTGTTATCTCACTTCTCATCAAGGACCAACCAGGAGGAAACCTGTGTGAAGTAAGAAATGCTTGATAGTTCCTACAGTGTTTTGCCCACCCTCGCACCTGCCCTCTCCTCTCCATTTCCTGCTTCAATAATTTATTTTTAAAAAATCGTGCATTCTGTGTTACTACAGGACTGCAAAGCTACTTTACATAAGTTTAAATAAAATTTTCCCTAAAGTGTCCATGTTTTTTTTGGGGATTGGGCAAGCAAAAAACAGTCCAATTTGTGTTTTCTTTCAGAGGTGAATAAATGGGTAAAGAGGGGGGGGGGTTGCGCATGATGAAGCAGCCTTCTCCTGATCAGCTAGATATCCGTGCTCTTTGTTTTTAAGCCTACTGTTTACACACAATCACTCTTCAGGGTCCAGTTACCATGTCCAGCCTCTCACAACTCTACCCAAACATAGAGTCTGAAATACCATGAATCCCCCCAAAGGGGGGATGCTTTATTGTTGTGCTGTTTCTCCATAGCAATGCAGAAGTATTGATTTTTTATTTAAAATGCATTTACACTGTGGTGTTACTGCATAGCAATGCGGAAGTGCACTTAAAAAAATGTAGGGCTTGGGGGAGATGGAAGTCTGAGTCCTCGAGACAACCACTGTTCTTAGATTGATGGCTTGCTGTGATTGACAAGCCGAGGAGTGGGAGGAGAAGTTCAACTTGTTCTGCCTTGCCGCCTCATCGGGAGGCACAAAGCCACGATGAAGCAGAGGGAAAACGCGGGAGGGGTCTCCCGTGAAGAGGCTAGTTTTGCGCCTCTGTGTGGAATCAGTATAAGTATATACATTTTATTAAAGAGAAACAAAATTGACATTTTTATTAAAATGAGGAGACAGCTGGGAAGAGTGCTGTCCCCGTCAAAGGGTGTGCATGGTCAGCCTACTCAGGGCCCACTCAGCCTCACCTACCTCACAGGGTGTCTGTTGCAGGGTGATAAGGCGTGGGGAACTATAAGCCACTTTGAGACTCTTTCAGTAGTAAAAAGTGGGGTATAAGAAATCAGTTCTTCCAATATGAAAATGAAACACATTCTCAGTCTTTGTTGTGTCTGTAGTTCTTCCGAGGACCAAGCTTGAGGTCCGACCAGGATTGTAAGCCTGCACTGTAGTTGACCAAAGCACAGCTAGGTTCTATCTGTCAGTTCCAGTCAGTTTAAGCAGGGGTAGTCAAACTGTTAATGCTGGCAGGGGCTCATGGGAATTGTAGTCCATGGACATCTGGAGGGCCACAGTTTGACTACCCCTGCTTTAAAGTGAAACTGAACAATAGGGCACACTGGCGGGAAGATCTATTGGGCAACTTTTGTATATAAATTGGGGTTGGTTGTGGGCTTCTTCGGTTCACT
Organism: Paroedura picta; assembly: GCF_049243985.1. Lineage (NCBI taxonomy): Eukaryota > Metazoa > Chordata > Lepidosauria > Squamata > Gekkonidae > Paroedura > Paroedura picta. The sequence goes on from NC_135371.1 coordinate 151,460,273, forward strand.
TTTGGTTCTTATATGATCCTGCTGGGGTCACAACAACAAAGAGCTGAATGAACTCTCAGTGTCATGTCTTTGAACCCACATGGATCTAATAGTCCTGGTGTGTTTTGTTTTGGTCTCTGCACTCCATTAGTTTTACTTTGACGAGGCAGGTAGGTTTTTTTGTTAGTTTGGTTCAATAAGGACATAGGGAGACTAGTGTTCCTTCAGGGGAGGAGGAGAAAGGCTCTGGGGTCTCTTGATTGCCTGCAAGTGTTCATCATTAGGATTGCATTAGGATTATGTACTAGTGAGAGGTACTTCCCAGCTAAGCCTTCTTTCTGTTTCAGTCTGCACTCTTCCAGCTCGCCTGCTGCTCTCCAGCCATCATCCAAGCACATCTACCTTAAGGTCCTCCTGCTATTGTTTGTCTGCCTAGAGGCCTTATCTTCCTTGTGTCAAAAAGTGACCTTGCTGTGTCAGTCAGTCTCTTCCTCAAGCTCCTGTTCTTCACACTGAGTGGCTGCAGAGCTGTCTGTGCTACTGTTTGGACTCTTTCCTACCAATTTCCCCATAGCTAATGTTAAACAAGGGAGCCTTTCATTGCCTCAACCTTTGTTCTTTGTGTATAAATTAGGCGATGTGGGTGTTCTAGGGGAGTATTACATGTCCCTAGCATTTCCCAATTTGTCAGGGAAACTATAAAGCAGGGGTAGTCAAACTGCGGCCCTCCAGATGTCCATGGACTACAACTCCCACGAGCCCATGCCAGCATTTGCTGGCAGGGGCTCATGGGAGTTGTAGTCCATGGACATCTGGAGGGCCGCAGTTTGACTACCCCTGCTATAAAGGTATAAACACAAGAAATGGGGAAGGTCTTCCATGGAAACCAGTGGTAAATTATAAAATGAAAATGAAACAATCACAAAAGAAGCCAGTGTGAAACAAAAACCATATGATACAACTGAATAAGAAAAATCTCTTTTGAAATTAATAACAAAAATGATGGAAACAAAACCAACTCCCACAGACAAGTGAACCAGCTAGCCTCTTGGGGGTTATTGTTTCCCCCATGATGGCAAAGTTCTTATTTATTTATTTATTTATTTATTTATTTACTTACTTACTTACTTACTTACTTACTTATTTTTAATCGTACACCCCATCATGCTACGTTTGCCAGCTTCCAGGAGGGGCATGAACTTCTTCTGGGATTACAACTGATCCCCAGATTATGCAGATTGGTTCTTCTTGTACAGAGGTGGCCAAACTGTGGCTCTCTAAATGTCTATGACTACAATTACCATGAGTCTCTGGGGCTTATGGTAATCATAGTCCATGGACATTTGGAGAGCCATTATTTGTTCACCTTTGTAATAGAGGAAATGGTACCTTCAGAAGACAATGTGGCATCAGATCCGCACTAAGCTTCCTCGCTTCCCCAAACTCCCCCCCTCCTTCACCCCAAATCTCCATGAATTTCCTAAACCAGAGTATTCAGGTATTCAGGTATACCAGAGTTGGAAACTCTAATCTATGGAGGTGCAAAGAAGAAATCTCATGTGGTTCTTTATTTATTTATTGTTTAGATTTATATCCTGCCACTCTCCATGGACTTGTAGTGGGACACAGAAAACAATATACAATTCTGAGTTGAACTTTGGTAAGGGGACTCCTCCCTCAAGAAAATGTGGTATGTGACCACACAATGTTCCATTAATGTCACATTCATATCAACGTTTTCTGCGCTTCTCATTAAGAGCTAAACTATAGATTTTGGTTCCGAAATTGGCAGTCTCACTTCCCTTTAATCCCAGAGTTAGTTCAGATTTTTAAATTTTATTTTGGTGAACCTAAATTATGTTTATCAGGACACACATGAAATGCACTCTTGATGCAAAATAAGACTATAGCAGAGAGTGGTGGTCCCAGACAATATATATCTTAGAAGGTGGGCTCCAAAAAGAAACACTTTAGAGACATTGGTTGAGGCTACACCAAACAGATTTCTCTTGGCCACCCAGCAAAACTTCAGAATTTGTTTTTAGACAAGAGAGCATTGTACCATATATATTGACCACTGAGGAAGACCCCTGAGGGTCAAAACACATTTGGTGTGTTCTTCATGTGCAGTTAGATAGGTATTGTTTTTACTTTGTTTTTAATATATTATTGGTGTACTTTAATAAATATTTGTAATTGCTTTTTAATATTGTTTTAACATTGTTTTGCAGCTCAACTTTTGAGTTCCTGACTTTGTCCAGGTTGGGTTTCTGTTCCCTTTTTGGTTTTGCAAGAAAACACATAGACATGCCCTTAGACAGCATAGTCCATAATTATCCTCCTATCATCCTCACACCACTTGCATTTCTGACTGAACCCCCAGAAGGTGGTCCAGTTGCGTACCCTGGGCCAAGCACTCTCCTGGCATTGCCTGGAGATCCTTCCATCGAGGATTGGGGTCCACCTGATCCCCTAGATAATGAGCAGCCTGGTCCCTGCCAGGCTGATACCCAGCCCTACATGCCAGCCTATGCAAAACCCCAGGACAAGACCTTCTCAAGCCCTGAGGACTCGCTGAAATGGCAGCACAGGTGATGGCATGCAGAACTGACAGCTGTCAGGATATCAGCATGGGTGTCAGCACCCTGTTAATTTAGATGGGGTCCAGCTGCAGCTCCTTCCTCAGAGGAGGATTTGGTTCAGCTGCAAATTGAGTACCTGATCAGGTTCAAGGTGCTGCTATTAACCTTTAAGGCCATAAGCGGTCTAGGCCCAATGTACTTGAAAGACCATCTCTTTCCCTATGCCCCCAGCAGGGCACTTTGCAGGTGAAAATACACTGGTGATCCCTAGCCCATGGGGAGTTCACCTGGCCTTGACCATGATCAGGGCCTTTTCAGCCTTGGTCCCTGCCTGGTGGAATGAACTCCTGGAAGAGTTAAGGGCACCGCTGGAGCTGACTTAGCTCTGCAGGGCCTGTAAGATAGAGTTCTTTTGCCAGATATTTGGCTAAGGTCAGGCTGACAGAAGCTCTTGCCCCTCCTGGAGTCTGGAATCTCTCACCTGTAATATCACCCCAAGGTCTTGGGGATTCTGGCAGAATGGGTGGGGTAGGGGTGGGGTTTAGGGGGTGTTATGCAATTGTATTGCATGGTTTTCTTTTATTGTATGTTGTTAGCCACTATGATACAGAAGGCCCAGAAGCAGCAGCGCACAAATGAAATGAGTGAGTGAGATAGACAGACAGAGGAGGGTAGAAATATTGACTTAGTATGGATCATCTTTCAGATGAAGCCATGCTTTGAGAGTCTGGCAATTTTATTCTGGGAAAGCTGCCACAATACACCCCAGCTAAACCAACTTGCTAATTGTATCCCAGTAATTTAAAACAATTTCCTCATCAGATTCCAGGACCTTGCAAAACAGGCCTGTTTTCAGAGAGTCTTCTACTTCTCAAGTGGTAGTTTTCACTTTTAATCAAGGCCCTCACTCTTGGCAGTAGAAACTACGGAAAACACCTGACTTCCTCATTAAATGCTCCCTGAGGAAATATTTATTCTCCCCCATTATCCTCCCCCTGGTTTAAATTTAGCATTTTCCACACTAGTTTTAAGCATGTTTTGATTCTGCTAATTGGTCAATACATTAAATTGAATAGATTCTATTAGGAACAGCTGCTTGGTTCTGGTGGCCTGTGCCAATGTCTCCCAGCCCCCAATAGGCATTAGAGTTTAAGCCTTGTTTGCTATCTTACTTCTGTCAGGGATCATGGCTCTTTAGGAAGCTTGGAGCAGGCAGATATTCAGTGAGTCAATACCATCTACAGAAAGACTGGACCTCTTCCATTTTTGTCCTGTTCCATAGCTGCAATCTTACTTTCTGTGGGCATGTTTAGAGATAAACCAGAAGGAATTTTTTTTCATGGGAACTTGGTGATTCAGCCAAGCTTCTTAGGAGGGTTGTTATCTAGCTATTTGAGCATGGGGAGGAGGGCCAGCACCCAAGAAGGGCACACTGCAACCCTGTGTCCAAGTGCCCAGTGCATTCCTGGGTGCAAGGGGTTTTGCCCCCTAGTGCAGAAAATGGTTGGGAAGCATAGTCGTGTATACACCTACCTAGGGTCCCTCCCTTTCTTACCCACTCCAGGCTTAGCATTGGCCATTTTTATGGGAGAGGTGGGTCAACATGACCCTTTATGGTCATATCACCTGATAAATGTTTACCAATTTAATTTTAACCCTTTCTGGGCTGTCATGAAACCCACATTGAGAAAGCCTGGCTTAGAGGAAACACTGATTCGGACATAATCATTTACTGATTATGAACCATATATTTAGATACATATATTAAGTTTTATAAATTGGGTTCAGATTCCCTGGCATACTGTGTAAGATGGTGACCAGATTTTAACATTGTTAAAATTTAGACTTTTTAATAATGCAGCGGGACATAGGACAATTCTTTCAAAAAAGGGACGATCCCGCCAAATCCGTGAAGAATGGTCACCTTACACTGTAGGTAGCTCCAAAATGGAGCCATCTTCACTCAGGAGAGGGTAGCAGCAGCCTCTCCTTCTTTTATGCTAAGGTCTCAAGCTAAGTTCAGTCCTTTTGAATCTTTAAAATGCCATTCTCCATTGGAGCTTTGTCCCTGTGGAGGCCGAAAACCCAGAACCAATTTGTTTGCAAAAAGTGACATGCAGTTTGGCCCTAAGCCCACAAAAATCAATTACTGCTATTAGTGTGACTCTGCGCAGGATTGCTTTGTTTGTGTTCTAATTGTGTTTACACAATCCAGTGTATTGCATGATTACTCCAGTTTTCTCTGTTTTTTAGGGCAGGGGCATTTTGAAAACTAGTTCTCATTTAAGCTAAAAGTTTACAGAGTTCTAAACACTGGTCCATCTTTCATTTTCTTCCCCTTATCTATCAGATGAGCATGCCTGAGATTTCCATAGAGCATGTGTCTTTTAATGATGAGGTCACAGAACATTTTCAAAACCACCTGAACGTTCCTGCATTTTGCATTTGTTTTCCGGTTTGCTACAAGTTCGGCACAAATTACAATAGTCAATGTCTTTCCTCTACGACGGATTGGCAGAGGCTTGCTCTGAAATTCATAGCAATTGTTACAAGATGCAATTACCTCCAGCAGCCATTCACTTGAAGATGTGCTAGCAGCATTTAAAGAAGTGATCTTGGTGCTGGTGCTGATTAAGTATAACACTGCCTGACAGATGGTTTGGACACCGGGAAATGTAATGTTAGCAATCAGCAACCTAATATTTTTTTAGTTGAACATTCCCAGCACAAATCCCCCCTCTGGTTCCGTATTAGGCCTTATGAATTATGTTTTGTTTAAGGCAGGGGTAGTCAAACTGCGGCCCTCCAGATGTCCATGGACTACAATTCCCAGGAGCCCCTGCCAGCATTTAAGGGGTCGATAGCTCAGTCCAATTCTATTGCTTTTTGTATGCAGCTATTTCTAGTTTATAGAAGATTGTAGGGCAGCTTAGGAATTGTGGATCTAACCACCACTCATATAACCACCAATCAAAAGAGAAGCAAAATCATATACCTAGGTCATCTTGAGGCTGTATATTGATATCCATTATGATTTAACAGTTATTTGACTATATTTTTATTAGTTTTTATTTTCCCTTTCATTTATACCCCCACCTTTCTTCTCATGGGGACCCAAAGCAGCTTGCATTCTTCTTTTCTCTTCCATTTTATCTTTACAGCAACCTTGTGAGGTAGGTTAGACCACTTACCTCCTTATGCCCCCCGCAGGTCATTTTGCTCTACAGGTATGAATCTGCTGATGGTCTTGGGGCCCTGGGAGGTACACCTGGCCTCAACCAGGACCAAGGCTTTTTCAGCCCTGGCCCCTACCTGGTGGAATAAGCTGCCAGAAGCACTACAGACCCTGATTTAGCTCTTTGGGTTTGGCAGGGCCTGCAAGACGGAGCTCTTCCACCAGGTGCTGGGTTGAGGCCAGGTTGAGATCCTGGGGTTTGAGATCAGGTCTCTCCTCCCCCCAACCCCAGTTCCTGGACTTGGTATTGGGCAGGGTCCAGATGTTGATGATCAACCCCCTTGTTGCTTCATCACCAATTTTTTAATGATTGGAATACATGTTAGTGACAAGGGCTCTGCGTCGTTGGGGAGAAGTTTATATTTTTATACTGTTACCACCATGTTAATTGTTGTATTGTGGGGATCGTATGGTTAGGATGTTTTTAGGATTGGATTCTATTGTTTTATTATGTGTTTTATTGTGAGCGGCCACAAGCCAGCTTGCTGGGAATGTTAGTAAAAAAATCTAATAAATATACAAATAATATGTATGACTGGTCTGAGGTCCCCCAGCAAGCTTGCATGGAAGAGACTTGTACCTGAACCTCCCAGAACCCAGGACACTCTGTCCATTTCCCTAGAGCTATAGAACCAGTTCTGCAAATACCTAAGTTTCCATGTGATACCGACAGGTACCAGGTCCACAGAAAACCTAAGGAAGTCTGCCTGCTTGCTTAAATTTTCTGGTACGTGTTTGGAAGCCTGAATATGAATGAAAACAAGTAACTGGCTCCTACATGCAAACCTAGTCTCACTTGACTGCTATATCATAGAGCCATGGTTTACAGGCATAAAGAGACTGGATATGGGCTGGATTCTCTCTTTACTCCACCTCACTTCAAACACACTGATTTTTCTATGATTTCAATATTTACCTGTCATTCAAGAGTAAAGTAATCAATAGGCATGTGCACTATCTGAGCCAAAAGTAAATTGGAAATTAGCTGCACTGGGCCAACTTGGCAATATACAAAATGACTCCCCATCCCCCCAAAAAAACACACTTCCTAAATGATGCTAAAATGGTCCTGAATTTTCTTGATCCTCTCCCAAACAGACCCCATAGGGGGAAAAAAATCTCCAAATGCTAAGGCCAGCCTTCGAACTTCAGGATAAAAGCATGCCCTCCTCAAATATAGACCTGAAATTAATCCAATATATTTTGATGTGCTCCTCTCTAGTAACCAAATGCAAAGGAGGGTCATGATGGCCAACTTGTGTGAACCAGGCCTGATATCATTACTATAAAAGTAATATAGATATGACTGGTTATTTTTATGGACGAATACCAGAAGTGATGGCCAAAGAATGACATTTGTTGCTCTCATACCATTGGAAAAGTTGCACAAGTAGATTTCTGCTGTTTGGCAAAATCTCACATCTTCTTTCTCTGAGACATCTTCATTTTCTTGAACTGCTATTTCCTTTGGTCCCTCTCATCATTATTTACAATGTTTTGTTTTGAAATGAAACCATTGGTATGCGGTTATTCAGATACCACCAACAAGCCTATGGCTGAAAGTAAGGATGGACATTACCTCTCCTCCTTGGGCAGAAGAAGACAACAGGGATTGTTTACGCACTGGGAACTTCACTGCCCCAGCTCCCATGCAGGAGCACAAATAGAGGGTGGATGAGGCGCACCGGGCCAAATGCTCCCCCATGTGGGTGCAGGAAGAGATGGGGCAACCTGCCACGACTAAAACTCCAGCCTGCAGCCCAGCATGAAACCTCCAGTGCATAAACTGTCAGGGTGTGGTAGACCATGGATCAATGGCAAAGCCCATGTTTTACTTGTAGCAAGTCTGTTTTGATCCCTGGCATCTCAAGTTAGGGGATCTCAGGTTGTAGATACTGAGAAGTCTTCCCTACTTGAGACACTGGAGAGCTGCTGCCAATCAGATTAATCCAGACCTGACATGATATGTGGCATATGACTGGCCTTGGGGATGCTGCTTTCTTGGTTGAAAACACTGAATGATCTGTCCTTCTGGTGCAAGGCCTGTTTTATTTGCTTTGAGGTTCTACCCATCCCCCCTTTCAGTGTTTCAGGAACAGATTTGCTTGAGACAGATTTAGTATTGGATCCTGATATGAATTTTGAAAGACAACTCAACGCTTGTGAAATTCCCCCCAAATATCTAAGCAGGCGATCAGCCCTGAGGTTAGACAAAGTCAAAATGATGCCTGGCAGCATATTAGATCTAGAGGTAAATTTAGAAATGGGCTATAAAAATATCTACTGCATATTTTTAGATTTCTCACTGATTTCTTATATGAACTCAGACAAGACACCTCTCTGTTCTTCAGTGCTTTCAATGCTTTTTTTCTTTTAAAAAAGATGGCTATGATATGTCTGAAGAATCTTTACAAGCTGATAAAAAGGCACAATGGAGAGTCATGGGGAAAGGAAGCACACTGTTTTAATTCGCTCAAACCCAGACAGGATTACATACTTGGTTTAGCAAAATCTTAACATGAAATATGAAAGATTCATTGCACTTCAGTATTCCCAGCAGGAAATTCTTTCTGTAACCACAATAGCTTGCATTCTACGTCCACATCTTAGTCCTTGGGTGATGGACAAATGTCTTCCATATTGATTTTGGAAGGATTCATTGCTTACAATACGCTTAGGGAAAAATGGATTGCTCTAAGAAATTGACTAGTTGTTGTTTTTGCTTGTGAGTGCATACTTGGCTCTTTTCCAGGAAGGACACATACATGCTCTCCTTGAGAATAGTAGTATTCCTCTCAAACAATTTATCACTGAACAACAGGGGTTACATTTCAATTTTGTGCAATTCTTCATGCATAATTGGCTGTGGCTTGGTTAGTATCCATGAAATCAATTGGCTTGTCTGGAAAAATTCTTGATGAATTAACGGCTCATGAGGAAGGGTTTATTTTTAGATTCCCTTCCTCCCTCTACAAACTTGTATTTTGAAACATTTGTATTACTAACACTTGAGACAGTAGAGGGGAGGCGGAATGGTATAGCCTCATTGTGTCAGATCTCAGAAGATAAGTAAGTCTGGTATTTTAATAGGGGGCCACCAAGGAAGGTTGTTGAGGAAGACAATGACCACCCATCTCTGCTTTTTACTTGTCTTGAAAGTCTCTTTGTGATTTAACAGCACTTCTGTACAGTTCCATGGAACACAAGTGAGATTTTGTAACTTGAAAAGCAACCCACAGGATATTGGCCTGTAAAGAGAGCTAGTGTGGTGTAGTGGTTAAGAGTGGTGGCTTCTAATCTGGCAGTCCGAGTTTGATTCCCCGCTCCTTCACATACATCCACTGGGGTGACCTTGGGCTTGTTGCAGCCCTGATAGCATTGCTTTCACAGAGCAATCACAGAGCTCTCTGAGCCCCACCTACCACATAGTGTGCCTGTTGTGGGCAGAGAAAGGAAGGTGATCATAAGCCACTTTGATACTCCTTCTGGTAGAGAAAAGCGGGGTATAAAAACTAACTCTTCTTCTCCTAAATTATATTCAGCTGATTTCGATTCCCAAATCAACTTCAGCCACTTGAGACACGCTTACTCCCACACAGCTAGAAAACCGTTAAAATCATTATCTGAAATCACAGTCCAGCCATCTAGAATCCAAGTACATCGAGGCATCAACAAAACAACTCACACTCTTATTGTTACAAAAATGCAAGTGTCCTTTCCTGACATTACTCAAGCTTCAAAAGCTGCAACAACAACAAATTTCTACAGCCAGTGGCTGCTCTTAAGGAAACAACTGATATAGCTAAGAGGCCCAACCCTTCCATTGTACCTGCATTATGAACATCTCCCAGCAGCTGAGTTTTCTTGAAAGCTTCCCCCTGCTGGACAGTTTCTTGGTCTTATTCACGAGCCTCACTGGGGTTGTAAAGTGGTACTGGCCCTGGGAACTTCATGTTGAATAACATACCATTTTCAACAACCGTGCTTACTTTTGAGATGGGCCTCAGTGTAGTCCTGGTTTCGACCAGGCCGGGAGGCTGGCAAACCACTCCCCTTAATGGCCGAACCTGGGATTGCACTCCAAGTTAATTAGGCTTTGGCTTTTTGCCATATAAGGTCATGGAATGTCCGCTGATCTCTTGCTAGGGGTTTCGTATGACCTGACCAATTGGGTGCACACGCGCTCCTCAGGAATGTTCTTTGTCTACCTCTGTATAAATAAAGCTGTGCCTTTTTAGGCCTTTTTACCCCAACTGCCTGCTTCGTGTGTTCTCTCTGGCCATCAGCCTGCGGGCGGCCCATAAGGGGCCAATACCTCAGAACTCTTCCCCATGGTCTGAACTGAGCTGCTGTGGAACAGCCTTGCAGCTGCTGTAGTAGTCGTGGGGGGATTTCAGTCCTTGTGCCCCGTGGCTGCTATTGCATTTGCACAATAAGTGAAACCGACTCTCACTAAGGCCTCCCCAAAGGGCAAAGTAAGTCTTTCGAAAAGACATTTGTTTGGTTATAATTCACTGGTTGGCTAACTGGTCAGCTCACACTTTACAATTTGACAAATTGGCACCATCTAGCTGCACACACAGTGGTAAGAAACGTAACAAGGTTTGGAAATCCCAGGCTGGGGAATAGGGAATAGCTTTTCTCCGCACTGCAGGTACATTTTTATCAGGGAAATGTCATGGGGGACAACTGATATAATCTTCTTCCTTGGTTGTATTTCCCCCCTGCTAAAGCAGATAGCTTGGACTTCCACTGTCACTCCCACTGTCAAATGTAGTTTGTCCCTTAGCCATGTACAAGCTACGGGTGGGTTTGGAAATGGTTTTAAGCAGGGCTATGTTCTATTGTTTTTTATCTGACATGTAATCATGCATTAAACATCTTTGCATAATGGCTTAGGGCAAGCTAAGGCTGAGATTAGTAGTGATTTACTGCACATTTAAGGCATATCTATGCTACTTGATTTTGCATCAGTTTAACAGTCAAAGGATCCGGGGAAGTTCAGTGTGGACAGAAAGCAGAGAGATCCCAAACACCCCATATTAGAGCTCCCAGAATTCCTTGGGGAGAAGGAAGGACTGTTGGACCAGTTTAACCTGCATGTCATGATGTTTAGGAATCCAGTTCTACTCCAAATGCCAAGACTAAATTTTAAAACATATTCTAGAAATTCTAATTTAGCAGGGGACTGTAGCTCTTGTTTCCAACATCCCTTTCTGGCTCTTGCCCATGTTTTCTTCCTTTGTACTACAATCTTAAAACAATTCCGTTTCCTTCTCTTTCCCATCCCCTTTGCAATCCTCAAATAAACAGCTCTTCCTCAGCAATGCCTGTTCTCATTTCTCTTTCCAAAATATTACCTTAATGTCCCAGCCTCTGTGGCTGCAACGGCATATTTTCTCCTCTGTTCTCCATTTTCAACAGTCACATCAGGGCTATTTGAATTTCTTACCATGGAACTGCCAGAGGGGAATTTCCCTCCTGCCCTTTGGTTTACTTTGTCTTTACCAGCCAGAAACAAAGACATCATTGGCTGAGCCGCCACGTAGATCAGACTGCACTGTAACAGAGTGCTAAATAATATGTGCACATTGTTCTGCCATGGGGATCATAGTGGGAGGGGGGGAGAGGGTTCCCCCGTGAATGAAAACAAATATATCTACAAAAGAAGAGTGATGTGTTCCTGTCACTCAAAAAGAGTTTTATGTAAAAGAAATGCTTCACAGAAATAAGCAAAGCAGGAACCCATGGCTGAATCTGCCAAGTCATTTGTGGAATCATGTATTTATTTATATATTTACATGTTATATTTATATACCTCCCTCCTCTGAGGCTCAGGGAGGTTTACATGAAACACAGAAACAGTACAAGTAATATCTTGTGGATTCATAGTGAAATCACCATAAATAGTGAGATCCGCAAATACTGGGAGGCTAAATTCTGCTGCCTCTGAATATCAAAATAACCAAATTTCCTGCAAAATGTAATGATCATGATAATGGTGCATGGGAAATAAAACCACCTCAAGACCAAACTTCATGATTGGCCTGTTGACTGTGAATAAATGAAGTCATTTGTGGAATCATATCTGGTGACTGCATTTATTCACCGTCAACTGGACCACCATGTGGTGTAGTCTTGAGGTAGTTTTGCTAGTGGTGCCAATTCAACCATGGGGAAATTTCTGTTGTTTGGGGATAGTGCATGGAAAGGGGGGGGGAGTCTGAGGAGGGGAGACAGTACAGGAGGCATGTGATGCCATAAAGCTCCCCCTCCAAAATTCCTATATAATCAATGGAGTCAGGTCTATGTGGCCTGAAGAACAGTTATAATTCAGGGGAAATTCCCATCCCCATGAAGAGCTTAGCAAATGAAACTGCATTATAATAAGTCAGACCATTAGTCTCTCTTGGACCGTTTCCGCACTAGGAGTTATACCTTCTTTTAGCCTCGCGTTGGATTTCCTTTGGATGCTGCAAGTCGACTGTAGTGTTTCCACATTTGGGCTTTCTTCCCCTTATTTGCCAGGCTGAAATTCGTGACGTGTTTTCCAAACTGAGTACTATGGAAGCAGCATCCCATCATGCTTTGCTCTCTTCCCCTTTTCAAAAAACATATTTTTTGCAAAATGGTGCCTGCTTAAACCTTTGTTTTCATTGCACCCCTTAAGCCTACCATTCTGTGCCTTTAATAACTCCCCAAGTATTCAGAATGTTATTTAAAAAACACCCTGGGTTACAGTGCTGTAACATTGTAACACTGCTGGTGAAAACTGCAAGACTGCTTAAAAAAAAACATAGAAACAGCATTATTACATGATCACCCCTAAAAAAAAGCAGATTTTTCTGAGTGGAGGGAGAGAGGGGGAGGAAAAGGATTAAAGCAGGATGGTGATGTGGAAAAGGCGTTCCCAAACAACTCAAAGACTTTTCCTGCATGGGGAATTAGTTCTGAGCCAGCAGTCATCTGGTTGTGGGGCTAATCTCAGTTTCCAAATGATGTTGATGCTAAACCAGGCCTGTCCTGGGCTTGGCCCATGGCAAGGGAACATATTTCTACATTCCCTTTTCTGCCCTGGATGCCAACAAGGTCTATGTCGGGTCCTAGCTCCTCCCCACCCTGGGCTGATTACGATGTCCTGAAATGGACACAAAATGCCCTAGGCAGCTCTGCAGCACTATACAGTGCCACCAAGCCACCTGGGGCATTTCTTTTGTTTAGGAATGCAGTATTGCTCCCCACAAGAGCCTCTTGTGGCGCAGAGTGGTAAGGCAGCCGTCTGAAAGCTTTGCCCATGAGGCTGGGAGTTCAATCCCAGCAGCCGGCTCAAGGTTGACTCAGCCTTCCATCCTTCCGAGGTCGGTAAAATGAGGACCCAGCTTGCTTGCTGGGGGGTAAACGGTAATGACTGGGGAAGGCACTGGCAAACCACCCCGTATTGAGTCTGCCATGAAAACGCTGGAGGGCGTCACCCCAAGGGTCAGACATGACCCAGTGCTTGCACAGGGGATACCTTTACCTTTTTATTGCTCCCCACACATACACATCATGGAACCTTTCGCCTCAATTGCCGTGTGCGTAGGCACTAATCTGGGGCACACTGAATCTGGTAGGGAAAACCTTCCCCTGTCTGGATACAGGAAGAGGTGGGGCAAACTGCCCCATGGCAAACATCCGACAGCAGTCTGGAATGACACTGCCAGTGCAGAAAGCATCAAAATGGCAGGCACAGGGGGAAATCTGATTGCATGCATTTCTGCATTGGGCAGCCCCAAATTAGACCCCGTTAGACGCCTCTTGAAAAGATGAACTCCAGTTTTCTAGGATTCCTTTGTTGCAGCACAAGTCAGGGGGCAATTCAAGACTGTGCCCAAAGAAGCAAATTTTAGTGTGGCAATTGTTGAACAAGTCAGCCCTTTAAAAAAGCAAATCTGAACAATATCGCTAGTGCAAAGACAATCTTGGTCAGTTTTGTTTGCTCTGAATCAGTATTGTTATTCTAATTTGAGTGTGGCTTTCCAGGGTCTGATGTCTTTCGTAGCTTCTACCTCCTCATCTTTTGAATTGAAGAGGTTGGGACTTAATCTTGGGTCCTTCTTCATGTAATCTCTATTCTGCCACTATACTACACTCCATTGTCTTTCCTAAACCCACTGTGAAAATCCCTCATTCCAACCTTTGTGTGTGTATTTCAGAAAAGACAAAAAAAGACAGAAATTGAATCCATTTATTAATTATCATAAAAGGAAAGTATATTATAGACCAATTAATTTTTCCTAGCTATATCATTCAAACTACATCATCCAAATTTAAATCCAGAGAAAAACCCTTTCAAGCGCTTGACATTTCCAATTAACTACTGACAGTAGCTGCCCCAAAGAATTCACCTTTTGAATTAGGTCTAACAAGTGCAGGGCTTTTGTTAATGTAAAACAAGAATGCTTCCTGTTTGTTGAGGACTGTAGGTAACCTCTCATATGTTCTAAATGACAATTTCTCCACCAGATGCTTCATCCAATAGTGTCTCGTACCAGCATTCAAAACAAAGGCACATTTCCAATCTTGCAGCATTTTCCTTTTGACCTGCTTGTACTCAAGGCTGGGAATCAAAGTTATTGCCTGATGTATCTTAGAATTGATTCACGTGTTGCAATACCAACTAGCCCTGTCTAAAAGCTAATGTTTGGCTTCCCATGCATGTGGGCTGCTAGCACTGATGTATGTATTTGGGTGGAAGCAAGGGTGTAAAATGGCTAGACGTTGCCACTTAAGTGTGAAGGAAAGCCACCCTGAAACAGAGAATGAGATAAGAGAGACTGAAATACCTGAACAGCTGCTTAACTAGTCTACCATACACTTAAACTAGTTTAATATTCTGATGAGGAAATCCTTGTAATTGTAGTTTTGTTAGAAACATCATCTCAAAAAACCCCCAACAACCCAAGTTTCAAAAAGATTGAACCAGGGGTTCCAATTCTATGGGTCCCCAAAGGAGGTGCCCCCATCCTCCATTGTTTACAATGGAAAGGGGGAAGGCATTTAAAGGGAACATGGTTTCTTTAAAAGCCTTCTAAATGTGACATGTTCATACCAAGGGCTTTTAAAGGGCTTGTGATCCCTTAAAATGTCTTGTCCACAAGTTCACTGGGAAGACATTTAAAGGGCTCACAGTCCCTTTAAATGCCTTCTCCAAGCTGCAGGTTCGCCAGGAAGGGATTTAAAGGGACTGCAGTCTCCTTAAACATATTTTAATTTTAGCTACCCAGCAGCCCCCAAAATTCCCAAATATTTTCCTTTTTGTCAGGCTTGGCTGTTTCGGTTAGCTGAATAAATACCCCAATTTATATCCAGATTAAAAAATATCTGGAAAATAATGATAAGGTATTTTTCAGTTAATTTTTTTTTGTTTCAGCTATACTGACTGCACACTTCTATTAGCCATATCAAGGCATTTGAAGGAATTTTCCCCTGCTTGTCATTCATCATGATGTGAGATCTATTATATGTCTCTCTCTCTTTTCTTAGGAGCTCCGGGCAACATAAATGACTTCCTCTTTCCACCATTTCATGTTCACAACAACCCTGTGAGAGGTTAAGCGAAGAGAGTGACTGGTGCAAGATCACACAGTATGCTCATGGTACCGTAGAAATTTGAACCTGAGTCTCCATGGTTCTACTCAGATATACTAACCATTATATTACACTGTCTTTCACCTGATTTATCTTGCCCAACTTTTCTTTACTAGAACTGACTTGTTTGAGCTAGATGAATTAAATTCAGATAAATTCAGATAAAGTTTCATCTAGGAAACCATAGATTTGCCAACTACCTGGAGAGAAAAAATGTCTTGTCCCTTTAACAGAGATTTAATGTGCAGAAATTGGCAATATAAACTTTTCAGGGAACTAGAATAAATAATGTCACCTGGTAAATAACAAACCCCTGAAGCTTCTGATAAATGGGCAGGGCTTTTTTTTTCCCCTCCAGGTTTTTAGCAACCATAGATGGGTTGGACATAACAGAAGGAAGGAGCAAGAGATGGAAGTAGTCAGGGATGAAAGTCAACAATTACATATTAGGGCTTGGGAACAAGACGAGGATTAAGGAGTTATGCCAAAATCTTCACTAGAAACACTAGTTCTAGAGGCATACACTATACTTGGTTACACAAGCCTACTGGATGGGGGATACGCTTCTAGGTAACACTGTGTGTGAACGAGACCTTGGGGTACTTGTGGATTGTAAACTAAACATGAGCAGGCAGTGTGATGCAGCGGTAAAAAAGGCGAATGCCATTTTGGGCTGTATCAACAGGAGCATCACATCAAAATCACAAGATGTCATAGTCCCGTTGTATATGGCTCTGGTCAGACCACACCTGGAGTACTGTGTGCAGTTCTGGAGGCCTCACTTCAAGAAGGACGTAGATAAAATTGAAAGGGTACAGAGGAGAGCGACAAAGATGATCTGGGGCCAAGGGACCAAGCCCTATTAAGATAGGTTGAGGGACTTGGGAATGTTCAGCCTGGAGAAAAGGAGGATGAGAGGGGACATGATAGCCCTCTTTAAGTATCTGAAAGGTTGTCACTTGGAGGTGGGCAGGATGCTGTTCCCATTGGCTGCAGAGGAAAGGACATGCAGTAATGGGTTTAAACTACAAGTACAACGATATAGGCTAGATATTAGGGGGGGGGAATTCACAGTCAGAGTAGTTCAGCAGTGGAATAGGCTGCCTAAGGAGGTGGTGAGCTCCCCCTCACTGGCAGTCTTCAAGCAAAGGTTGGATACACACTTTTCTTGGATGCTTTAGGATGCTTTGGGCTGATCCTGCGTTGAGCAGGGGGTTGGACTAGATGGCCTGTATAGCCCCTTCCAACCCTATGATTCTATGAATCTTACCTGTCAAATGGTATTGAAGGTCCTAATTCATTGCAGGATGCTGACCCAGATGACCACCAAGTCCCTTCCAGACTGATAATTCTGACAGGCTGTTTTTGACCATTACAACCTTTTCCAACTTAGAGACTTGAGTGCCTACCGTACTGAATCATCGGCGCTATAAAAGAGTTTTGCCCTTTCCTCTGAAAGTGTTGCTCATTACTGTCATTGTTCAAAAATAGCACAGAGAACCCTGCTCTTTTCCTGGCTCTCAACAAATTAGCGGAACAAAATGGATTCATCGCTCCGAGGATACGTCTGGAAGCTTGGAAGGAAATGAATATGGCTCCTGTTGGGGCACTTGGATCTAAAATGGGCAATTCAGATGCATAACAGGAACAGAATGAAAATTAAAAGGGTTTCAAACCATACCAGTGGCTGCTTCTTCCCAAGCACCACGGTATTTACATACATAATATATCACATTATCTCTCACTCTGTTGTTCTTGTCAAGATAATAGCAAGGCACCTCCTTCCTTGAACTATCTATGGAGGCAGTTCCCTCAAACTCTGTGTAAAGCCTACCTCAGCCAAGCACTCACACTGTCCCTACATTACTGACAATGTTTGAGAGATCAAGATGGGTAGGTAGCCAAGTTAGTCTGTCTGTAGCAGTAGAAAAGAGCAAGAGTTCAGTAGCACTTTAAAGACTGACAAAATTTAGGACAGGGTATGAGCTTTCATGAATCAGCTTTTTCAAATACAACTCGAATTTGAATCCACCTGTCTTGACAACCAGCTTGGTGCAGTGGTTAAGAGAGGCAGCTTCTAATCGGGTTTGATTCCCTGCTCCTCCTCCACATGCAGCCAGCTGGGTGACCTTGGGCTTGCCACAGCACTGATAAAGCTGTTCTGACTGAGCAGTAATATCAGGGCTCTCTCAGCCCCACCTGCCTCACAGGCCTGGGGATTGTACAGAATGACAGCTCTTTGTCAGACTGCAGATATCAGTTCCTCTGGAGAAAAGGGCTGCTTGGGATGGGCCTTGTGCCCATGGCTGTTTTGGAGGGGGAATTGTGCTATGACAGCTTATCTTCAGACAACAGAGATCAGTCCCCTTGGGAAAAGGGCTGATTGGGAAGAGGGACTGTGGTCTTGTGCCCCACAGACTTCCAAGGATGCCAGCTTCCAGGGCTGCTTGGGAAGGGCTTCCCCCACCCCACTTTTACACCAAAGCAACTCACTGGGGCAGGATTGGCTTTCCCCCACCCCACTCGACTTCTTTACCAGGCCAACTCACTAGAGCTGGATCTGCTTCCCCCTCTCCACCTCTATATCAGGGCAACTCACTGGGGCTGGGTTACTTTCCCCCCCACACACACACACACACACTTCTACACCAGGGCAACTAACTGGAGGTGGATTTGCTTCCTCCCACACACCTGACCCCACTTCTGCATCAGTGCCACTCGCTGGGGCTGGCTTACTTCCCCCCACCCAACCCCTCCCCAGTTCAACACATGGGCAACTCAGTGGGGCAGGCTGTCCTTCCTCCCTTCTCCATCTTCTATGCCAGGGCAACTCACTGGGACAAGCTATCCTTCACCCTTCTCCCCTTCCAGGGCCAAGCTACTCTCTGGGGCAGGATGTTCTTCTTCTGCTGCTGCTGTTTCTCCTCTCCCTCCATTTCAGGGCTACTCATTGAGGCCAGCTGTTCTTCTTCTGCTGCTGCTGTTTCTCCTGTCCCTCCATGCCTGAGCTACTTACTGGGTCTGGCTGTGTTTCCACCCAGCATGTTCTGAGGGCGGTAGGAATTTGTAGGCAGAGAGCTGACACCTTATCTGCCCTTCCTGGCTGAGGGCTCACTCCCAATAGGGGCTCAGCTACAGCAGATGGCTATTACTGGCCTAGGGCCAATCAGGTATCAAGTGACCAATCATTTTCAAAAATATATGATTTAATGATTGCTTTTCTTGAGTCCCACCTCCCTTTTTTAAATCTATTATTTTGTTATTTTTTAAAAAAAGATAGATTAATAATATTGCAGTGTACAGAAGAAGGCATGCATATTCATGAATGCTCATGAATTATTTGCAAAATTCAATCGAGACAACATTCATCTCAGAGGGAAGCAATTAAAGTTCTTGACTTGCATGGTGATGAATCAACGGTGAAACCTCGGTTCTTGATCATACACAATTTGAAACATGGCTTGTTGAAAAGCAACATATTACAAAGTATTCAATATTCCTGAGAGTGGGCAAAAGAAAAACAAAAAAACCCTCTCCGACCTTTTAAATATTAAAAGTGCAGTCTGGATCATAAAACATTCTTGTTTATAAATGCATGAACTACAAAAGGTTCAAAAAGGAACATTTGGATTTAATCTGAATTCAGGAACTGTTTAAAGTGCATTGGCTTCCATGCTTAAAAAATCATTTACGATGTCTGTGAACTACTTTCTGAAATCTTCTGTCATAGAGAAGAGATTAATCAAAGGCAAATGGTAATGATTGTTGCTTCCTAATACAGGCTTGTAAGCAGCACCACAAAAGTAATGAGAATGTCTTGGGATCCCACATCCCTCTGGGAAGATTCCTGCACTACAACAGAAACATAACTCCCAGCAGGTAAGATCAGCAGTACTTTCCACCTGGTCATTCTGGCATTTCACTTCCTGCAGGACTTACAAAAGAATCAGCCACAGTCTACCCTTTTCCGCTACACTTCACAGATTACAGCCTTCCTTTCCCTCTATCATTGGCCCCAGAAGGGCGAAAGGCAACCAAAGAGAACACCTGCAATTCCAATTTCCATTTTCAAATGCAGGGGAAATCTGATCCTGGCTTCTCCAGCATGTCAGGCCACGACTTGGAATCCCCAAGAACTTCCAGGGCATGGAGATGGGTGGAAATGCCATCTGGCACATCACTCACATCTGACCTACACCTGGATTCCACATCAGGGTGTCAAGCGACACTCTTGCTATCCCTGAAAACTCTGTGGCATATTTCCCATGGAATTTGGAGGGGTAGCCAGAACATTGTTATTCAAAGGGGTCACTCCTAATGGCTGCTACTCAATGGGGCTTGCTCCCAGGAAAATAGCCTTAGTATTGCAGCTTGTAAATGTCTTAGGCTTAAATAATGACAAGTACATTGAAGCAAGTCCCATATTTATAAGTAGAGTTACAAATGTTCTCTTCTTCCTTTTATTTTCTGTTTAAAAACACAAAATGCTATGTTAAATATTTTTCATTACCAGTATTTTGAGAAATGTCACTAAATATAATGAAAAGATTCACTCGCCTCACAGGAAGCTGATTCAGGTGAAGCATTTCCAGTCTGGCAGCATTCGCCTCTTTTTGAAAATGCCCAAACATTATCTAGGAACAGGCTTTGCAAAATAATTAAAAAACGCCTTTATAAATGATGAGCCTTAGCGGCATATGAGAAAGAGCCTCTGAAGTTCTGTTATAGACAAAAATGATTAGGAGGATTACCAGTCAGCGGAAATAGCTGTGTCTTTAAAAAGAAAAATTTGACTCATAGGCCAACTGTGTGAAAAAGGTTAATGTACCTGAAACAGATTAATGTAATTTTTTCCTACTCCTCACAACTGAGTTTCAAAGCCAGTTTGGAGAATAAATTATACATAGATTCATTTGATTTTTTTTAAAAAAAGAAAGCATATTGGATTAAAATTACATTCATATTATACTAAATGTGGATTTGTAGGAAATCTACATCATGGATACAATTCAAGGGCTACAATTCAAATTCCCACAACATCCTTGCACATGCCTTTGTATGAGTCTACCCACCCTCCCATTAACTACATACAAGTTACTCAAGCTCATGTGATTTGTCTGATCCAACGCAGAGTTACTTCAGTGTCAGCCCATGGGCTAGAGACAGTTTGGTGTAGTGGTTAGGAGTGCGGACTTCTAATCTGGCATGCCAGGTTCGATTCTGCACTCCCCCACATGCAGCTAGCTGGGTGACCTTGGGTTCGCCACGGCACTGATAAAACTGTTCTGACCGGGCTGTGATATCAGGGCTCTCTCAGCCTCACCCACCTCACAGGGTGTCTGTTGTGGGGAGAGGAAAGGGAAGGCAACTGTAAGCCGCTTTGAGCCTCCTTCGGGTATGGAAAAGCAGCATATAAGAACCAACTCTTCTTCTTCTTATTCTTCTTCTATGTGCGACATGAGATGGTTTGGGAGTGCCTGACCCACCTTGCAGTCACACAAGTAGGTGCAGTGGAACTCACCTAAGAATCATTCCATTGCTCCACTTGGTTCCGATATACTGCAAGGGGTGAGGGTTGATTTCAGTCTCCCCCCACCCTGGTGTCATTTTTGTCACAACCCTGGGGTGTAGTCCTGGTTCAAACCATCGAATACCCAGACGCAGGAGTCCCAGACATAGGGGAAACCTAAGGTAGTCTTTATTTAGGGAAGGCAGCATCTACAGGTGTTCAGCATCACAGAAAAGGCATTGTTGTGGACAATGAACAATATAGACAGATATACTCTTTGGCCCCCACCCCAAAACCCAAATTTGGGTGCTAGTTCCCCTTTCCCACAGTGGACCAGTTTGATCCCCAGAACAGCATGGAAACGTGAGGCAGTCAACCATTCTCACATCTGGGTACAAGAACGGAAACAAGATTTGTTTAGCATGCTAGGAAGAACTGAGATAAGCGTTTTGCACTACAAAGTCTCTCTGAAGTGGAAATTGAGGGAGAGCTTGAAACTGGGAGGATAGGCAGCTACAACAGGCCTCGGGAAGGCCAGTTCAACTCCAGGACAGGAGAAACAACTAAGCTAGCATGGACTGGGTATAGCACATGACAATTTTCACCTGACTGTAGGGCTTGTGGCTTCCTTTCTCTGGTTCCATGTGCTGATTCTAGGGCACATGGAGTTATAGGAAGATGAAACAAGGCCCCTTCACAGCTGTTTCTGCTGGCAAAAAATGGCATGACAGGGAAGCCTAAATCCCCCTCCCCCTTGCAGCTCCCCAGAGCTGAGCAGAGCCATGGAGTTCCTTTTGGGTGAGTTCTCCAGTTCATATGTATGACTGTGAGTCAGGTTTCATACCCCCCATGTGACCCATGTCACATGTAGTGTCTAGTTTGGCCCTGAGACTGGAGTATCTCTGCATAGAATTATACCATAAGTGATTAAAGAGGGGCAGAAAAGCAACATGCCCACATGACTTCTGTTTCCCATAGCGGTTCTGCATGTGACCTTTATTTGCATCAATAAAAACCATCTTCCCACATGGCAGTCCTTCCACACATGGACAGAACACCTGCCAGCAACTAGATTTTGTTCCCTGTAGATATTGCTTCTGGCATGTGTAGAAAAAATAAATCCTAATCACAGAGGTGGGGAGGATTTGGTTTTAGACATCACCACCAAATGTTTACATGCTACCAAGCTAGGGACCAGAGAAAATAAATAAATTTCTAAGTGCAACATGTGTTTTTATAAGAGTATGGGGGACCATATATCTGGAAAATTCCCAGTCCAATGGAGGAAAATGCTAAACATTTAAAATCCTTTGTTTCCATTTTATTATTAACTAGGTAAAAAGCGCCCTGCACACGTAAATGCAGCAGGCGCTAGTGGGGAGGTATTAGGGGGGACATGGCTGGCACACAGGGAGTCTGGTTCCGCGAGGCATGAAGCAGCCTCCCCTCCTTGTCCCTTACCACTGCTACTGCCTCACTACCACCTCTGCTGGACTGCCACTGCCGATGCCTGTCAGCAGTGGCAGTGCTGGCCTGGCCACCGCCAATGGTGCTTCCTCGCTGCCATGACTGCTGTCTCTCCACAGTCTCATGGCTGCCACCACTGCGCCTGCCACCTTTGTGCTGCTTCCTTAGCACTATTGGCACCACCTCCTTGCCTGCTACCTCACTGCCGCTGCCACTGCCGCCACCACCAGCGGCCGGGTGGGTAGTGTGTGGCTGCAACAGCTGGGTGTTGGGGGTGGGTGCTCCATGGGCCAGCTCAATCCAGGTGCCACCAGCTTTGCTAAGATTTGCTGGCTGCACCTGGATTATCCCATGGAGAGAAAGCGGTGTCTGGACATGGCCCTGACAGGGCCCGGACACCACTCCACCCATAGTGGCCCTTCCCAATTATATAGAGCCACTATGTGGTAAGGATAAGTACAGTAAGAATGACTTGTGGGAGAAAATGACCATGTTTGGGGATGGGGAGAAAAATCGTATTCATAGGTAGCATAGTCCATTGCTTTCTCAAGTCTTTACACTGGATGAGCTTTATACAATCTTGCTTTTAAAGTTCTCCATCTCTGGTCCTCAACTGCTTTACTACGGTAGGGTTGCCAGCTCTGGCTTGAGAAATTCCTGGAGGTTTGTAGGGAGTACCTACTTAAGGCAGAGCTTGAGAAGGGGATTGAGCTCAATTGGATGTGGTACCTTGGAGACCATCCTTCAAAGCTCCTATTTCCCCCAAGGGAATTGACTTCTTTAGGTAATGTAATTCTGAAACAATTATAGACCCAACCTTAAGGTTTTTATCCATAAACCATAGCCAGAGTGGGGATACTGGCTGCACTGCTTCAAATGGATTCCTGACTTGTCCTGCCAAAACACACGAGAGGCCCATCTAGTGAGGAAGACTCATGATGACCCAGTTCCAATATAACACAGCCTACATGTTACTTGGCAGTTGTCCCATTCCCTCCTGTGCCCCTTGGAGACCACGCTGCCATAGTTATGCATGGATCCACTTAATCATCTGGAAAGTTCTTCTCTCTTCTAGACTCCCACCAGGGATTTGTTAACTGTAACACACAATGAGGCTCCGAGAGTGCTCATCGGGTCTCTTACACATTTTTTAGAATGAGTATTCTTGAGTAGCTTGAAAACAGACAGAAGAATCTGAGAATAGTTTCCATAAAGTGTAATTTCCCCACTATAACCCATCATGAAGAATTAATATAAATTTCCATTATGCTGAAACTTCCATCATCACGTTATCAGCCTATGAGTCCAAAGGAAGCCGTGACTTCCCTCACTGTGAATCATTATGTGCAGCTATTTTGTATTAGTGCAGCTATTTTATATTAATGTCAATGTGATAGTGGCTAGATAATTTTAATTATATAATTTGGTGTCAGTTACGCATGTTTAGAATATCCTTTAAATAGTGGCATTGGTTTTTTCTGCTTCATCAAATTATGTGCTTCTCTGAAATTCGGGGGGGGGGGTGGAGCTGATGGATTGTGTACAGGTGTGCAGCACTGATAACTATAGTGATTCTGCTTTCCCCCCTCGTTCCACATTTTAAAAATCGGGACACTTGCCAATGGCAGGTATTCTTAAGAAAAAAAAGTGTGTAAAGTCTTTATTAAATTGCATGCCAATCAAGTGTTAATACATCTGATTATTTTAGGGTTGTAGAAGGCATTAGTTGAAAAATAACACTCTATCAGAGAGGAATGGCAAAATTTCACATAATTTTATGAAAAATACATTATGAAGTGGAGACTTGCTCATGCATTCGTCTGGTTTAGCTGAAGATTGACAGCATCTTGCTTTGCTTCTGAATTTCCCTGAGGAATCTGGTCACTATGGGGACACGGAATTCTTACACAGTCCTCCTCCGACTTGCAATCTGGCTCCTTGCAGCTTTAGCAATGTGGTGTGATAAATTTGACTTCAGCCTTGGCCTTTTCCAAATTTTACAGTTGAGGTATCTAACAGCATGTGTTTGTTATCGGTGATCCTCCCAATACACATGGTATCCCTCTCATCTGAATAGTGTGCAGTGTATATCTTCTGCTTCAATATACTACCAGGGCTTTCATGAAGAATGTCCTGAAGCACAAAAAAAAAAAAAATGGCTCTGAAGTGCATTGTTTAAAATGCCATTTTAAAAGAGGTGGTTTCTATGGGGATTGACCAGTATGGTCTCTACCCTAACCTCCCCTGACAGACATGCCCTAAATGGCTTCTGAAAGCAGTAATTCCATGTGAGGTAAACAGGGACAAACATGTAACTTCTATGAACTTTTTTGGTTTTATTAATTTTCTTGGCACATCAGACAAGGTTCGATTCCTGAGGTAAATCTTTAGCCTTTCTCCAACCTTAGGAATCTCACAGAAGTTCCTTCTTCAGATTCCAATAATTTAGCTTGCTGCCCCCGGAAACCAGATTTTGAGACAGCCACGCCCTCTTTTAGGTGTTTACTGATTAGCCTGCTTTATCTCAAAAGCCAGGCTCTGAGACATACCAAGTCTCCAGAGAAAGTGTTTCTTTCTGCCTACTCCTCTGGAGGAACAGATCCTCTCTGAACATATTCTCTGTTGTAGTCTGCTTACTCTCAAACCAGGCTCCGAGTCAAGATCCTTCTAATCTCATTCTCGGAAGACTCAGGCCCTGTCTGACAAGAGCCAACACTTTTCTGTTTCATTCCCCCCTCCCTTCCAGCTCCTTCGATCATCCTTATGCCATGATTGGCTGTTACATTACTGTTAGCATTGCCAACCTCCTGGTGGAGACTGGAGATCTCATGGGATTATGACAAATTGGCTGCACTGCCTCACAGGGTGTCTGTTGTGGGGAGAGGAAGGGAAAGGAATTTGTAAGCCACTTTTGGGACTTCTTGGAGTAGTAGAAAGCTGGTATAAAAACTCGCTCTTCTTCTTCTGCTGATTTCCAGATGACAGAGATCATCTGGATAAATTGGCTGCTTTCCAAGGTAGACTCTATAGCAGGGGTAGGCAAACTGTGGCCCTCCAAATGTCCATGGACTACAATTCCCATGAGCCCCTGCCACAGTTTGCCTACCCCTGCTCTATCGCATAATACCCTACTGAGGTCCTCCCTCTCCCCAAATCCTGCCCTCTCTAGGTTGTGCCCCCCAAATCTTCAGGGATTTTCCAACCCGGAAATAGGAAACTCTACCCACTCTGCACACAGAATTATACTCTGTGATTCCACAGAAAAAAGGGAGAATATAGAAAGGTGCAGAATGTACACACAGCATTCAAATTAAGTTCTATCATCTCAAGTATAGTAAAAATTGGGAGAAAGCTGTATATGAAGAAAAGACCTGTTTCCTTCCACTATTGCTGTTCCTCCCTCTAAAACCCAGAAACGTCACTCCTGGATCCCAGCAGGATCCAAGCAGAGGATCAACTATAAGAGCAGGAAAATTTGAGTAAAAAAGAACAAGGGAATGAGATTGACCCTTCCCCTCTGTGGAAGTATGCAGGTGGAACAGGAAGGAGGAGCAGTTTCATCTCCTTGTTCCTCTTTACTCCAGACTTCCGTTCAATGCACATGGCTATTCCTTCATACAGATCCCATGATCCCAGGACTGATCTCTCAGGGACTCAGAAAGAATTGGAGAAATTGAGAGAACCTGGAGAATTGCACTTTCCATATATGGAATAGTAGGATGCTGACTGATGTGTAGGTATGGCAGAAGTGACATGGTACCATCTCATCATGCATTTCCCCCTCCTCCAATCATTCAGCAGACACAATAACATGGAGAGGAGGGAAGGAAACATCCAGCATGATATCACATCATACATCTCCTTGAATACAAAAGGGGATGCAGAACCCCATCTCCAAATTGCCAATGTGATTTTCAGTGGAAACCTTCCATTTCTCATCATGCCGAGTTCCAGCCTCTCCATTCTTCACACTCAGCCCACTTTCTGCCAGCACGGAGTACAAATGAAATGACTTCATTATTTAATGCAAGCCACCATTTGTTACGATATCCAAATGCAGCAGAAAATAACAAACTTTGGTTTGTAAGCAAGAAGCAAGCCACAGTTCATTATTATTCCTGATTAAACACTGCAACTACCTGTGAATTATACCAAATGAGGTAAATTTCTATGTGCAAGGGAGGGAATGGGTACATGTGAGCCTGAGAACTTACAGGCTCATTCGCATCACGAACAACCTCAGCTCGTTTTGTAAGGCCATTGCCTTCCCCTCTCACATTGCATTTTTTTTTACTTTCTTGAGTATAAATAGTTTCTACATCAGCTAAAGCAAGACAAGAAACAGCTTCCACCTTCCTGATCATAATATGTTCCTGATCAGAATCTCCCTGCAAAAAACACAAAGTCTTCCCCCATCCCCTTACTCTTGTTGACATCCCACTGTATGAACAGTTTCATAAAACAAGTAACACCAGCACAATTCATTTTGCTTAAAAAAAAAAAAACAACAACCCTCCTCTCAGCACCAAAAAAGTGATGTGTTGGCAAGGCTTCAGAGCCTGAGCATCTTTCTTGACTTCAGGTTTCTTTTAGAGGATCTTCAAAGGGATAGAGGGTGGAAATTTCAAGCCTGCTCAGTGTTCTTCTACCCATTTGGAACAACAGGGATAAATATACCTTATGGCCAACTGGTGAGATTTTTTTTCTGACGCATAGTAGTAGTTATTACAAAGCACTGGGAGTCCTGTGAGATTCTGTCCGCACCTGGCACTTTAAGGTTGGCAATCAAAACCCCAGAGACAAACTCTGGAGCCCTGTTCCCACATCTGCTTTCTGAGGGTGCAGGAACAATATCATCCAGTGTCATTACCATAGAGTTTCTGGTAACCCCTAGGACTGACTGACATCACTTCTGGGTTTTGCCTTTAATAGCCAGGGGAAGGGATTGGAATAAGAAATTCATTTTGGGCAATTCATTTTTATTGCTGCTATCCTCACTGACCACGCCAGGTTTCGTTTAGACCATCTTTCCAGTTCTTCTTTGATTTGACCCCACATTTTATTGTGGTTGTTCTGGATTATTTTCTTGAGGTCTATGTATAGACAGATGCCTAGATATTTGATTTTTTCTGTATTGACATCACAGCCCATTGCTTTTTGTATGTCTTCTATGTTTTGGTTGTTTTTCATGAATAAGATCTTTGTTTTTGTTCTATTAACTATGTAGCCAGAGACTTGGCCAAAGTCCATTAGATAGCCCATCACTATTGGTATAGTCTTTTCAGGATTCTCTAATGCTGATAATATATCATCCATGTTACTTCTTTACTTGAATTCCTGTTTTCCAGCAGTAATCCCTGTTATCTTTTCATCTGATCTTATTTTGCTTGCTAGTACTTCCGGTACTATGTTGAATAGGAGCGGGGATTGTTCCTTTGACAATCTGAATTTTTTCTTCTGTCACCATTCCATTAACTAGGATCCTTGCCTCTTGTTTGGAGTATATTCATTGCAACCATATCATAAAGTTCATCCTGCATTCCATCTGTTGAAGAGAAGCTAGCAAAAAAATTCACCTAACATTGTCAAGGGCTTTTTCAGCATCTAAAAAAGGAATGCTATTTCTTGATCCTTTGATTTTGCCAGATCCAGGCATTCCTGTGGCATTGCACCTTCATCCGATGCATGTCCTGACAGTGTCTCACTATGGGTTGAGCCCTGCCAAGTTCTTCCTTCTGGGTCACTGTCTCCCTTCCTCCAGGTAAGTCCACAGTCTCTTTCTTACACTTTTCAATCCCTTTTTCCTTTCCAACCTCCTGCCACCGGGCCTCTTCTACTCCTCTATAGCTTTGTCTATCTTCCCTTTCCTGCAGGGCCTCATTGGCCCATGGAGCAGAGCACACCCACTGAGTCAGGATCAGGTCCCTCCCTCACCTCATTACTTGCCAAGTTTCCTGGCATGGCAAGGAAACAGCCACAGCTTATGGTGAGGGCCTGGAAAGAGGGCAGCACACCCCTCCCTTCCTAGGACATATGAGGGCTTCCTGGGTGAGCACTGAAGCCTGACCCAGCATCTCTTGCTGTGGCAGCCTCTGGAAGCTCGGGGAGCAGCTGTGGCATCACCAAGTATCCAGGAATGACGGCATTACAGCCCTCCATTCCAGGACAAAAATGGTGCTGAATGGAGACACAAGATTCAAATTCAAGGCCTAGTGACTTGAATTCAGCGAAAATCAAAAGGAAGCTGTTAACTTTTAAATTGGTCCATCTGGCTGTCCCTTTATCTCACTTGATCAACAGCAATTATCAGGTGATGTTTTTAGTACTATGCCATAAAAAGCTTCACCTGTGTCTCTCCACCTAGTAAACCTCTATTAAAGGGACAGCACATTGTTTCTCTGTTCAACTGGCAACCTTAATTGGAAAGGATGATTCCACATGAACATCTCTTAAGAAAATTTCAGAGCTATAGCAGTGCTGTTATTAAAAAGGCCCTCTCTTGTGGCTGGTGCCACCCAGTGCACTCCAACAGTGGAATGCTGTGACTAGGGCCTGTTTTGGTGACCTTGGTACTCAGGAAAATCTGTGTAGGTGAAAGTGACCCTTGAGATGCTATGTCTTCCAGACCTATATGTGCCTTTCCCCCCCCACTAGCTCCTGTATTTGCCTTAAACCCAGTGCATAAAATCTGGGTCTTCCACATTCTCAAGATCAAATCTGTGACTTAGCTGAAGTCATAGAGATACCGCTTGTGAGATTAACTGATACAAGAAGTTAAAAAAAACAAAACCCAATGTAAATGAAATTAATACATAGCTGTGTTTAGTTGACAGATTTCTTTTTTTGAAGTCATGTAATATCTTTTAAGGATACTCTTGTGGCGCAGGGTGGTAAGGCAGCCGACATGCTGTCTGAAGCTCTGACCATGAGGCTGGGAGTTCGATCCCAGCAGCCGGCTCAAGGTTGACTCAGCCTTCCATCCTTCCAAGGTTGGTAAAATGAGTACCCAACTTGCTTGCTGGGGGTTAAAACGGTAATGACTGGGGAAGGGAATGGCAAACCACCCTGTATTGAGTCTGCCAAGAAAACGCTAGAGGGTGTCACCCCAAGGGTCAGACATAACTCGGTGCTTGACAGGGGATACCTTTACCTTAATATCTTGTCTGGCTCACCTGATCTTATCAGATCTCAGAAGGTAAGCAGGGTCAACCCTGGTTGGGAGACCTCCAAGGAAAATTAAGGTGGCTACATAGAGGCACACAGTGGCAAATCACTTCTGTTCATGTTTTGCCCACTTGGCTTTAATGACACTTTCTACCATTGACATGATTCTCTCATAGGTTTTCTTTTCCATACTCCTCCTTGCTCAGTTTTTGCTTCTGAGGAGTGAGCATCTGTGCTGATAAAGAGTTCTGGGGAACTGAGAGCTTATTTTGTGGTGGTGGTTTTTTTTTTTTTTTTACTGGCCCTTATTTATTTAGTTGTCGATTCATTCCTTCATGACTCTATTGCCTTCTCCAGGCACAGTTCCAATTGTGAGTATATATGTTCTTGGGAACCTGATAGAAATTATGGATTCTGTTAGTGTTCCACCCACTCTGCTGCCTAACAGTCTTGTGGGCTTCTATCAAATAAATAAATAAAAGGGGTTTTGTGCTAGTCAAGGAACATAAATCTATAATTATGGAATTTTTCTCCCTGTATCAGCACCAGTAATAGGGAGAGAATAAGGTGAAACGTCTTGGAACGTGGTACCTTGTGTAAATAACTATTTTTTTTAATAGAGAGAGATTTTATATTCTTTCTCAAAAAAGGAAAGAAAGAAATCTGGGGTATATGTGAAGGAGAATGCTCCAGTATATCAATTTTGTTACATGTGCTTAATACGTTGTCATTCAGTGAAAAGGAGTTGCCATAACAACCATCATATTCTCACAGCAGCTGAAGATGCCTGAGATACAATTCACCTCATGAAAGTACAGTGTTGTGTGGGTTCTTGCAGGGGTGGAGGGCAGAGGGAGCCAATATTTGGCACAAAAAACTCTTGGCCCAGATTGTGTCCTCAAGTTATGAATGAAAAGAGGATTCTTTGCCCAGATGACTTCTGCTGATTGCCACTCTAGGCAGAATTACAAACCTGAAAGAGGGAATACAAATGATCCCTTATTTTGGTGTTTTAACAAGAATGGTCATCTCATCAGCTGGTGAGCTGGTCATCTGACCAGCAAAGTTCTAAGAACATTACCAGATGTTCATTGTTGGCATGAAACCGAGTGGCAGTTTTTGAAACGGTTGCCTTTCCCCTTCTGTATCGTGTAAGAAATCACTCATGTTTGCAAATATTATTAATAATAACTGAGGCTGTACCAAGTCAGTGCATGGCTGTGAGAAATCCAGTTTAACATAGCTGTTAGAGTCTTCAACTATGATGTAGGAGATGTGCCTTCAAATGCCTACGCAGCTATGGAGCTCACCGATTTCAAGCCATTCATGTTCTCATAGTCTGACCTACCTCACTACGTTGTTGTGAGGATAAAATAGGGAAGAGAGAACCATGAATGCTTCTTTGGGCTCCCCAAAGAAAGTACAGGGAAAACATACCAGGTATTGTTGTTTGTATTTGTGAGAGAAACATATTTCCCACCCTGCTGGGGTGCAGGGGTCGAATTTGCCAGTGTCCTACTGTGATATTCAAAGACAAACAGGTAAATGGAGTTATCATGTTAATAGACATTTAGCTGGCCAATAGAAGTAGTGGTGCAAACTATATTCATATATATTGCCAGTTGTTCCTCACTCTTGGTTTGGAGAGTCCCACACATCTCTCTCTGGGCAAAGGTGTGGGATTAGATGATCAGCACAGGACTGAGCTGGATTTTTGCTTGTTTGTTTGATTCAAATTGACATTTAAGGATGTCCTTTTCTTCACCTGTTTCACTCTGCTGATTTTGTGAGGATGTTTTAAAAAGGAATGGTCCATCAGCCCTGTGGTGATCGTAGTATCCTATTTGGGTAGCTTTTGTATGGGGAAAGGCTAGAGCAGCCTTTTTCAATCTTTTGACTATGGAGGAACTGCTGAAATGTGTTTCAGGATTTGAGGTAGCAGGAAGTGATGTCAGCTGGCCACACCTCCCCACCATGCCTCTGGAAGTGAGAGGAAAATTAGGCTGCAAAGTTTTAAATGACCATGGCCCCTCTACTTTCCACCCCCTCCAGGCTCATCATTGGCCCCTTTGGGAGGGGGTGAGTCAACCTGCCTAAATAACAGTAGGTTTTTGAATTTTTAAAAAATATTTCACAGGTTAGGAGGGCTCTCCCCAGCCACCAATCTGAAACCCCCCATGCTGTGGTTCCATTGAGGGGCCTTCATGGTACCATATAGTACCTTGGTACTGTGGTTGAAAAATCCTGGGCTAGAGGCACCTTCCTCCATGACCAACCTCATTTAGTTCCCATTCTTAGGCCCAGGAGGCCTTTCCATGGTATCTAGAAAAATGAGTGAGCAGTGGCCAGCAGTTAGGATTTTGCCAAAATGTTCTGGATTTACCATAGTGGTAGAGGCATCAACCTTGAAGGATGCTATAGGAACTTCTCCTCAAAAGAACTTGCAAGCTGCAAAAAGCTTTGACCAGGAGTCTAATTCCAGAGGCACCAAAAGAGGGTGCCCCCATCTGATCACCATTATTTCCTGTGATGAGAAGAGGAAATAACAGATTCTCTGGTCTGTTTGTAAATTCTCACCATACTTCCCCCTGCATAGACCTTTCTCCCCACTACTGTGCTGGTCCCAGAAGACCCTTTCAGTGGGGAGGAGAGCAACTGGCCCCCATCCTGGCTCAACCCACCACATGAATTCTCACTGTGGCCCTCAGAACAAGATGCTTGGATGCCTCTTAGTTTTAGAAACACTGAGGATATTTCCCAAATCTGGCCTCTACACAGAGATCAGGATAATCTAGAGTACGAGGGAGAGGTGGGTACATCTTCATGGCAGATGGGATAAAAGACGACTGGAAACAAAATTCAGCTCCCTGTGCTATTGAGTTACGGCCTGTCCTGTGACAAACAATAGTGCAAGTAAGGTGAACGTTTGCCAGTTGTGGGGGCCCCGCAAAGAGATTTTAAAATAAACTACCATTGCAACTAATTTTTCTTAATGTCTGATATAGCTTTGCAGGGCTGTGCAATTCTGAAGATGATGCTGAGTCTCACTGGGATGATGCAGGCACTGGGCAAGAACTGGTGAAGCAGTAGCCTTATGGCAGAGTGGTCCCAGCAGTCTGCCCATTCTGCACCAAGAATGTCATCCTCCTGGGTTTCCTTGCTGTTGCATCATGACCTGCCCAAAATGGCATTTGCCTTTTTTACTGCTGCATCACACTGCCTGCTCATGTTTAGTTTACAATCCACATTAGATGCTCTATTCTGTTGGGCATCAGGGAAACAAAGAGTTAAGGGGACTTGGGCCAGGAAATCGAGATGACAAACGGGGTTGAAAAATGGCAAGGGATGGGCTGAATTTTAACACTGCCAGTCCCATTGGTGTGAAGAATCCCTAATTCTATTTACAGCATGACGACTGACCCCCTAAGGAGGTTTTTCTCATAAATGTCATTTGTGCCTATCCTTTGAGTAGCCTGCCAGATCAGCAATACTGAAGGTCATCTCTGAATGAAGCATATTTTTGCCTGAAGTTATGTCCTCCACATGTTAGATGGAGAGAATACTTCAGTAACCTTGGTTCACAAGAGACTGTGAAGGACCAAGACTCTGTAGGTCAGGAGTAGTCAACTTGTGGTCCTCCAGATGTTCATGCACTACAATTCACATGAGCCCCTGCCAGATTTCCCAAAGGCAAATGTCATTTTGGGCTGTATCAACAGGGGCATCACATCAAAATCACAAAATGTCATAGTCCCATTGTATACGGCACTGGTCAGACCACACCTGGAGTACTGTGTGCAGTTCTGGAGGCCTCACTTCAAGAAGGACGTAGATAAAATTGAAAGGGTACAGAGGAGAGCGACGAAGATGATCTGGAGCTAAGGGACCAAGCCCTATGAAGATAGGTTGAGGGACTTGGGAATTTTCAGCCTGGAGAAAAGGAGGTTGAGAGGGGACATGATAGCCCTCTTTAAGTATTTGAAAGGTTGTCACTTGGAGGAGGGCAGGATGCTGTTTCTGTTGGCTGCAGAGGAGAGGACACGCAGTAATGGGTTTAAACTTCAAGTACAACGATATAGGCTAGATATCAGGAAAAAAAATTTCACAGTCAGAGTAGTTCAGCAGTGGAATAGGCTGCCTAAGGAGGTGGTGAGCTCCCCAACACTGGCAGTCTTCAAGCAAAGGTTGGATACACACTTTTCTTGGATGCTTTAGGATGCTTAGGGCTGATCCTGCATTGAGCAGGGGGTTGGACTAGATGGCCTGTATGGCCCCTTCCAACTCTATGATTCTATGATAGGAAGGATAGAACAGGGCAATGGTCTAGTGTTGAACAACCTTTTTAAAAGCCAATTTGCTCAGGCCCTATAATGTTCTTACTAAGTACCCGGTAAGATAATTTTGTGGACAGATGATTGCTATAGAGTTTACCAATTATAGAGAGTATAAACTAATGGGGAAAGTTAGGAGTTCTATGAAAGGCCCGCTGGCTCTGTTAACAAAATTTTATTTTCAAAATGGCAATCATGACCTCAACGCAGCCCTGGAAATATGCAATACAGTCAGGAGTTACTCGTGCATCTCTTGCTAAGCTCAGCCAGTAAACATTTTCAAGTGCCAATGAGGTTTACTAAACTGCAGGGGTTAACACCCAACTCCCTCCTCCATACTTTACCTGTGTCCCATATTTTTACCCTTGTTTTATTTCAGGGCCTGCTTGCAGATGGCAAGAAACCATGGGAATGGCAGCAAACAGAGGCAAGTTCTGCTAAATACAGAGATATAAATACAGAGATATAAATACCAGTGGAATGGAAGAGGGGAAGAAAACAGTTTTCTTTTTTGAAGAGAAAGGGGCAGCTAGGCATGCAGCTGCTGATCTGGAGTGCTTTTAACACATTTCCAGAGATATAAGAAATAGTACAGTTAAATGAATAAACCTGAAAATGTGTGGGTCAAAATGAATACAATTGCCACTATTACAGTAAACCCAAAGGTTTTTCTGCATCTGTAACAGTGGTTGTAAAGCCAAACTCCTGCCCACAATTTCTGCAAAACAAAGTTAACAGATCCCTTTTGATGGAAAGAATCGGTGTTTACTTTGACATCGGAGTTAACAGTGCTTGTACCTTTTCCTCAGAACCACAACATCATATTAAGTGAGTTTTTAATGAATTTATTTAATCTTTCGGAGCTTCTGTGAATGTGTGGAGCCCCTGGCCAGGGTCTATAATATGGACATAAAATGCATGCATTTGATGAAATGAGCACTGACCCATGAAGCTTACACACCAATAAATATTCTACTGCTGTTACTCTTTAGAAACTGCCTGTTAGGAGCAACACACATGCAAAAGTAGATGATAGTTTATTTAAGAATTGATGATGTGGTTCAGTTAAGAATAAAGCAGTTTATCCATATGTCCTTGACCAAGAAATTATCATTGGTACAAAAACCCAGCCGCCCAGGTCCTGACAAAGGCCCCTTGGAGAATTCATATTCTATCTGTTCTCCAGTAGCTGCACTAGTTGCCAATTGGAGTTTTGGATCAAGTTTAAGGTGTCAGTTATAACCTTCAAAGCCCTATGCTGCCTGGGACTGGCATACCTGAGGGACTGCCTCTCCATAAGCATCCCCCAAAGAGCTCTTCATTCAGCAACTTCCAATCTGCTGACGATCCTGGGCCCTAAAGAGGTGCACCCAGTTTTGACCAGAGTCAGGGCTTTTCAAAGTTCTAGAGCAGGGGTAGTCAACCTGTGGTCCTCCAGATGTTCATGGACTACAATTCCCATGAGCCCCTGCCAGCATTTGCTGGCAGGGGCTCATGGGAATTGTAGTCCATGAACATCTGGAGGACCACAGGTTGACTACCCCTGTTCTAGAGGGCCTGAAAGACAGAACTCTTCTACAAGGCATTTGGTTGAGTTCCAGGGTTGCACCTCTAACAACTAAACCGGCCCAAAACCTATCCCACATCTGGGGTTATCACCCACTTGCAAGCCCCCCATTTTGAGATAGGCCACACAGTAGGTCTTTATAGTTGGCATGCCTGGCTCATTGGGTGGTTCATGCAATGGAGCAATTACAGTCAGAATTTTAGTATTGTTTTAGCTGCAAGCTTGTTCCCCTTGAATCTGTATTTGACAACTCATTGGTTTATATTAAATGTCTTCTCCCCCCACCTCCAAAGTTCAACCACTTTTGGTCATAGGCTCAGCAATGATATAAAAATATTAATCAAGCAGACCATTATCTTACTGCATTGTTTTCTACTCTTGCCATTCCATTTCCTACACTGCTTGACACATCACATTTGATTTTTAAATGGTCGTTCATTTTTTATTGCCTCTAATTTTTGTAATCCCAGTCTTTTTTTTTTTTGCATTGCTTATTATATGTCCCGTCCTCTTCATTGCACCAATGATCAATGATCAATTGCACCAATGATCAATATGTAATCCTTCCTGTGCTTTCCAGTTTATACTGGAAATAAATAAATAAAGCAACCTCATCTGGAATGTAGGAGCTCAATTGCTATGTACACAGAATAGAACAATCCTATTATTAAAAATGAATCTACCTGCACAGCATCATCATGGCTGTATGGCAGGAAGTGGTTTGTGTTTTATTGTTGTAGGATAAACAATCAGTCAAATATTCTTTTACTGGATTGATTCCTCCCCTGTGTATCCCCACTTGGCATGTGTCTGTTAACGGACAAGCATGGTGTATATAATTTGAAAGATGCTGTCATTTGAAAGAGATTATAATTATGCCAAATACTGAAAAGCAACATTCCTTAAGAAATACTGATGCAAGAAATGTTCAAACGCTGGAAATAACTGGGCTGTCATTGTGGCGGAAATGGTACTCAGGTACTAATATAAGAAAGCTCAGCTGAAAGTAGCTCTTCCACATTTTAATACTAAAATAAGTGTTATTTAACGCCATTATCTTACTGGACTCCTAATGGCACCTCGGTTTTGGCCACTGTGTGATACAGGCAGAATGTTGGATGGGATGGATCATTAGCCTGATCCAGCTTGGCTTCTCTTATGTTCTTAAGATGCTAATAGCAAAGAAGGGAACGTGGTTCTGATTGGATGCTGAATGGTTAAACTCTCCCTTCCCTTCTCGCCATAGTTTCAAGGAAAATTGAGGAGGTGCATGATTGTTGTTTCGTCTTGTCCAGGGTTAGTGCCACCCAATCTTCAGCTAAGGTGTCTGTGGTAAAGTCAGGGAATTCCACTGCTGGAACTAAGCAGGACTCAGTCACCTCTTTCATACCACCATCAACTCAGGCACAACTTCTGGAACAGGACCTTGGACAGCAAGGCACTACAGCAACTGGATATAGTCCTTGCAACCTCTCTCCTGGTCCCCAGACCCTCAGATGCTGGCTGATGACACAATCTCCAAGCACTACAAAGACAATGCTTGGGAAGAGCAAGGCTCAGAGGACATAAAACCAGCCAGCAAGCACAGAGGCAGCCAGTAGTAGTAGCAGAAGCAGAAGAAGAGTTGGTTTTTATATGTTCCTTTCTCTACTGGGACTCTCAAATCGACTTACAATCGCCTTCCATTTCCTCTTCCCACAAATGATGCCCTGTGTGGTAGGTGAGGCTGAGAGAGCTCTGAGAGAACTACTTGGTCAGAACAGCTCTATCAGTGCTGTGACAAGCCAAAGGTCACCCAGTTGGCTGCAAGGGGAGGAGAGGGGAATCAAACCCGGCTCGCTAGATTAGAAGCTGCCGCTCTTAACCACTACACCAAGCTGGCTGTCAACTGTGATGGCCTGTGTGGAGCAGAGGTAGGCCTAACAATGCAAGATCTTGGGTGGAGCTAGGCTGAAGGCCTCCTAGGAACTGCCCAACAAGAGAAAAGTAAGGGACCAGCAAGAATGAGGCAGGAGATTAGGAAGTGGTACTCCAGGCTTTAGCCCAGATAATGATTGGGCCGTAGAGGTGGGGGCCAGGGGATGAGATGGACCTGATAGGTGGGGCAGGAAGAAAGCACAAATGGCAGCTCTACAACCATGCCAGGAAGAAGAGAGGGAGCATTGTACTGTCCAGACAAGGGCAGCCTTCCAGGAAAGAGGGTGATGCAACTCTTCCCTCTTCATGTTCTGAGGCCTGAGGAAACCATAGAGTAAAAGAAGCATAGTGGCTGAGGGCTAAGCAGTGGTGCTGGTGAGGACAGCACCTCTCACAAATGTTTTTGCCTTTAGTCATTCCATCAGCAGAAGACTTTCCATTCAGCAGAAAGGAATCATTATGCTTAACTAAGTGGTAATCACAGCAGGTACTTCATAACCCGAACATAAGAAACTGCTAGAGCCAATTCTACATTATATCCTGGCAACAGAAGTTCCCAGACCTGTATGGAAACCTTGGGTTATTAGATTCCTTTTCTGGCCTCCCACTAAAATTTGTTTATATATTCCTACTGTTATGATGGTCAGTTCTTAGTCTGACGAAGAGTGCTTGCACTCGAAAGCTCACGCCTTGAATCAATCTTTGTTGGTCTTAAAGGTGCTCCTGGACTCTGATTTTATTGTGCTACTTCAGACCAACACGGCTGCCCATTTGAATCTGGCCTCCCACTGTTTCTCTCCCCCAACCAACTGGCAGTCATATATTTTGGCTCTGTATATGGAGGTTCCCTGTAGTTAGCATAACTAGTAGCCAATAATGGATCTATCCTCCATGAATTTGTCTTAATCCCTGAGGGCCAGACTACATAATGCACTTCATAATGTGGCAGTGCAGCTGGAGGAGGGACTCCTGCCTTGCCCCTAAACTATTCGCCCAATCCAAATGGTCCTGAGAGGTTTTGTTTGCCCCATTTTGGAGTTGCACATGCACATAATGTGTTTGTATGATGTTCTGCTTAGACTATAAGCCACCTTGAGTTCCACAAGGCAGAAAGGTGGCTCACAAAAGTCAAATAAAGATATTAAACAGGGACAGTCAAGGAACCAGAAAGAGGAAGCAGCAGGGAAGGGGGATACAGTGGGAAATGGGATGACAAAATGTTTGAATACATTTCTTTGTCATTTTCCAGCAGTAACCTCAGCTACTTGGTGCTGAGCCAGTTTGGTTTAGAGGTTAGGAGTGCAGACTTCTAATTTGGCATGCTGGGTTCGATTCTGTACTCCCCCACATACAACCAGCTGGGTGACCTTGGGCTTGTTCTGACTGAGCAGTGATATCAGGGCTCTCTCAGCCTCACCCCCCTCACAGGGTGTCTGTTGTGGAGAGAGGAAAGGGAAGGCGAATGTAAGCTGCTTTGAGCTGCCTTTGGGTAGGGAAAAGTGGCATATAAGAGCCAACTCTTCTTCTTCTTCTTCTTCTTCTTCTTCTTCTTCTTCTTCTTCTACTGTGACACTAGACTGCCACCTCATCAAAAGAGGACTTTGTTGCCTCAGGGACACAGTCCAAATCCCCCCACCACCCTAAACTGGGGCAATATGTAGTCCAGGCATTCAAACCGAATTCTCATACACATCAGCAACAAAAATGGCTATTCCTGACTATACCAGTTTAAGCCCCCCCTACACACACGCCATCTGAAGCATCCTTAGGAATGCCTCCTTTTCAAAACATACCTTTGTGAATTTGAAAGAAGCACTGATTGAAGTTTGTTAGATACTCACAGTTCTCATAAAGGGAATGGACCAACGGTGTCCAGCTATAACAGGGTTTTCTGTTTATTACAGGCAAAGCTCGGGAAGATGAACAATCCATACCAATTACGAGCAGGTGGCAAGCCTAAGTAGGCAGACCGATCACACTTTGCTTGCGGTCCCCAGGGGCCAAACTAGATGCTGCGCAGCAGATGCACAGAGCAGTCTTCTGGCTCAAGTAATGAAAAGCAGACGTCTACAGAGACATTACAGGGAGGGGCTTAAGCGTTTCCCCTCTGGGCTATTTTTCTACTCCGTCTTTAGTGGAGCCATGGTGGGGAGCAGAACGGCTTAACCTTTTACATTCTAAACTGGTTTTCCGTCTCCCCTTTTTCTCCATGTTTTTTCGTCTAAACCAGCCTTTTTCAGCCTTTCGACCATGAACTTTTTGAGCCCCTGAAATAATTTTTCAGCATTTGAGAAGCCCCAGAAGTGATGTCAGCTTGCCACACCCCAGGAGTTCCATCACTACCTGTACCCTTAGCCCTCCTTTTCCCCCTTCCTCCCACCTTTACTACACCTATGGTGGCGCTGCCTCGTGTAGGCCAGAAAGAAGAGTCGGAGCAGACACAACAGCCCAGACACTTCCCCCCAATGCCACAAAACTTCAGAGCACCCGCTGACCCCTTCCAGAACTCCCACAGACCCCCAGGGGTCCACGGACCCCCTGGTTGTGAATCCCTGCTCTAAGCCAAGACACTCCTCCGATAGTTACATGTTAAAATCATGGAGTCAGTTGCAAAGTATATCTGTTTGGTTTTAATTCTGTAGATGATGTTGTTATTGGGCTGATTTAAGATGTATCATACAGTTTAAATATTTGTATATTGTGTGGATAGTTTTGAGCTGTCGTGGGCCAGCAAGGCCAGAAGTGGTGGGCTAAAAACTGAAAGTATAAATGTAAATAAAATAAAATAAATGTACCCATGGTCCCTCCCACCGGTGAATGGAAAAACAACTTTGGGGAGGGTGGGACTTACAAGGGGAAAAGGCCAGAGAGAAAAGGTATTAAGCACCTATACCCCCAATCCCTTCCCTCTGTTCAGAATTAAAGAGCTCCAAAGTTACTTTTCACTTTTAAAACATTGGGGGCCTTTACCCACATCCACCATATAACATAGTTTTGGCCCTAGGAGTTTTTCTTATACCCAAGCTCAAAACATGATTTAGGTGTGAAGAGAAAAAGAAAAACAGTTACCTGCCTTTGAAGTGCACTGAAAACAAAACAGTATGGAATGACACAGCGGCCCATTGTATATAACCCCAGATGCTACAGCGCTCTGGAAAACAACAAACCCTACGTCTCTCTTATATCTTCCTCATTAACTTTTAAAAGCCTCCACTGGCTGTGCAGGATCGTTGCGGCAAACTCTAAATGATGTATGAAATGAGAAAGGAAACAGACTGTGCTTTGTTGTCACCAAGGTGGGGTGTTAGACTTGAACTCGTAAAGGGTTAGAACACACCGGAATTTTATGAGAATGCAGGGAAGAACCGGGCACATCTAGTGCTGGTCCCATCTTTCCACCCCAAAATAAAGCTGTGAGCAGTTGTGGAATTGACAAATTAACTGTCTTCGGCAAGAACATTCAGGCTATTAGTAGTCCTTGCATGGATATGATCAGGGTATGTCCACTGAGTGACGAGGCAGTTCTAATGAAGAAGTCTCCTCTTTGGTTTTTATGGGAATCCACCTGTTGCCATGTGTCCATCCCAGGGATACCACAGCTGCTCTCATGGAGAGAGGGTGTCTGGGCAAGATGGCCTGAAGGGAGCTTTGGGGCAAATATGCTCAATGTAGAGACACCTGGATGTCTCAAGTCCTGGAGCTGCTTTTTTTTAATGCAGGGGTAAACTCACATTTTTATCACTGTAACCC
This sequence comes from Paroedura picta, assembly GCF_049243985.1. Taxonomy (NCBI): domain Eukaryota; kingdom Metazoa; phylum Chordata; class Lepidosauria; order Squamata; family Gekkonidae; genus Paroedura; species Paroedura picta. Next base: position 151,501,404 of record NC_135371.1, read on the forward strand.
CTACAGCCTGAAAAGGACCGGATTTGTGGTCACAGGTGCATGCGTTTCCCTTTCAGAACCTGAAGTTCTGCTTAAACAAACTCAGTTTTGATTCAAAGCTCTGATTCACCACTTGGGGAGGTGGTGGGTTCTCCTTCTTTGGAAGTTTTTAAAAAGAGGCTAGATAGTCATCTGACAGAAATGCTGATTCTGTGAACTGGGGGAGATTGTGAGTGGGGGGGGGCAGATGGGATTGTGTTGGTGCTTGGCTCTTGTGGACTTTTCTTGCATGCCCAGGGAAATGCCAGTCACCACTTTGGGACCAGAAGGCAATTTTTCTTCCAGGACAGACTGGCCAGGGATTCTGGGTTCTTTGGGATGGCATCATCTGGGCATGGAATTGGGGTCACTGTGGGTGGGCAGGTAGCTGTAAATTTCCTGAATTCTGCAGGTTGGATTACCCCGGAAGCCTTTCCAACTCTATGATTCTAAAGAAGACAGAGACAGACAGACAGACAGACAGAGAGAGAGAGAGAAGGAGGGAGTGAGAGAATCAAAATGGGAGTGGGGTATAAAGGAAGTAAATGAATAAAATATATTGAATAGTTTAAACGTATAGTTCCTTTACATTTCATGTGAACTGCCCTGAGCCTCAGGGGAGGGCGGTATACAAATGTTTAAGTCAGTCAGTCAGTCAGTCAGTCAGTCAATAAATAAATAAATAAATAAATAAATATGTTCCTCTTAATAAAAGAGTATTGGATACTTAATAAAGGGTATTGGGAGCAGCTGGGACTCATCACGTACCCACCAATCAGGGAGGCTGTCCCAGCTGTCCCCATCCAACTAACAGCCAATCAGGAGTGATGGCTCACCTCTGGCCACATCCCCCTGCATCTTCTTCCATGTGGAAGAAGTGCCAGCCACTGGTAAGGTAGGAAGGAGGCTGGAGCTGGGAGGGGGGCAAAAGGCCAAGAATTGCAGTTGGGGGAGGTAGGGCGGATGGAGGGAGCCCCATCCAGCGCTTCCACCAGCGCTCCCGCCAGTGCTCCTGCTGGCCTGAACTACTTCAGCTGTGGCTTTGCCAGGCTTTGGCTGGGCTGCCCGGGGTGGCACACGAAGGAGCGGAGTTCCCCCCAGCACTTCCCCCCACCCTGAAAAATCCTGCCAAGTTCCATGGAGGAAATTTAAAAGTCCAGTGTTTCAAAAGACAGCATTCCACAGAGAGCCACCCCCAAGGAAGAGGTGCTCCCAAACAGCACAAGTTCCAGAGGGCCATCAGCAGGGATATGCATGAATTGACTCCTGAGCCAAAATTCAGACTGAACTGGGGCTGGTTTGGAACTTGGGAAGACACACTCCCTGAACATTTACCCAACTTCAGCCTGTTCGGTTTGGCTCTTTGGGGTGGTTCAGTTTGCCTCCACAAGCTCAGCAGTCTTGGGCTCCCTTTAAATGGGCTGCACCAAAGAGTCCAGCAGGAAAGAGGGAGGCAATTTACCCCCTCTGGTTTTGCTTCCCCCCACAAAGCAGCAGGGAGCAAAACTGACGGGTTAAATTGCTGCCAGGTATGGTGTCATTAACTATCGTCAGTAATGACCATGCACCAGCATTGGGGGCGGGGGGTGGGAATTATTTAACTGCATTTTTGCTCTTCAGATCAGAAATCCCTGCTTCAGGTGCAACGATCTTGGGCAGACTCGCCTTGTGCCACAAACTCTGTGGGACTCATTTCCAAAGAAAGTTGCAGCAGATGGTGCTGGAAGTTTGTTAGTCAAGGAACGGGTGACTTGGGAAGCATTTTGAAATACGGCGATGGCAGAAGAGGCATCTCTTTACAAGCTGCGAGGAGGAGGACAAACGCTCAGTCACCGGCAGGCGGCTGCTTCTTGTTTTTAATCAGAGTGTCGCCAAATAAGGAGTGATATTTATTATGGAAGAGTGCTACGAAGCAATAAACAGCTTCTGTGGTCAATTAGGCACCAGAGCAGAGCTGGGGTGCTAGATAAGTGGAAAAGCTATTTATTGCAAGTCCATCAGTATAATACTCAAGGCAAAAACAGTTCCATCAAGCCATACAAAGCGAGAACAACAAAAACACAGAAAAATCAGCCAGGCTTCCCTTGTTGCAGAAACTTTCTCAACTGCTTTCAAGAACTTGCTGCATGTATCTCTTTGGAAAACACCTGTGGCTGGAAATGGGCCCTGGGAAGCAGGCCACTGCAAGAATACAGCAAGTCTTCTACATGGGTCCAGTATGGGGTGTGGGGGGGGGGAATAGCATGCTCCATCATGGACAATCTCAAGTGGGTGGCTTCTCTCTAAACCCAGTCCAATTAAACATGAGCTAACCTATATGGGGCTATTTATTTGGGTGGTTTACTATAGATTTTCAGTTTTTATTTGTAAGCCATCTTGAGCCGGGGGGGAAGCACGATATACACATTGTAAGAAAGAAAGAAATAGATTGGTTGCAATCCTTAAAAAATACTTTCCTAGGAGAAAGCTCTATTGAATAAAATGGGGCTTCGGAGTAGATTGCTTAAGATTGCTCTCAGTATTAGTGACTTAGGCCTCACCAAAGCCTCCAATATAGACAGGCCTGCTGGGTTACAGGCCAGAGGTTGGCAGGCAAATTTAGCCTGGATGGAATCAGTCAGAAAGTGCACATCTAGGTAGGAAGGAGGTCCTTGGTAATACTTCCCTGTCCCGTGGTTAAAGATAAAATGGAGATGAAATCATTTCTTTCTCTAAGGCAGGGCCATCAGGCCCTTAGTATCAATTGTTCTCTTGATCCATTGCTTCCATCAGATGTGATGGCCTTCAGTAGAACAATTAGATTTGGGCCCAGCATCACCACAAAGGCCAACAAGATTTGGCTGATCTAAAATTTTGAGAGTTGGTGCTCCCTTCATCAAACATCAACAAAGGTGTCTGAGTTTCGAAAGCGTATACTCCCCAAATCTTTTTTTTTGTCTCTGAGGTGTTACTGCACTCAAATCTAGCCGTACGTGTCCTAGAGCTTGTGTTGCAGGCCACAGCAAATAGATTCTTCAGTCCAAATGTGAGACCTCCTCATTGCTAGATGGATCGATGTGTCCCTTCCCCCTTCTGTCTTCTTTCTCTCTGTTTATTGTTGCTTCACAGATTATATTATCTGCTGAAGGTTCCCTCCCCCTCTGATCTTTATAAAAACTTTATAAAAACTAGACCAGTTCCTCTGAGGAACTTGTTGCAAACAAAACAGACTGAGCTTGAGAATCCTGACAGCTTGAGCAGCTGCATGATGCTACCTGGCAGCCAGAGAGGAACTGACCCTTCCAGGAAATCCCAGGGGAACTTGAGCCTTGCTGGACACCTGTAGTTGATGCCCCTGCAGACAGGGATAGTTGTGGGGCTGAGATCCTGTGTGACTTGGTGGTTAAGAGTGGCAAACTCTAATCTAGAGAGCAGGGTTCAATTCCCCACTCCTTCATATGAAGCCTGAGAGATTGCCTTCAGCCAGTCAGTTTGCTCAGAATTCTCTCAGTTCCACCTACCTCACAAGATGCCTGTTGTGGAGAGAGGAGGGGAAGGAGACTGTAAGACACTTGGAGACTCCCCAGGATAGAGAAAAGCAGGGTATAAAAAAACTACTCTTCTTCTTCTGGGGTGAGATGCCTATTACACAGGTTCCAAAGAGCCCATTGAATAATCTGTGCCCATGCCCTTCCCAAATAATAGCTGGTTCATCCACTCCTGCATTTAGTTTCACATCACTTATTTCCATAAGGATTTGCCTCTGAATTTATGAGCTAAGGAACAGCATAGGGATGTGAAAGGATCTGAGAGTTGTATCTGTGTTTCAATCTCATCCATTCTTACATGCAAGCCAGCGAGAGGTAGCTACCAAACCTCTCAGATCAGCCAAATCTTGTTGGCCTTTGTGGTGATGCTGGACCCAAATTTAATTGTTGCCTTCCTTGCACACAAGCCAGCACATGATGCTGCAGCCATAAAGTAATAGCCAAGCATGTATGAATGTGCCCTAACAAATTTCCATTCTCACAGTGGGATTTATATAGGTCAGGAATAAATGCAAGGTGAGATGTTAGGCATTATTGCTCTGATCTGGTGGTCCTTTAGAGAAAAGAGAGGCCTAATGTGCTTTCCTTCTCACAAGGGCTTCCCCGTCAATAAATGGAGCATCTCCTTTAGGCTAGCAGAGATGCCTACTCAGAGCCATCCTCTCCAGTGTATCAAAAGGAAGGTGCTGCTTCTTGCAGGGGTGGTGACCCTGAAGTCCTCACAAAACTCTTGTTTGAAAAATCAAACTCAGTAGTGGTAGCCATGCTGGGTTTTGTTTCCCAAGTCAAGCACCTCATGCTCCCGTATTAACGATCTGTTCACAAATCAAAACAAGTTGTATTTCAAGTGCATGCGCTGCTTTTACATCTGTGCAGCTGACAGTGTTCATCATTCACCATCACGGTAGCCAGATGGTCACTAGCCACCGTAGGTAGGTAGGTACATGCTCAGAATTGTGCTGAAAGGTATTGTGATGCAGGACATTCACAACACATGGCTTCGGTATCTAGGCCATGCAGTGCCTTTGGAATAAAATCATATTTCCCACATAACACTGACTGCAAGAATCACATGTGTGAATAATTCGAGATCCTGTTCCCTGAAATGCTTTTAAAGGTGGGGGATTGGCTATGCAAAATGGGGCAACTAGCAAATCTTTTGCCACTGTTTACGGGGTTATTGTCCCCTTTTAGGAATCCGAGGCAGACAACAAATATTAAAAATAATAAAGAATGTCGTTTTATTAAAGAAAAGCACACAAGACAAATAATAGACTGTCTGCAGTTATGCAATTCTGCTGACACACATATGCAAGGAGCAGGAAGGAATGGAATGACTGAGCTTTGGGGGGAAAGGGGCAGCAAGGGTGTATAATTACCAACCTGGACATGGGGAGTGCAGGAAGAAAGAGCAGAGCAAAGTGAATGAGCCTGCATTCAAGTTGGGTATCTGGCAGGATCTGAGGATGGGAGAACCTGATTTGGAGGGCTCTAACTCAAGCCCTGCAAATCCAAGCCTCCCCATACTTGGAGAACAGGTAGAGGAGAGGTGTGTGTGTGTTTAAGGGGGTATTCTGTGCATTCCTAAACACACTGAACCTGCAACTCTTTTCCCCACAAAGCAGTTCCTGGGGGGGGGCACATTATTTGGTGGGTCATAACTTGGACCTCCTAAGTCCAAGCCTCAGCAAACCTGGGGGATAGGTAGAGGAGATTGAGCTGGAGATCCTATGCATGTTCTGTGTCTCTAGTACACTGTGTCTCTAGACAGGGTTCCACCATGTCATGAACCCCACAGTTCATATGAAGCCTTTTTAGATGATGATGGTTTGTGATCCGATTTGTAGGTGAACCACAGACCACAGACTGTCATGAACTGCATTTTCCCAGTTCATACCCTTCACTACTGGTGTGTGTCTGGGAGGGCACAAAGCATCCAGCTGGCACTTGAGTGTGGACTGAAGGAAAGAAGTATGCCTTCCTTGCACACAAGCCACAATTACAAACAGCAGTGCAAGTGTGCTCATACACCAAGTATGTGCAATCCAGCTGAGAACACCTGAGCAGTTTTCTAGTATACAAGGGCAATTTTACGTTCAACTGTGAAGCCACAAAGGTAAACTAATTCATTACTATTCAGGAGTGCCGGTTTCATGTTAGTACATGCAAACTCATGCATAATTATCCAAGGTGAGAGTATTCCAAGGATACAAAAACAAATGTTTTGTGGATCAGTAATAAACAACTAATGTTTGAACTGTTCCGTGTATCTACCAGCTTCTAAAACAGCTTACCTTGGTTAGCATGTCCCTTAAAGCTTCATTTGGATTAGGCTTCACCCCTCCGTGAAAGGCCACAAAAGCAGTTTGGATCTGAAGAACAAGGACATATAGATTCACTTTCCTGCCTTAATTTATAATATCAGGTTTTTCTTTCCAGAACAGAACAGCCTGAGCCAAAGCATGAAGGAGCAGTTGGAAATGTCAGCCTCTGCTTTGAAATTTCCAGACAGGACTCAACCCTTTAATGTATTTTTCATTGTTGAATGATATTTAATGTTTCATTAGTGCCTAAATTAAATGGGCATGGCATGCCTTGATGGTTCAGTGATGTTATCTGGGCTGCAGAAAATGTGTTAGAGTATGTGAAGGGACATTGTAATGCCTCAAGCCCAGCTGATGCGCCAGTATTTTAGCCTTTAATATGAAATCCACATTCATAAAAGACATCTTTTCTTTCTGCCCTCTGCAAAATATTAATATTTTACAGAGGCAAGCAACACATACTGTCAATGCCAAAAATTTCACATTATGTGCAGGGTGAATGTAATAACTCAACGGTTAGAGAGCTCTTTTTATCTTCAAAGCACATTAGCCCAATAAATGAATCTGACTTCACAACTATCTTTCAGGTGAGACCTTTAAAGACGAAAAACTTGTTAGCTTTCTGAAAGCATTAATGTTCTCAGATGCCATATGTATGGATGGGGTGCGTGGAGGAGAGCCTGACAGCTACACCAAGAACTGGAATGAAAGTGGTTAATTGCTCCAGAATAGTCATTGCACCTTTTAGGCCTGGCTTTCTCAACCAGGGTTTCATGAAAGCCTGGGATTTCACAACAATCCTGGAAAGATTTTGTGGATTGGGGGTGGGTGGGAGTTAATTATATATACAAATATATATATAAGGTAAAGGTATCCCCTGTGCAAGCACCGAGTCATGTCTGACCCTTGGGGTGACGCCCTCCAGCGTTTTCATGGCAGACTCAATACAGGGTGGTTTGCCAGTGCCTTCCCCAGTCATTACCGTTTACCCCCCAGCAAGCTGGGTACTCATTTTACCGACCTTGGAAGGATGGAAGGCTGAGTCAACCTTGAGCCGGCTGCTGGGATTGAACTCCCAGCCTCATGGGCAAAGCTTTCAGACGGCTGCCTTACCACTCTGCACCACAAGAGGCTCAAATATATATACACACACATATATACACACTTATATACATGCTAGCAATAAAGCCCATTGTGGAAAAAATACAATAGGCTCTAGAGAATTATTGCTATTAAGGACTGCAAATGGGGGCTGAAACTCTTAAGAAGAATGTTGGCCTTGACCCACTTAATTCCTGTTATATAGCATATGTTTTAATGGGCAGCCTTCTAAAAATGGAAAGTGTTCCTTTTATAAGGGTCCCCGGTCTGGCCTGGAGTGATGGTGGTAGCCAAGCTTCATACTCCTGAGCAGTGAGGGAGTGGAGAGTAGGCATCCGCTATAGGGTGTGTATAGGGGAGGGGGCTTGTTTTCCAGGCCAGCTCTGTTGCTTGAAGAAGAACACTGGGACTGGATCCCAGCACATTGCTGCCTCCGTTGAGTAACTGTAACACACTTCCCTTCCCTTTGCAAGACTTGCGAGCAGCACGCTCGGCCCCCACCACATGCAGCACGCTCCCCCCCTCGGTGGCTCAGGATGGGGCTGGGCTGCAGGCTGCCTGTGGGCGGGCTGGATACCTGCAGGTGGGCTGGAGGCAGGACCATCCCTGCAGCCAGGCCACCCCACTGGGAGTGTGGCACACTCGGAGAGCAGGGCTATAGCTAGGCAGTACTGGCTTCCACAAGCGGAGAGGTGAGTGAAAGGAAGGGCGGGCTCCTTGCCTACAGGAGGGAGGGAGGGAGGGGGAGGAGGAAGAGACCAGATTGCCCGTAGTCTTCAAGTGCCTGCAGAACAACTTGCTTACTTAGCAGGTGGGCTGGGACAGGGAGAGAGGGAAGGCAGGCAGGAAGGCCACGGTAGAGAAGGGAGGGGGAAACTCTGCCAAGGGAGGGAGGGGAAATGCCCTGGAGGGACCCTGTGCAGGGAAAATACAATCAATTTTCTATACAGTAATTACAATAATTCACAAAATCTTTAACACTTAGCATAGAGCACTCCTGGGCGGAGCCAATTCAACCTCCTTTCCCAGTGGCATTTAGCCTCTGAATGGGGACAAGTGCGCTAGAGTGCTCCTCACCTGGCTGGTTGGGGGGGGAGCAGGGGTGGGCCAATCTGCTGTGCACATTCTGATTGGCTCATGATGTTCCACAGACTGGACGCAGAAGCCGAACCAGCTCTGCTCTGGAGGGCTCTGCACAAATATTTATAAAGCTAAGTGTTAAAAACAATTGTCAGATGATATTTCTGTGATGAGACTTCTGGTGATGTGAGTTTTGGGGGAGTGACAGGAAGCTGTGACCTGCTGACATCACTTCTAGGGTTTCTAGAAGCCTGAAGAATATTTTGGGGTTTTCTCAAAGGTAAAAAAGATGAGAAAGGCTGTTTTGGGCCTTAGGAAACAGGTTATTCCCCACAACTTCTTACCTTTAAAAAAAATGTATAGAGTTTTCTGTCTGGAACTCCAAAATAGTCAGCAGAACAATCTTATTCTATCAGTCCATAAATTGTGCATTGGTATTGTTGTGTATATTTTCCTGGAGTATCTATTTGAGCTGTGCTCATCTGTATGCATTTGGGATTATTTAATGCCATTAAAGATAAACTGTATCTATTTCTTCTATCAGCTGACACCCCAAGCAGTTCCAGTGACTATGTCTGACTGTGGTCCATTTAATGTTATAGTTCACATGGCAGTAAGTTTTCTGACACTGACTGAGTTGGTGACATGGCTTGGAATGTTCCATTTTTCAAGAGACAAAGCTGTTTATGGTCCACATTCTGTGAGAGAAGGGCCAGTTCCTTGGGTACTATGGGGCTGGTTAAAGCGTTAAAGAAGAGACAGTAGTAACTAGAAATAGTAACTAGCAATGAAAAGCAGTGATCTAATATATGTGGAGATCTGGAGGAGTCAAGAAAATGGCAGCAAAACTCAAAAGGAGATACAGGTTTGTGTATTATGAGCAGGAAGGAAGTGAGCAGGCAAATAGATGGCCAGCAAAGGAACTTCAGCATGGTTAAATCCGGACCATGATCGTTATGACTTCTGTCACAGTTACCTCCAAGGGAAGCTGAATACCTCTCTGGGAAACTGCTCTTTGTAGAGGCACAATTAGCAAGTAGGGAGATAGGCTGCACCACTCTCCCTGTAAGGTAGGGCTGAATTTATCCCTGGTCTCCAAAATCCCTGAGCCAGTTTTTGAACCTGTCAGGGAATTACCAAAGATGTCTCAAATCCTGTGCATGGCTGAGAGACCTTGCCAAACATGACAATGTGCCTAAGAAGACACTGAGGCCCATTCTGCACAAGGATCAATGTTGCCAATTGGTTCCTGAAAGCGGAAACACTATTTTTAAAAGTGCAATCTTGGCATTTGTAGTGGAATCCAGTAGCGTTTCAATCGTTTCCCACAGGTTTCCGGTCTCGCAAAAATCACTAGAAATGAAGTTTTGTCTCGCCCCTGGCCGTCAATCAAACGAACAGCCAATGGGCGGCTGTTTTCATGCTCCTGAAAGGCCCCTTTCCCTTTAAGAACAGTTTTTTTCAAAAAAAAGAAAAAAAGAAAAACACACGTTGCAACGAATATGCCTTGATTCTTCCTAACGTAGAGACCCATCTAGCTGTCATGTGAACTGGTGAGTCATCGTTGCCACGCTCCCCCAAGTGAAAAGAAAAATCCCCCCCCCCGCACGGGTGCGATTTTTGGCGGAAAATAAAGGGAACTTGCAAACGGGGCTGTGTTGTGCTTGGTGACTTAGGGGAGCTTTAAAGCACTTCTGTGGAGGGACTGTAGCTGGAGAAGCATCACTGGGTGAATGAAGGCTTGCCGGTTCATTGATTTCTGCTCGCTCCGAGAAAAAAAAAATGGCGATCGCCATTCCTGTTCCTATTCCTATCTAAGCACTTACACTCACAAGAATGAGGTTACAGAGTTGTTTCAACATCCAAAGAGCATAAGCAAAGTTTCAAAGTTGGTCAAATCTAAGGGAATTCACAAGAACCAAAGTCCCACAAAATGAGGGAGGGATAACAAGGGGATAAGACAACTGATGTAAGTAAAGAAGGATACTTTATGGAATAATTCCACATAGGCCTTCATACACAAGGTCAATCAAATTCATATGCCAATTAAGACTTAGGCCAATGACACCATTGGTGTTAGGGGAAACAACCAATCAGAGCTTTTAGCTAAAATAGCTGACATCATTGTGATTTTTGCCAGTGCTAGGTTGGATTCTCATGGTGTTCTCTGGAGAAAGCCTGATTTTCAGTTCAGTTCAACACAGAACTAGCTACTAAGCTTCAAGGCCACAGGTGTAAGACTTCCAAGGACAATAATCTCTAAGGCTTAATTGAAGGCAAATACATTTACAAAAAGATCAGTCTGAGGCCTGCATGAAGCTACAGGCTTGAGCCAGAGTTTGAGAAAGCAACAGAATAAAGCAGGTTAGCTGTTTTTCCATGGCAGCTTCTGCTGTCACTGTAACACTGTGATATACTGCACTGAAAGGAAGACAACTTTGAATGCTAATACAAAAAAGCAGATGAGCCTGAATTTAGGGGAGAAGGGCTTGGTGTAGTAGTTACGATCGGCAGCCTCTTATCTGGAGAACCAGATTTGATTCCGTACTCTCTCGCAACCTCACCTACCTCAGGGGGAGCATTTCCAAATTAGGAGACAGACCTTGTTTTCACCTCACTTTGGATGCTGCAACTCTAGCCCTTGCGCATTTGGGCTTTCCTTTCCTCATTTCCCAGGCTGCAATTCACCATATGCTTTCCACAGTGAGTCTGATGGAGGCAATCTCCCATCATGCTTTGCTCCCTTCCCCTTTTCAAAAAATGTGGTTATTGTAAAATGGTGCCTGCTTACACCTTTTGTTGTTGTTGTTGCACCCCTTAATGCCACCATTCTGTGCCCTTGATTGCCTTCTCCCCAATGTGTCATGAATGTAATTTAAAAAAAACACTCCTGGGTTATAATGTTATAACACTGCTGTGCAAGTCTGCTTTTTAGAAACAGCATTGTAACATGATTTTTCAGAGGGAAGGGGGAGGAGGGAGGATGGTGATGAGGAAAGGGGTGTGTCCAAATGACTCAAAATGGTGGGTGTGAGGAAAAGCCCAACTGCATGCATTTCTGCATTGAGCAGCCTCAAATTAGACTCTGACTTGACTGATGAAATTGCGGTAACCAGGGATTCACAAATGTGCAGTAAGTCAGATAATTCGGGACTGTGCTTGGACAGGGTAATTTTATTGCAGAAACAGCCAGAAGCCAGCCCTTTAAAACTGCAAATCCAAATGATATTGTGGATGTCTATTGTGGGGAGAAGAAGGTTGGTGACTGTAAGCTACTTTGAGACTCCTTCAGGTAGTAAAAAGCAGAGTATGGAAAAAACAGCTCTTTACTTGTTCTCTTAAAAAAGCGGGGGGGGGGCAGACACATAGACAGTCAGTATGGAATATTCTCCTTCCAGCCTCTTCCCCAACCCCCAACCCCCAACCCCCAACCCCACCCACAGCTGCCTCCTTTTCCTCTCACCTATCACAATGCACAGCCCAGGCCTAAGGAAAGCAGTGCTTATCAGCTGCTAAAATTCCTCTGTTGGCCGGTGAGCAGTCACACAACAGCTGCTGGCAACATCGTTTTTTAAAAGCTAAAGGAGCTGATTTGACTTGGGACACCAGTGTGGCAGGAGGAGGGGCTCCCTCCGACTTCTCCTCCATGCACACAAATGTACCTGTTCCCTGAGCTGAAATGGCATCTGTAGGGAGTTATCTGCATAAATGCCCATGGAGTATTCGAAGCCTGTGCCATTTCAAAGTTATGCAAATTACTCCTGATGGGGCTCTTTCAACTCAAAGAAAAGGCATGGGGGAAGGCAGGAGATGAAAGTGGTTTGGGTCCAGGAAACTCAGACCCAACTTGTTAAAAAAGAAAAAAGGATTGTTTCATTAAGGCCTTCATTTAAAAGGGTGCAACTCTGTTTAGGATTGTACTTTTGATAGTGTGTAGAGTTCAATGGGGGGCAGTTGTTCAATGATATATGAATGCCGAGGTATGAAGCCTACAGCTCCCTTGCTCTTCAGGTCTTGGTTTGAATGGTGTGAAAAATTCGTTAGTTCACAGTGTGGCGAAGCCTCAGTCGTTCTTTGAACAGCTTTTGGAAAATTCAATATGCTCATTAGCCTGCCATGCAAGAGAAGCAGCACAGCCAGGTGTAATATTCTGCATGGTGGGATTTGCAAATCAAGTGTGCCTGTCTCTGTACACGTCTGTGGGAATGCAAGGACATCAGAGAACAGGCTCATGAATATGAGAAGGCACCTGCGGACCTGACACAGGATCCCCTGTTTCCTTCACTGAGCAGGATGAAATGAAAAGCTGCAATGCTTGGATTTCCCATACATAAGAAGTATGCAACGAATTGTGGCTCAGTCACAGAGCATGCAAAAAATCCCAGTTCCATGAAATTGGTGCCAGGCTGACCCTGGCCCAAATCAGGCCATCTGTCGCTTCGCAGCAAGGGAATGTGGATATTTCTGCGTTTCCTTTTTTGCCCCGGGTGCCAATGGGGCCTATCTCAATTCAGGCCTGTGTGAGAGGATCCAGCTCTGTTGGGACCTGGGAAGACATGGGGACAACTGCCTCAAAGCAAAGAACTGGCAGCAGACCACAGTGGTGCCACCAATGTGGAATGGGCCTTAATTATTGCAGTTGCCTATGATGATCCATGCAACGGTCACCTCCAGAATTGACTTCTGTAACTCACTCTATGCTGGCCTACCCTTGTCCTTGACCCGACATTGCAGCTGGTACAAAATGCAACTCGTAGAGTCCTCACTGGAACATCTTAGAGGGGTCGTATCCAGCCGGTGCTGAGGCAGCAGCACTGGTTGCCAGTTGTGGCCCGGATCAGGTTCACAGTTTTGTTTTTGACTTTTAGGGCCTTATGCGATCTGAGACCCACATATTTGATGGACTGTATGCTGCCTTATGCACACACCCCCCCCACACACACACATAAATGTTAAGATCTGCAGGTTCCAACGTTCTGGTTGTTCCTGGTCCCCAGGAGTTTCTCCTGGCCTTGACCAGGGCCAGAACTTTTTCTGTCCTGGCCCCAACCTGGTGGAATGAGCTCCTAGAAGAACTGAGGACCCTGCAAGAACTTTCTGTGTTCCAAAGCAGGGGCAGTCAACCTGTTTTCCCCCAGATGTCCATGGACAACAATTCCCATGAGAATTGTGGGAATTGTAGTCCATGAACCCATGGGAATTGTAGTCCATGAATATCTGGAGGACCACAGGTTGACTACCCCTGTTCCAAAGGACAGAGCTCTTCCACCAAGTCTTTGGTTGAGGTTAAGGTGTGGGAGATCAGGCAGGCCCCTCCAGATTAGACCACCTGTAGTGGAGTCTGCATCTAAAAATTGTCCCTGAGGCACAGGGAGGGGGAATTGTTGTGAGTGGGAGGGGAGAGTTTTTCTACCAGGATACTTGTTTAAATGGGGGATTAAGGGTTTTATGTAGGGTATTCTGTGTACCCCACTGCAAGACAGCTTGTCTGATAGCGGTGGACAATAAATCTAAGTAATAACAACAATAATAAAACCATTATGTCCTGTTCACCCCTGACTGCTGCATGAGAATGATAATGCCATATGTGAGCTCCATGCTATGCAGTGCTCCCTCTTTTTTTCTTCTTCTTCTTCAAACCAACCCAGCATTCTTGAGGAATCCCGCCCACATTGCTTTGCATGCTGTCCCAGTAGAAGTTTCTTCTGCACCAAACTGGAGGGATGCTCCTATGGATATTGTGATTGATTGCATCCATTAGGAAGGTTGACTGTTGTTTGTTTCAGCATCAATGCATCTGTTAGCCAACAAGATAACAGGGAGCCAGCCAATGTTTTCTTGTAATTACCGAAGGTACAGATAAAGCATTTTGCAAAGGGGCCTCACCATAATGAATCTTTGCTGACGTATAGCAGGGAGATCATTATCTATTAGAAACAGATCCATAGGTAGCATGGGAACAATCCCAACAACGGAAAGGAGTGGGGCTCATGCTCTGCTTTGAAGATACCAGCAAATGTTGCTCCCATGAATTCAGGCTTTTCTGCACGGCTAAAAAGCCCTCGATTGTAAATGAAAAATGATCCTGGGGTATCAAAAGCCCCACAAGACCATGGCATGACACGGTTTCATGTCAAGCCCGTGCATGCATAGATATCATGTAACCCTGTCTATATACTCCTTATGCCCTGCTTTGATAATATCCACTAGACATTAATATAGGAAGACACTGGAGGGAATCGTAGAAGAAAAAAACCTGTCCTGAAAGACTGACTCTCAAAGGGTATGTAGGACACACACCTGCTCTGGAGAGACTTTGTCAGGGCCCCCTCCCTCTCACCCAAACACACACATACAAATATACACAGAGAGATATAAAGAGACACCCTTCCCTCACCTCCCCGTCAGTTTCCCCCTTACCTGTTGGTTTCCCAACCTCCTCCCTGCTTCCTCTCCCCTTCCTCCCTCGCAAACACACTGAGATTCACTCCCCTCCCCCCCTCTTGTTTCTCCCTTTACCTAGTGGTTTCCCAACCTCCCTCTCTCCAAGCAAGCAAACATGCGTGCGCACACACTCACTCCCTTCCCTTCCCTTCCTCCTTACCTGGTCTTCTGCTGCTGCCTTGGCCTCCACAAGTCATGCAACGGCTGAGTAGGCCCCAGAGGCCATCATGGCTGGTGTGAAGGCCTCAGGAGCAGCTGCTGCCTTGGCCCCCATGGGTCGCACAACAGCTACCCAGGCCTCGGGGGCCAGTGCAGCCACTGTGAACAGCTTGGTGATGGGGCTGCTGCTGCCTCAGCCCCTACAAGTCATGCAGAGGCTGCCCAGTTCCCAGGGGCAAGCGTGGCTGCTGGCTGGGCCCTCCATCTTCTCGCATGCTTCGTGGGTGGGACGACAGACGTCACGTCCGTCTATATTTCCATTTGACACGGTGCACCAGAAGATGTGTCCCACATCGATTATGGAAAGCCAAGTCTAGCTGAGACAAGCCACGCATGGGTAAAAAAGCTTAAATAGCAATATCTTAGCACATGGCTCTTGGGGCTCTGGCTACCACAGGTTGTTTCTGGGTAGTATTGTTATGGGAAAATGAATTTCTTTTTTCTGGAATTATACTTCTAAGCCAGCTTGGTGTGACAGCTTCTAATTTGGTGACAGCTTCTAATTTGGTGAGCCAGGTTTGATTCTCCACTCCTCCACGTGCAACTAGCTGGGTGACCTTGGGCTAATCACAGTCCTGATAGTGCTGTTCTCACAGAGCAGTCCAGCCAGAGATCTCTAAGCCTCACCTACCTCACAGGATGTCTTTTCTGGGGAGAGGAAAGGGAAGGCAATTGTAAGCTGCTTTGAGACTCCATTGGGTAGTGAAAAGCAGGGTATAAAAAAACAACTCTTTTTCTGATATAGCTATTAATTTTTTTATTCTCTATTTTCCTGTTTTAAAAGGGATTTCTCTTTCATTTCTCTTTCATTTCTCTTTGTAGAGGAATCAATGTGTCCTTTTGTAACTTCAGCCTTAGCAGCTGTTTTATGTTACACACCACATGGTGGTGCTGTAGCCAGAGGATATGATGGTTTGGGAATGGATTTCCAGCCTCTGAAGTTCTACAGAGTGAAATTAAGCTCAACTTCCACCCCTGCCATTGTTCTCTTTGCATTTCATTTTAAACTAAATAGAATTGATTAGAAACAGACTCTAAATTTCTTAGAATAACCCCCATCCCCATTTATTGGAATTCAGAGACTAATTGGGTAAAGAGGAAAAGTGAATTTCTCTGAACAGTGTTACTTCTAAGAGGGTTACCTTGAGTGACATATAAAGCAGAGTTTAAAACTCTTTTAAGACAGTTGAAGACAATGGGTTAAGACAGGGACCTTTTCCACAACAGGATCCAGCCTGGCACAGTGTTTGTCTGGTCGCTGAACTAATTTCTACTTCCAGACAACATCAGTTCCAGTCTAGGGCAGTCCCAGGCCTGGGTTATTCAGGCCCTCAGTCACCCCATGGCAAGAGAATGCTGACATTCCCTTGCCACGGGGCAAATGAGGGTCTGCATCATGCCAGACCTGGGACTGCCCCGGACTGGTGCTGACATCGTACAGACGTATGACCAGACAAGCTCTGTGGAGGGCCATATTCCTGGTGCAGAAAAGGTCAGGCTCTTTCAACAGAGTTTCATGAAACCCTGTGGTTTCTCAACAGCACTGGAAGGGTTTCTCTGATTGAGTAGGAGTTAACTAATTTTAAAATATATTTTTAAATGTGTTAAACATTTATCAGGTAATATGACCGTATATAGTTATGTTGATCCCCCCCCCCTGAAAAATGACCAATGATGGGCTTGGTGAGGGTGGAAAGCAGAGGGGCCCCAATCATACCAATCCTTGCTGGCAGAGGCTTGTCTCATATGGTAGACACTGGAGTCCAGATTTTAACTACATTGTGAGGGTGGCAGAGGGTGATGGATGCTTGCCCCATCCCTGCTCGTGGCCCAGTGGAGTAGGCTACTGGCCCATTTCCACTGTTGGAGGGGTGGGGACAAAACAGCATGATGTCATATCCATTGGGGTGATGTCACTTCTGGGGGCGTGGCAGGGAGGTGTGGCCTGCTGACAGAACTTCCAAGTTTTCTTGAAGCCTGAAGAATATTTCAGGGGTTTCTGAATTGTAGAAAGGTCAGGAAAGGCTAAGTTAAGATATTGCAATCTGTTGAGAATTGTACTGCTTGCCAGGTTGCTACTCAAGCAAATATGACCTCCAAATTACTAGTCCATAAACATTTTGACTACTATGTCCAGCCATGGCAGTTATTTGTAGCCAATATTTTTTTAAAAAAAAAAAGCAATCTCTCCTTTTCCACATGGTAACCTGGCATAGATTTAATTCACACCAAGAAGCTAGACAAGTAGCCATGCAGAGCATGTTATTGTGGGAATATTCAAGATCTGTGATGTGCATAATTGAACAGAATATGAAAAATATCCTACAGGGGGCATGGGAGGAGAAATATAGCTAGCATATTTAGTTTAGGAACTTCCTGATGTTTTTCAAGTAGTCTCCTACTGTGGCTCTTTAGAGACTTCCTGCTCCTTTGAACACATTTCCACTCTGCTTGGCTGCAGAACAACAGAATGAAATAATAGAATAGTTAGCTAGTTAGACTGTCAGGACTTTCTCCTCCCCTTTTCTATACAAAGTTATTTCTCTTCTAAATAAAATGATGTTATTCTTTTAAGCAGGCTGGTTCAATGTTCTCTTTTGCATATCTAAACTCTGTTAACAGTAGTAAAGAACTATCTGAAAGTACACTGACTGAGCAGTGTTGAACATTCATTGGAGTTGTCTTTATTACCTATATTCTCGGAAACAATCTGACACATGTGTTGGGAGGTAATCAGACCTTTGCTGAGGTGACCTCTGTATGTTTTGAGCCTTAGAAGTTTTGACCTCCTGGCTCACATGTGTCTCAGGAGAATGATGACACCAAAATAGTCCAGGGGGTTGGACTAGATGACCCATGAGGTACCTTCCAAGTCTATGATTATATGAAATGGTTCCCCTGAGTGTAGATACAATGCCTAATCTACCATTTGAGGCAGGCTGAGTATTACCATTAAATTACTTGCTCTTGTAAAGTATTGTGCACAATAGGGTGTACTCTAGGAGGAAAAAAATAGGCCTGTAACTAGCCTCCTTCCTCAATTATAAATGCTCATAAAATTCATGGACATTCCAAAAGACAGCACAAGGCACTGCAACACAGATATTCAAAACTGTAGAGAATTATCAATCTGCTTGACAGATATTTAGCCTCAGGGGCACAAGATCATTCAGAGAGCTGCAGTATCTGCTTAAATTTACAAGCAAATTTTTGAAGACATTTGCAACCCTTTAGCTCATTGGTCCTTCAAAAACACAGGGTGGGATCCTGTTATCCGTAGGCACAAGTATCATGGGATTTTCCCTGCCTGCCCCTCCCCCAGTGCAACTTCCAGTCTTTAGTGAGTGTATTCTTGGAGTCAAGAAACGTGCATACTAATAGTTATTTACTTAGTTAATTGGTGTATTTTTAGCCCTTTCTCACTGAGGCTGAATGCAAACTAGGAACAGAGAAAGAGAGAGAAAGAGAGAGAGTGAGAAATAATTTTATAGGGTAGGATATCAGATAGATCAGGCTTTGTCAACCAGGGTTTCGTGAAGTTGGGCTATCAGAGAGAGGGCCATTTTGTTTGGCCATGACAGACAGACAGACAGAGTTCTTTCACCTATGAAGTTAGAAGCCAAGGTTGTCATGAAATACCTGGACTTTGCAGTTACTGTGTTGGTAATTCATACTATATATAAATGTGACTCTAAACTATGTCCAGTAGGGTTGTTTTATCTCAGAAAACAACAAAGTAAAAAAAGAGCCACTTTCAAACCTTCATGGGAAAAAAAAACCTTTTGGTTAAATTTGTACTGAATATACCCTTATTGTATCTTAAACATTGTTCCTAGCAGCCAGGTCATGAGAATGGGCAAACAGCATGAAAGTTCATTAGCTTAGCAGGGCAGGTGAAAGATCCCATGAACCGAGCATGGCAAGGATGAATCACAGAGAGTGTTAAGGGACGTGACAAAATGATACATAAAAATTGATCCAGTCTTGTTTGGGTAAACATGAGAGTGCTTTCCTATATGCACAAAAACTGTAAATTTATGCTGAGTGTATCTTGACCAATGTTTACAATTATTCTGTCTAGTTATTATGTGTTCCTGTCTATAATCCCTCAATTCTTAAAACCTGAATACTCCCTGATTGTTGCTTTTGAAGATAAGGAGGGCGGGCTGCTTTCTAGAACCAAAAAACCAGTGGTTTCCCATGCTGTACAGTTTATGGGAAATGTAGATAAACTGCAGTGGCTGGCACATGATGCCCAGTCGCATGGTGGTTTTTGCCCCCTGGTTAGCTGTGCACAGTGTGCTTCAGGAATTGAATAGGACTGTTTTGTGCACAATCACAAATCCGGTTTAAGGAGAGAGAGAGAGAGAGAGAGAGAGAGAGAGAGAGAGAGAGAGAGAGAGAATTAACAGCTTACGCAATTGTCTGTGCTTGGAGAACATGATTTGGCAGTTAAGTAGTCCAAATTTGAGGTGCTAGCAGATAAAAGGATAAGGTATATTCACACTCTAGGCCAACCACATCCTAGGTATTGGTCTAGTTTCTGAAAGCTTCCCTCATACTCCCACACTGCCTGAACTTTCTGTTCAGTTTTTCTCAAAAGAAATTTAAAAAAAACTAAGATCCAAAATAGAAAGTGAGGTTCACTAAGTACCCAAGGATTCTATTGATAGAAATTACAGTCAGCTGAATGCATGACTAATGTTATCCTCCAGAAAAGAATTCCAAAAACTTATGAATACACCCCAAGCTGCTTCACACATGCTCATCTCTTGTTTGCCTTGTCAGATCGCATGTGGTTTCTCCACAGTGTCCCAGACATTCTTTATGAAGTCATGAATCAGAGACATGACTATACTGTTCCCAAGACCACATATTACAAGTCTGACTGAAATTAGTTGACCTGTGACAAATGCCTGGTCAGGGCTGAGCTATCAATTGTGTAAATGCCCTCTCAATACAAATGGATTTCCCCCCTCACTTTGCTTATTTTTGTAACCCAGGCTATCTTCTCAAAATTAGGCTCCCTCTATACTTGTTTGGAGCCTCTTGTGGCGCAGGGTGGTAAGGCAGCAGAAATGCTGTTTAAAGCCGTCTGCCCATGAGGCTGGGAGTTCAATCCCAGCAGCCGGCTCAAGGTTGACTCAACCTTCCATCCTTCCGAGGTCAGTAAAATGAATACCCAGCTTGCTGGGGGGTAAAACAGTAATGACTGGGGAAGGGAATGGCAAACCACCCTGTATTGATTCTGCCATGAAAATGCTAGAGGGCATCACCCCAAGGGTCAGACATGACTCGATGCTTGCACATGGGATACCTTTACCTTTACCTTTATACTTGTTTGCCTTTCTGTTGACTTGCAGGAGGGTATTATAGCTGGAATAAGATGTGACACACCAATGTTGGATATAAACAAGGCCACTGCTTTATTACCTCCCCACAGGACGCGTCAGGCCGCCGGGCCAAGGGAGCTCCCACCAGCCGTGCTCCGCGCGACTGCCGGGGGCTCCCTAGCCTAGCGCCCACTGTATTTTGATTGCAGCGGGCTTGATCACTAGTATTATATAAAAATAGAGGGTGGAGGTAATAGAATCATAGAATCATAGAGTTGGAAGGGACCTCCTGGGTCATCTAGTCCTGAACCCCCTGCACCATGCAGGACACTCAGAACCCTATCACTCATGCACCTGGCATCCCCTTGAACCTTCACAGATAATGATAATTCCCCCCAAGATACTAGCAGTTGTTCTGCTGAAAGCTTAAGGAACTCATGAGGTTTACCTTCCTCTTTGTCTAAATAGTCCTTCCAACCATGATGAAACATCTACTGGAAAAGTAAAAAGGCAATTCTAGCATTTTCCACAGGACGAATAACTGTTTTAGGAAGGTACATTGCACCGAAAAGCAATTACACAGCACATCACCCATCTACATTGGAATAAGAACAGTCCTGGTCTTATATTTATATCCATTTGCCACTTAATGTGGTTTGCAGCAAATCATCTCTAAAATTAATTGCTGCAGCTGCCTGCTGTTATGGGGTTAGTTCCAAGGTGTCTCTCTGGGGGGTAGAACAAAGTAATTCTCCAGCAGATACCTTCCTTGTAAAAGCAGGATATGATTCACTGCTATGCTGACAGTTGTTCTATGATGCCGAAAAAAGATGCAGGAACTGTAGCCTGAGTCTTGCTTCTTTTAAATATAAATTTTGTTTCTGATTCGGGGGGGAAGAAGCTTAGAAAGCATGTTTTGTGCTACAACTTGGGGGGGGGGATTTTTTTGCCTTTTCTTGCACAATTGAATGCCTGTTCGTTGCTCCAGGCAGTTCACTTAAAAAAAAAAAAAGTATCCCACTATCTTTAAAGGGTGCAGAAATCCCGAGATCAGAGTTTGCATAGCAGAAGCCAGGCAGCCTCTAGAAGGTCATGTGAAAGAACAAAGGGCCTCCAAAGGGAGGGGCGGTCAGGAGGAACACACCTCCAGCCCAGGAGCCACCCAGTGCCCACCCAAGTGGAGGAAATTGACATGGAACATGACAACCATGTTGTGGTCTGAGACTGAGAAAGAGCATGGAAGGCCTTTGGCTGGCTTCATTTTTATTTATTTATTTTTATACCGCCCATTCTTTACAGCTCTGGGCAGTTTACATGGAACATTATAACTTTACAAAGAACATTATAATAATTTATAATATTATATACATTTCAATAGAATATCACAACAATTATGCTAGCTGCGTGGGGTTCAGGGGAGGAGCTTGGACCTGCAGTGGCATCAATTGTCCAATCTCCTTCTGCTGTCTGACTGAGGGTGGAGCACTGGGTGGGCCTAGAGTTCAGGATCATCCCCTGAGTTCACCCCTTTCCCTATTTAGTTGGGTGACTTATAGGACTCCCCCACCCCAGTTGGTTTCTGGCATTTCCTCCCACTCTTTCTTTGTTCTTGGTTGTTACAGCTTGCAGTTGGGTTAGTTTCTTTTCTTTTACTGCATTTGTCACAGCTTGGCTGGATAGTTTGGGCATTAGGATGGATCCTCGTGTGTGGGAGGGAGCTGTGACAGTATAACTACCTCTTCCATTCGAGGGATTCCCTTCATGAGTATTGGGGAAGGAGCCATTCAGCAGTATACCCAGCTTGGGGGCTGTTGGCTAGTTGTCACCACTGGTGGCAAGGGAACCACTCAGTGCTTCATTGGCCCGTCTGGATCCTGGGAGCTGCAACTCCATGGTCTCCCTTCCTCCCCCCCTCAGCCTGCCTGCTGGGGTATATTGGTGGTAGGCAGGTCACCCAATGTGGGCTCGACCTCCATGCTGCTTCCATGCTCCTTTGGCTACATTCAATAAAGCTGTGACTGAGTTTCTTTTCCGAGCCAGTTGTGTTGTTGCATTTTCTTCTGTGCCCTTGCTCCCCCCTTTGCCCCCAAGCCCACAATCTGGGCATGGTTTAAAAATCGGGCACAATCCCAGCAGTGGAACAATGCAGAATAAAAAACCACATGACTCCAGAGTGCCTGCTTGCCAAAGGAAGATATTAATGTCCTTTGAAAGAACTATCCTTTCTTCTCTCTGGCCATTTATGCGTGCACAACTTACTTTTGATTTACACTAAAGTCGATTTACACTAAAGTTGGTAAGGCTTTACTTTGAATGCTGTGCACCTTTATTTTCTCCTATTTTTCTCTTAGGAATTGCAGAGTATATATTCTGCATTATGGACATTAGTGCTGCAGTGCCAAAATTTCATGCTCGGTCTCTCCTTTTCGGTCAGTTTTGCGCCGGGCATGTTTTTAAAAATAGGATAAATTCTTCAAGCTGTATTTACTCTTGGTTAGACATCTTGGTTCTCTCCCCACCCCACCCCACCCCACCCCATTGGAGTACAAGTTCTACTATTGCTTACTTTTTACATCATATGATTTTTGAGGGTGTTTTTTAAACAAATCTAGCAACATGAGGATGTTTTCTTGCTACACTTTCAGCACTGGTCAAAATATAATTGAAAGAGAAAATGTTGAGATGGAGCACTGCCCATTGCTCCAGTTCTCCAAGAAGTCTCAGGAAGCTTTGAAAGGGTGGAGGGGGAAGGGAGGTTTCAGTTTTGGAGTTCTCACTTGGTGGGTAGGAGGGCCTGGCTCCATACACCCACCAGTGCCAGCAGCAGGGATGGAAGATCTCAGGCCTCTGGGGGGAGGGGGGAGGTCAGAGAATGGCAGTAAGAAAGGGGGTTTCTCCATTCCAAGAATTATGTTGTTTCTTGTTGGTGGTACAGTAAAGTTGAGGGAAGAGGAGCAGTTTACATCACACAAGGCAAACTGCTTTATTTAGGAAATAAAGAGACCTTCTTTTGCTTAGGAAGGAAAAGGTCTCTGGGTGGCGATTGTATAGCTGAGGTCCTGGAGGAGGCATGTCTGACTCCTGAAGCTGCTCTGGGTTTCTATGTAGAGAGCCTCTGCCTGGCCCCACTTGTAACTTCCAGCTCGAATGAATCCAGCCACAGGCTGGATGTCCGGTGAAAGCAGAAATTCCTTGAGGTTTAGGCCATGTGCGATAGCAGCCAGACTCCAAATTCTGGTTGCTCTGGAAGGGAGTTCCCAGGTGGGCCAGCCCCTGCAGCCCACCTTCAAAGCAGAGCCCCACTCTGGCCCTTGCCATCAGGAAGTACACTCAGCACAGGCCGAGGATCCATGAATGCCATAGTCACCACCAGACCCTGGGCCAGCCAAGCAGCTATGTGGCCTCCAGTCGTCCTGGCAGCCGGGAGCTCCTGGGAATATTCATCTTCTGAAATATTTATGCCCTGCATTTCCCATTGTCAAATGGGAGTGAGTCGTTGTGCAGAGAGAGATTTGGTCTTGTTTCAAGTGCAAAAAGTGCAATGTTTGTAGACTCTGTTCTCTGACCAGCCCCCTTGGAAAAGCCAGAACAGGAACCCATGAAAAGCCCTCCCCAAGATGATTCCAATTAGACAGCTGTCACGGTGATATTTTTGAGTGCAGTCCAATGGAAAGCGAGGCACCAAAAACAGATGTTGGGGCTGGTGAAGTCTATAGCAACTGTTCTCCCGTGACCTTGCTTCAGAAGGAAAACTTATCACAGGCTAAATTGGAGAAGAAAAACTGCGGTGCCAAGACTTATCAGCTCATTATACTTGAGAGATTTTTGGAACAACAAAATACCATGAACCTGCCTTGGCAGGCAGAGAACTGATAAGCATCTGTTCCTCACACATTCTCGACTCGTTTGCTGCCAACATATTTAATTTCTCTGTCAAAATGAGTGGATGTGAACTGGATGCTGGTCAACTCGGGTGAAGCACCGTATCCTTGCTGGTGATGCGACTGTCATTGTTACAGCTGGAAGGGTTGTGCTTAACAGCAGCGGACATCTGAATTCGAGGAAAGCATCAGGCGTAAAGAAATACACGGCAGTGAGGACAGCATATAATGATTGGGAATACTTGACTGCATTAAGTCTGCATTTCCTGGTCAGATTCCTGCAGAAAAACTCATGACAGTTTTTTAAATTTATTCCACCTGCGACAAATAGGAATAGGCTGCCTAAGGAGGTGGTGAGCTCCCCCTCACTGGCAGTCTTCAAGCAAAGGTTGGATACACACTTTTCTTGGATGCTTTAGGATGCTTAGGGCTGATCCTGCATTGAGCAGGGGGTTGGACTAGATGGCCTGTATGGCCCCTTCCAACTCTATGATTCTATGATTCTATACACACCCAAGCCTATTACTGCAATCTTGAAGTCAGGGACCGCCTGGTGTGAACATTCCAGGGCATCTTTAATCTTGGAGAAATACATTCGATATACACCCTGGTTGCCACAGTGGTCAGTAGCGGCTTGTGGGGTGAGTCACAGGAAATATTCCAGCCCAGAGCATTGTGCACTGGTAAACAGGAATGTTCAAACAGCCACTGGTTCTGTTCACCAATCTCAAGCAGGAAGCTGCTGTTTTGATGATCTGTTCAGCTGCTCATGACCTGTTCGCCCTTGTTTGTTGGTTACTTTTCGCATACTCAAACACTAGCATGCACTCAATAGTGTTTCATAACCACACATTCTCACACATCCTGAAGAGAATTCTACGTCGCCCCCTCTGTCACCCCTTCAGCAATCAACCATATAAATAAATAGAGAGGAAATCTGTCAGTCAGTGATTCTAAGTAGAAATTATGGCATCCTATGATTATTACAGCCTTTACAAGGCGAAGTGGCTTCTCCCTACCATTCCAAATTTATGTGGCAGTGGAGGAACAATCTTGTGTTATTTCAGGACACAAAGGCCATTGCAGAGTTTGATCCCTAGCTGCTGCCACTTCATGCCTTCTAAAATCTGCTACTCTGATCCCAGCTTGTCTCAGACCGATTATGCATGGCGATGGCCATGCTGGGCCACCATCCGTTTATCATGGGAGAGTAGCATACCCCACTGCTTCCTGTGTACACACAGGGGATGAAATCCCCAAGCACACAGTCTGCCCCAGAGTTGTGTGTGCGTATGCACAACTCCAGAGCTGGAAGGTTCTACCATGCCTCATGGTGGCAGCAGCAGCACGGGAGACGAGGAGCATGGGGGGTCCCACCACAGGATGGTGGGATAGCAGCATGCCGCTATCCCACCATCACGGGGAGGGGGGTATATAAACGCCCCATTCGGCTCCACAACACCCTGAAGCCAAATGGGGCATTTTGTGTCTCTGCAGGGACACCGTAAGTGGGGGGGGGGCACGAGCCAGGCTTCAGAAGCCCTGCTCTTCCTATATGCATGGGCCTGTCCCGGCCAGGGCTCTGATGGCCATCGCAGCAAGAAAGGGAACGTGGAAAAATCAGTATTCCCTTGCTGTGGGCCATCAGAGGCCCTGAAGGAGGCCAGGGTAGGGAGGGGCCCATACAGCATTCATAAGCAGGTACTAGCCTCGCGATCATGCAGGCACTGGCCCACCCTTCCCTGCCCATGCATAATCAGTCTCATATGGACACAGACTCCAGGCATCTGGAATCTGGTCTAGGATAAGTTCATATGGAAGCAATTCCCAAAACGTAGCACAAATATGGAATTCTGCAGCATCAGAAAAGGAAAACTCAAGCCGCAAACAATGAATTTCAGCCCCATGTGCTGCAGCACCCTTCCCCTTTTACAATGTCCTCTTCTGGCTTGGTTCTGCCTTCATCCTCAGTTGCTAATGCCCTGCTGTGCAGATCAGCAAAGCACTTCCAGCACAAGTGTTTGTCTCATTAACTTTAATACTTCTGGGTTTTGAGTAATCAGTGTCTCCAGAGGAGAGAAAAATGAAGAGGAATTTCCCGGACCAAGAATAACACAGAAGGAAAAATTGTGGACATTCCGTTGCAAGCTCAGAATGGAGAGATCTGTTTTCTGTTCTGCTCACTGCCCCAAGCACAGGAGCTAACGTAGACCCTCCTCCCCGAACAAAGATTCCATCTATCCCCTCCTTCTCATGTGACCCTGATCCAAAGCAGATATCATAATCGTAATATAACAAATCACTCAACTGGCTGTCAGCATGGATCAATAATAGTGTGGATCTATGATTGTTCAATGTTTTGGGAAGAAGCCCTGTTTTCAAAAGGATGTCTTTAAAATGAACATATTGCTTAAAAATATTTTCCTGCGTGCACATACAGTAACGCAGTGAAGATCCTTATGCTGTGGTGGCAGCTTTTGCAGAAGCAACTGAAAATATCTGCAGTTCTGCACAGTCAATCAGGGCTCCAAAAGGCAATCAGAAAGCCTGCAGGATGGAAGCATCACTTGGCTCTGCCTCTTTTATCAGAACTCTGGCTGGGGGCCAGGAAAGGTGTTGAAGGACGCCATGGCAACGACAAGACCATGTTGGGAACTTCTCCTGGAGCCCCCTATTGGTTAGACACAGTCCAACATGCATAATGATTCCCCATAGAACATTTAAACTGAAAGGGCTGGCACCATCGCATCCCTGGTGGAAACAGAGCCATAAACAAATTATGGTGACTGAAAAACTAGTTTATGGCAAGCAAGGTTTTTCATTGTTGGATTGTTCTGCTGTGTGTCTTGCCAATGTACTTATTGGGCGTTTTCTTGGGAAAGGCAGGTTAGAAATATTTTGTTTTTGCAGAACCTAAGAATAATGGATGACATGCAGTCAGATTCTGAGGATGGTGTTTGTATGATTATAAATAGTGTGTTATGATGGTGGTTATAATTCATAGCAGAGCCTTGAAATTCTTATCCCTGCGATTTTTCTAAATGTCATTTATTGTAATTCCATTATTCCAGTGTTAGAAATAGAATAGCACATGATGGCCAAATACTAATTCATTAGGTTGATGGTTGGTTAATAGTCCAGGTATAGCCCATTGATCTTTCATCATTGGGTAATAGCTGAGGATCTCTCTCGAGCATTTTGAATGAGAGCTTGGAGAAGGTGACATTACCCTTGGTACGAAAAGGCAGCTGAAGAAGCAATGTGAGGTTTTAGAGGGACAGAGTTAGAGGGAGAGAACTCAAGAGTTCCTAGCCAGAATGGGGGGAAGAGCGTAGGCTGGTAAAGCCAGTTGTCCTCTGGGAATTTATAGCATGCTGGAAGAAGTGTATGTATTTGCTTCATGTATTCCAATGAAAACTTCTTCCCCCTCCATTCTCCTTCCCTGATTACTGTATCCCCATAATGTCATACTCTGTCCCAGTTTCTATATAGAGTTCTGAGTCAAGCATGTTGGGACACTGTATAGAAGTTGTTCTCAACCTTGGGGTCCCAACCCCAAGTGGAGTCACCTGGTCCCTTCCAAAGTGTCACCAGGTTGGTGATGGCAGCAGAAGAGATAATCCATGGACACGTATGTCTCCTTTAAGCAATGCTGAAAGCTGATGCTGAGGGCTCTTCTGCACATTGAAGAAAATAGTGTTATGCCAGCAAAATGGCATAATGCTAAAAAAGAACGTGCTTCCGGCCACTCCTAACCTTCAGGCGCACTCATTTTCCTCTGCCGCCTTGTCACGCTTCTTAGCACTCCACATGACTGCTTGAAATGGGGGAAGAGAGCAATGTGCTTTACAAGTAACTCTCCTCCACCTGTCAATCAAGCCAGGCAGCCAGTCACCTTTCTCCATGTTTTAAAGGGGCTGCAATGCCAGCTAATTTTTTTTAAAGTAAAATTTCTTCATTGATATGCCTATGCATCTAATCAGAGATGCATAGTGCTTTTTTTAATCCACCCCTCTTGGAATCATGAGCTTTGAAGCTTTTAATAATTAATCTTATACCCAATGTTTTGGGGGGAGGGGCTTTAGAGAGGCATGCTTTGAATTTTAACTGGGGGTAGGAGGCCTGCCTGTCTTAACCTTCTTGGTGCTTGTCACAACATTCCATGGCTTCAAATCACCCTGTTCTTTCTCCTCCCCACCCCCAAGCTGTTTCAATGCTGTATTCTCTCCCAGATCCTGGTTTGAGCCCAGACTGTGTATTATATAATTCGTCTCTCCTTTTCTCTCAGCTGGAACT
The DNA here is from genome assembly GCF_049243985.1 of Paroedura picta. NCBI lineage: Eukaryota > Metazoa > Chordata > Lepidosauria > Squamata > Gekkonidae > Paroedura > Paroedura picta. Next base: position 151,529,627 of record NC_135371.1, read on the forward strand.
GAAAGAAAACTGATACTCGAGGTAAGACTGCAAGGAGGTGACATATGTATGGGGAGGATTTGGCACCTTTGGGCCTAGTCTGCACACATAGGATAATGTACTTTCAATGTGCTTTGGCAGCTGGATTTTCCTGTGCAGAACAGGAAAATCTCCTTTGAAAGTACATTGAACATGCATTATCTATTGTGTGCAGACTAGGCCCTGGTTTCAAAATTAGATTTGCTGCATTCTTCACATAACACCTGGTTGGGGAATACCTGCATTTTAAAAAGTATCTATTATCACTATATCTAGTTGAATCCTAAAATTTGTTATAAAGGTGTATAAAAACAATGGTTTCCTCTAATTATTTTTTGCCATACTGAGTGCCCCAGTTCACACCCTGAGCAGAATATAACTGCTGGAATCTTAAAATGGGCAATGGGCTCAAGACCCAGTGCAGCTCCAGACTGCTGCTGAGCAGGGCTTCCTGTGTCAATGAGCAGCCACTCACACACAGCTTAGAGGGAACACTGATGACAACCCTGTAATGCAGGGGTAGACAGCCTGTGGTCCTCCAGATGTTCATGGACTACAATTCCCATGAGCCCTTGCCAACAAACGCTGGCAGGGGCTTATGGGAATTGTAGTCCATGAACTTCTGGAGGACCACAGGTTGACTACCCCTGCTGTAATGGTTTCCATTCTAGGACCCAACAGCTTATACCAACCCATTACATGATATCATCCAGAGCAGGTTGTCATCAATATGCTGATTAATATGCACCCTTTTGATTACTACAAAAGTCCTGTCTGCAGTAGAGGTCAATAAAGCCTATGAGCAGAAGGAGTACATTTGTGTAGCATATTCTTCACATGTGGAAACAAGCTTAGTGTCTTTAGCAGGTCAAAAATCAAGGAACAGGTGGACTGAGCCTTCAGTGGGTGCATTCAAAATTTGTCTGCTTCATCCATCAAACCCCTTCATCCTTGCTGTATCAACAGTGCTTGAATTTCTTACATTTCTTACAGTGCTTCAGATAAGGGAAACAAGTCATCCCTGAGCTGGCAGGAACTCAGTTGTTCTGTATGAAGCTAACAAAGAAGACACTTAATAGTATTTTAAATTGGACAGTACTTGTGATGTGCACGTTCTCGTAAACCATCCTGCTGTTTTGGTGAATCCTAGAATCATAGAGTTGGAAGGGGCCATACAGGCCATCTAGTCCAACCCCCTGCTCAACGCAGGATCAGCCCAAAGCATCCTAAAGCATCCAAGAAAAGTTTGTATCCAGCCTTTGCTTGAAGACAGCCAGTGAGGGGGAGCTCACCACCTCCTTAGGCAGCCTTTTCCACTGCTGAACTACTCTGACTGTGAAAAACTTTTTCCTGATATCTAGCCTATATCGTTGTGCTTGAAGTTTAAACCCATTACTGCGTGTCCTCTCCTCTGCAGCCAGCAGAAAAAGCATCCTGCCCTCCTCCAAGTGACAACCTTTCAAATACTTAAAGAGGGCTATCATGAAGAAACCCAAATTGCTGTTGCATGTTTGGGTTCAGGTTAAGAAGGACCAGCAACCGAAGTGCTCTGTGATTGACAAGTGCTGGGACCTAAGACTGAGGGAAGTTTTTGCATTGTGTTTCCCTTTGAATTGGCAGCTCTAATTTTATATTTAAAGACTGGAAATACAGCAGCAGGTATCTACTCAGAATTCCAGTCAGGCTGCTCCTTCAACCTTTTCTCCCACTCTGTTCTGAATTGTGCATAAACAGGAAGAAGAGCTGACATGAGTTAGTAATATTCATTGTTCACGCGCTCCTTTTTGCTGGAACATGTGCCTACGGGATCTGTAGTCCTGGTTTCGACCAGGCCGGGAGGCTGGCAAACCACTCCCCTTAATGGCCGAACCTGGGATTGCACTCCAAGTTAATTAGGCTTTGGCTTTATGCCATATAAGGTCATGGAATGTCCGCTGATCTCTTGCTAGGGGTTTCGTATGACCTGACCAATTGGGTGCACACGCGCTCCTCAGGAATGTTCTTTGTCTACCTCTGTATAAATAAAGCTGTGCCTTTTTAGGCCTTTTTACCCCAACTGCCTGCTTCGTGTGTTCTCTCTGGCCATAAGCCAAAAGAGAGGCACGATATTTAAAAAATGGCTGCCATTCTTCATTCAAGATGGGTTACATTGGTCTCTTGTCAAGGAGGGCAGTTAGGGATGGTTTGATTTTCCACCAGCTCTCTGTTTCACATCTCCAAACCCCATCCTTCCACCTCCTCGTTTATAATGAACTGAGGCCAATCTGAACTTAAACTGCACATCACTGAATATTGCACTCTTGTAAGCATTATGGCAGAGCAGTAGCCAATGATATGTGGATCCATCTTTAGATCAGTCCAGTCCCATAAAGGTTACTGGATTAATGTATCTGGAACTCTCTTTGTTGCATTGTAGACTAGACTTACATAAGGACTGAGCAGGAACACAGGAACAAATCCCTATACTGTATCCTCGCAGAGCTCCTTCTCATTTATGTATTTACTAGGCTTCAAAGCCCATCCATAAGGATAGGCTTTGAAGGGGCCAGGGCACCCCCCACCAGCCCCCCTCCCCAGTGAGTCCTCTGGTGCCCCATGGGATTTGGAGCGCACCCCAAGGGCCGCGGGAAGCCTCCACCAGGGGCTCCCCTCCCCGGTGATGGGCTGGCCTCCAAAGCTTTTGCCGGGCACCGTACTCTCCCGTGCTCTGGCCGGCACCCTCCCGGGCGTTGGCCCATACTCCACACAGGCCTCAGAGCAGGGTCGTCGCATCTGCAATGCGGCAGGCCCGCCCCGAGGCCAGGGAGAAGCATCTCCTGGTCAGCCCGCTCCCTGGTGGTCAGCCAGCTTCTGCGCAGGCCTCAGAGCTCCAAGGCGCGCATGGAAGCCTCTGGCGGCAGCCGCTATCCCCCGCGGTCCCCCGGCTTCCGTGCGGGGAGAGGAATGGGAAGGCGATTGTAAGCCGCTTTGAGCCTCCTTCGGTTAGAGAAAAGCGGCATATAAGAACCAACACTTCTTCTTCTTCTACCTCGATTAGCCTTATCACCTTTAGAATTATATTACTGGAAAAAGTGAATGGGCATGATTATTAACTAGAGATGGGCAGAGGCCAGGAAATGTCAGTTTGTTTTGGAGTTCTGGGTGTTCCCAGCCCCTGACTCCTGATGACCCAACCCCCAAAGCAGAGGCGGAGTCCATCAGTGGGCTAAAACGGTTTCCTGCCGAGCAGCTGGTCACTTCCTGCCAAAGAGTGTGTCCCTGGGAGCCCAGCACACCCCACTAAACAGCTGATGGCGTGGACAGCAAGATCTCCCCCCACAAGCAGCTTGGGGTCTGCTGGGCTGCCCTGGGGCAGACATTTCAGCACACCAGTTCCCTTCCCTCCCTCTGAAAACAAGAGACCTGGACCATGATGCTGAAATGGCTTGCAGCCATTTTAAGATGACAGCAGGGCATTCGTACCCATCTTCTGTCCGCTTGAAATTGCTGCCAGCTGAATGCTGAACTGAACCGGACAAAAGTTTATGAAAGGTTTGGGGGTGGCATGAACCAGGGCCATTTTCTGTCATTTTTTGGTTTGTGCCCACCCCTATTGTTAACTATGTTGATTTTTTAAAATTTATTATATTTGTTTACCACCCTCCCTGCAGGCTCACGGCGGTTTACATAAAACGTATAAACAATACATGAAACAATCCATAACATAGAAATAACTGTAACAATGCTACTAACTGATTATTGCAACGGTGCAAACAATGAAACAATGCAACAGTACAAACAGGTCCAGAGAGCATTGTTGTTCAATGTTGTTCAAAGCATTAATATTGTCAATTCATGCAGTTTTCTACCTACCGTGTGCCATCCTTAGCAGAGCTCTACCCTTTTAAACACATTTACTTCGATGGATCTAGAAGGGAAGAACTGTGCTTAGGATGGTAATGTCAGCTTGGCATATCTCCCTGTAGGCAATTGTACAGACTTCCTAACATAAATTGCATTATACCTACAGGAATCATGTCTCTGTGCCCATTGCAGCCAATCAGGGGAGGTTTCCATTACAACACAGGATGTGTGTCACTAATTCTCTTAGAGAATGCTAGGTCTTCTGCCCCTGAGAAACCAAAATTCATATGACAGGGCAAGAATACACAAACATAGTTCCAGGTCTCAATAGATCACCTTTTGCCATTAAGAAACTCCATATCAGGAAGCTATAAGGAACAGAGAAAAGTACTTTCCGACTATGAATCACAAACAGTGAAATGTAAATTTGTTTGTGCAATTACTATGGCCAATGAGGCAAATGGGGAAGGGGAGCACAGTACAACAGTGTTTGTGGACAATCAACTATTTTCACAACTGAATATAGGAGTACCACAAACACAGTCTGCTCCGTATTTGATTAGACTAACTAAAACTTGCGAATGAGCTACAAATTGAAGGATGATTGAGCATTCCTGTTTTATATGTGCTCAGAGGCACATTCCTTTCTTGCTGAAATGCGAGAGGTGGAGCTTACAAGAGGTTGTTGTTGTTTTTTTGGGGGGGAAGCTTTTTTATTACTCCCAGAAACAAAGTATACAGGTGCTTCAAATCCATTTCCATCCTATACCAATCATTTAAGATGCAGAGCTAGAAACTCCCAAGTCTTTCTCAATTCTTGTGAAGAAGATTTTAAGAGCACACATCAAGCTGCAAGAAGCATTTGCTTGCCAAGTATATACTCTTCCCGAGATAGGTTGTAATAGGCAGCAGGAAAAGAGGCAGGGCAGGGAGTAAACAAATATCTGCTTCACATCAACCTGACAGCAGAAAGAGCCAGTTATCTCCTGACATTTTGCAGGTAAACAAAAAAAAAGTCTTTTTTATTTATTTAGGCGCTGTGCAACCTTGGCAATGGCGAGAGCTGGAGATGGAATAACAATAGTTTGTCTCCTTTGATTTGAAGTAGCAGCCTCTTTAAGAAAATCACTCCAAGTTCCTGAAAATTGTAAGTCATAAATATTAACTGCGATGAAAAGTTTCCTTCCACTTTGTATTTATTTATTCATGTGTCTTTTCTTAGCTTAGATTTATTTATGTGCATTGGATAATTCAGTGGGATATCAAACCTCTCTTTCTCACTCTTGCTCTCTCTTCAATGTTTGTGTGTGTGTGGGGGGGGGGTAAACTGACCTGGAACAGGACAACTAAGGTGAACCTCATATATTAGAGGTGCTTCAGCATGTCATGAATGCAGCCAACTTAGCCAGTAAGATCATCAGAAGAGGCCTTGATTCGGGTGCCCAGGTCATCTAATGCTACATGGGTAGCAACTTAAGAAAGTATCTTCTTAGTTGTGGTATCAAAATTATGGAATTCCTTCTCCCAGAGAGTTTTGTAAGCTTCCCTGGATCACTGTTGTTCACCAGCAGATGAAAGGACATGCAATAATGGGTTTAAACTACAAGTACAATGATATAGGCTAGATATCAGGAAAATAATTTTTCACAGAGTGGTTCAGCAGTGGAATAGGCTGCCTAAGGAGGTGGTGAGCTCCCCCTCACTGGCAGTCTTCAAGCAAAGGTTGGATACACACTTTTCTTGGATGCTTTAGGATGCTTTGGGCTGATCCTGCGTTGAGCAGGGGGTTGGACTAGATGGCCTGTATGGCCCCTTCCAACTCTATGACAGACAGACAGACAGACAGACAGACAGACAGACAGACAGACAGACAGATAGATAGATAGATAGATAGATAGATAGATAGATAGATAGATAGATAGATAGATAAAAATATTGTGGGGGGGAAAGTTTTAATTAGACCAGTGGGGTCAAACTGAAACCAGCCCATCCAGGGTTCTTATCTGGCTCGTTAGCAACTGGTCATTACCTTTATTGCCAGATGACACAGGTTGTGCCATATGTCCCTTTGTACTGTCCCAGTGCTATGTGTAAGGCCTGGTGGAAGAGGGAGAGTTGGCTTCAGGGAGATACTTTACAAAGTTTATGGAAATACTGTAAGAATGTTAACGTTTAAAGCATGTTTGTGTTTTGATTAAAATATCATTAATTGGGTTTGCCTATGTCCTTTATAAAGTTTGTATCCCCAGTACCTGGCATTGACTTTTATAGCACACATGGCCCCACCCAACAAAACAACACTTATCTCAGTTCTGAACCCTGTAACAAATGAGTTTGACATCTTGCCACCTCTCATGGCCAGACTTTTGTCCAACATTCCCCCTTCCTGTTGGCATCATGGGATTAGCTGTTCTCTTTGAGGCTGAGCACAAATGGGAGAGAGAGGTCCTGTCCAATGGACCAGTAGGGGGCTCTTTGTGTCATTTCTTCCACATTATCTTCCATATCTCTGGCAGTTTAGCAAAATAGACCTAGATATAGAGCCGATGAGGCTCAAAATAGACTGGCAGGAATAGAGCAGGTAGCTGTGATGCGGTGGAGAAAAGTACTGTCAAGGCACAGCTGGCTTGCGGTGTTGGCAGCGTTTAAATATGCAAACAATCTGCGCACTGGCTGCTTAAAGAAGAAAATGATTTTATTAAGAACAGAAACAGCCATGTATGAGAGAGAGAGAGAGAGAGAGTCCTAACAGACTGAGTAACTGTTGTTTTTCTGGAGGCAATCAGGAAGGAAGTGTGCTCAAAAGAGTAGAAAGTCTCCAATTTAGCCAATCAGGACACAGGAGGAGATTATTTGAGAAACACCTGGAAGTTCCTATCCAAATACACTACTTAATCCACATTAGAAGATCTGGAATTGAGGTTGGCAAAATGTGTTCCTGCAGATTAGTTTTTAAATATGGCTTAATTTAGCCCATATTTCTCACTAATATCTAGTGGCATCTTAAAGATTACCATTTTTTATTCTCTGTTTAGTTTTCTTTTTCAGTTGTAATAAGTGGCTTGTTATTAGGCAGATCTTTCATGTATGTTATTCTGCCCCCACAACTCCAGCTTCAAGAAGGGCATAAAATTTTCATTGCATTTGAGGATGCAGGCTCTAGTCCACAAAAGCTTATGCTGGAATGAAATGCTGTTAGCCTTCAAGGTACTATCAATAGACTCCTTATGAAGTTTTCTTTAAGTTGTCTTCCTTTTCAGTAAGGGGAGTTTTAGAATTCTGCTGCATAGTCAACAAACATGGGCAAGTGTGATCCTAAACAGAATTACGCCCTTCTAAATCTACTTGTATGGATTTAGAAGAGTATAGCTATGCTTTGTGCTGCAAATTTTCCATCTATAGAAAGGAACTTTTTTGCCGCCTCCATCTTGTTGCAGCTCACTGATCTCCACAAAATGCAGTTCCTGGGGAATAGGGGACATGGGGGGTGGGGGGGTGGAGGCTGGACATGGTAGAAATAGTCAATTTAGCCTGAATCCAACATATAAATATTGATGCTTCTGTATAGATTTTTCTAACCCATTTTCCTATCTGTTTGGCAGACTAATCCTTTGTTATATTGATGACTCTGAGTTTCCACTCATTTTTTAATGGTCCTGAATTGTTCAGTGGTAACCCCCAGGTAACCTATCCTCCATAAATTGGCGAGAGTTGACAGTTTTCACATCAGGAGGAATTACAATCAATTTTTAAAGTGCTAATTTTTATAATGGCTTGAGTAAAAAAGATTGGCTAAAATTCAGTGGAAACCCAGAAGATCAGGCAGGAAAAATGTTGATTTTTTAATGTGGCCAGATGCTAAAAGGGGGAGCGATAACCAGGTTTGTACATCCCTAGTTACCCCCCAGTTACTCAGTAACAAAACATAATTCCTTTCATTGTCCTTTCTCATCAGAAGCATACATAAAACATACCCATGACTAGTGAATGGAAGATTTGTTATGGAGATGTTAGGCTGGATTTCATTTTGTCATCCATCCTTCTTTCTTCAGTGTATAAACACAGGACTGGGAAGAAGCATTGCACTGTGGGGGGTTGTAGTTATATGAGATTATAAAACGGTTTGTTACTCACCTTTTGTTTCCAGTTGTCAGTTACTTGGAAACTGCCTCTAGTACCTCTAGAAATACAGGGGATGATTACATTTTATAGGCAGGGAGGGATTCATAAGGATCATAATGCTCACAAAGAAACAGCTGTTTCTTGTATTCATAAAGCCTCTGTGTGTCCCCCTCCCCATGCATGAAACTCACCTGGGAAATGCCGTGTTTTATTGGGTATTATTTGGAAACAAGTATCTAATTGTGCTTTAAGTTGGAAACAGATATTAAAAATAATTTATATTTAAATAAGTAGAATTAAGTAGAAATAAGGAGTTAGAATTCTGATTAGCATACACAAACCCATTTGTAAACAGATGATAAGGATGATAAGGTTGGCTAGTGTGGGGGCAAAGTCCTTAATTGTCATGTTCAGACAATTACATTATTTAAATTTGGCAAAGATGTTCTGGTCAAGCAAATGAAAACAAAGATATTGTTGAACTGATCACAGTATTCCCAAAAGATTGGGCCTATTTGTATGAGAAGAAGAGTTTGCTCTTATACCCTGCTTTTCTCTAACCGAAGGAGTCTCAAAGTGGCTTATAATCCCCTTCCCTTTCCTTTCCCTACAACAGACACCCTGTAAGGTGGGTGAGGCTGAGGAAGACCTGAAGTTACTGCTCTGTTAGAGGACTGTGACAAGCACAAGGTCACCTAGCTGGCTGCATGTCGAAGATTGGCCAGAAACCCAGTTTTTCAGCATGCAAACTGCACAGAGCTTTCATTCCAATCCCAGGTTGATTCCAATCCCTGCCCTCTACACAGAATGCGACTTCCGTTTTGATTTTGGGCAATTTAAATTTTCCTTCTGCAGGAAGAAGGATTGGTCCGGAGTAACCCTAACTTTATTGTGTGATATCTTAGAGTGCTTTTAATGCTCAATATTTCAAGATTCGGATTGAGAAAGCAGGCTGTTTTGAATCTGGCCTCTCCTCCGTGGTAGAGACGCTCTAATTGACCAGAACTGCTCATGTGACAAGCTTGCCTTAAAGGACAAGCCCCTAATTTCTATCAACTTCGGATGGTCTTGGATTTTTTCTCCCTTCTCTGACTTCTTCGATCCTCTCCCCCCCTCCAGAAAAAGAAAGAGGCTCCCTGCTTGGCTCCTCTCCCCCCCCTTCAAGAAAAGAAAGAAAGAGACTTGGCTCCCCCTCCCCCCTTCTGAACTACCCTGTGCAGAACACTTTCCTGTTTCAATGGGGGGGAGAGGAAGACCTGAGTTCAAATCGATCTGAATTCAACAATATTGACAATGGAATAATCAAAGTAAGTGCAGTAAGTGCAAAGTAAGTGCAAAGTAAGTGCTCAGATTAGAAGCCGCCACTCCTAACCAGCTGGCCCTCTATCACAAATAGGGTTGTCAACTCTGATTTGGGGAATTATTGGAGAATTGCCTGGGGAAAGTTCGGGGATGGAGGGAGCTCAATGAAAATGGAATGCTATCCATTCCATTCTTTGAATCTACCATTTTATCTTGGAGAACTGATCTCTGTAGTCTGAAGATCATTTGTAATTCCAGGAGGACTCCAGGTGATTGCCACTTTAATTACATAGTCTGTGCTCCTTTAGTTGAGTTGCCAGAGCTGCTTGGAAGCCCATCAAAAGAATTTCAGAATCTGTGCATTGGATAACCTATGAAATATTATGTTAAAGACTCAAGAACCCCTTGTGGAATGACAAAATCCAGGCTTATCTGGGGACAGAAAATGTGTTTAGACCATCATTATAAGGTAGATATGTCATATTGTATTGAACAGGGAATCGAGAATTTTCAAGGCTGAAGCTTGCCAGAAATTGTTGCATCTTGCCTACAACCCTTTCCAAAGATGTGTGGATGTTGAATTTGAGAGAATTCTTCCAAGCTGCCAAATGTTCTTTCTCATCCATTTCATTACATTAGCTGGTCAGCCAATCCTTGGATCTTTTTAATTCACGGTACTGTGATGAAGGAAGCTTTCATTCTCGAAGCCTTATACCTTGAAAATCTTGTTGGTTTTTAGACTAGACTAGAATTTAGACTAGACTAGAATCTAGCTCTTGCCTCACTACTGTGAGCCTTGGGTAGCTGTCGATCGGCTTTTTGACTGCTAAGTAGAAGTTGTGTTTCAGTTTAGCTGTCTAACAAACTATTTTTGCCTTTGTACAGGAGATGAAATCAGTTATCTCACAGAGCTAAGTATGAAAGTTATGAAAAGAGAACCAGTGTGTTGTAGTGGCTAGAGCAGCCATTCTCAACTTTTTCACCATTGTGAAATCCCTGAAAAATGCTGCAAGCTTCAAGAAACCCCCTAAGTGGTGTGATCATGTAAAATATGATTGAGAAGCATAGCTGTATACATGTCCACCTGGGGCCCCTCCCACCCCCTCCAAGGCCCATCACTGGCCATTTGGGGAGGGGGAGGCAGGTCAACGTGACCACTTATATGGTTATCTGTACCACTATATAATTCTGGTAAGGGCTGGTGGGAGGGGTTGGTCTCATGGCTTAGCTGCCACACAGGGTGGCTGTCCTGCCCTTGCAAGCCCCTCCTCCAACTGAATTGCCTGTCTATCCAACAGGCAGCCAATCATGTTTCATCCCCCAACCCTGATCACAACCTCCTCCTTGCATTTCCCTCCAAGCCTCCAGGTCACTGCTGTGCCTGCCTGTGCGATTCCTGCCTGGAAGAGCAGCAGCCCCTGGGGGTTTGGGTTCCCCTGCAGGGTGCTTGGCCCCTAGATGGCAGAGCCAGCCAGCCATGGTATCAGGGTGAGGAGAGGGGGGAGGGTGGCCCCATCCAGCGCTCCTGCTGCCCTGAGCATCTCTGGCCCCAGCCTTGCCAGGCCTTGGTGGGGCTTCTGGGGCAGCAGGAAGAGGACTGCACTGCCCACCAGCACCTTCCCACCCCAAAGCCCAGCCACCACCTCTACGGAGCTCAGCGTACCTTATGCAGCCGGCAGCTGGAGGAGCCCGGTCCCTGCTGGCCCTTCCTGCCCATTACCGCCAAATGCCTTCTAAGCCCCCTGGGGGCTTCAGCTGGCCTTTGGAAGCTGGTGGCCAGCTCCGTTCCAGTGCTTCCTCCCCCTAGCCCCGCAAAGAGGCCACCGATGCCTCTGCTGGCATTAGCAAGTACTTTGTGGCAGGAGGGGAGAGCTCCCTGCTGGTACTTCCTCCTCCCATCTCGCAAAGCACCCACTGATGCCTCTGCTGGCTTCGGCAACCGCTTTGCAGGGGGTGGCGGGAGGGAAGGGCTCTCTGCCGGGACTTCCTCACCTCTCCTCGCAAGGCTCCTGCTGAGGCCTGCCCTGAGGTGGGGGGTGGGGCCTAGCACCCGTTGTATTGTAAAATACAATGTGCTTTGCTGCTAATATCACAAAAAATGGGTAACAGATTTTTAAAATATATTAACAATTATTTAACTCCCGCTCAATCAGAAAACCCTTCTAGGGCTGTCAAGAAGCCTCAGGGTTTCATGAAACCTTGGTTGAGAAAGATTAGGATCTGTAAAATTTGATTTCAGATCCCTACTTTGCTATGGAACGGTGCTGGGGGACCTTGGGCTACTCAGGCACTCTCAGCCTAACCTACCTCACAAAGTTGTTGTGAAGAGAAAATGGAAGCGAGGAGAAGGTTGTCAGCCTCTTTCGGTCCCCACTAGGGGGAAGGATGGCGCATATGCTGTGGTACATCGACTGTTCTCCCCTGGGCTTTTTCTTGGACACCGTTAGCCTCCTTCTCCTCCCCCCCCTTTTTAAGGAAGGGGGGTAGGAAGGGGATCTTATTATTGTGCCGCCACGCTGTGACATTTTAAAGTCTTTTAATGGGAGTTTTAATGGGGTTTTAAGACACTGTAACCCGCCACGAGCTATTTGGGAGTGGCGGGAAATAAATCGAAATAATAATAAAAAAATAATAATAATATAAAAAATATGTGAAGTAAACAAATCAAATAAGAAATAAGGACTGTGTTTTTCTGTCTTGGGGTTTAATGTCATGGAGTTTCCAGCAAGTTCTAATAATTTAGAAGAGGAAGAATGTTTCTCTATCCCCCTTTCTTCACAGTAAGCATAATTTTTAAGCCTCTATCATATTCACCATAAATCATATTTATTTTTCTGAATTACAAAGCTACAAACTCTTTACCTTCTCTCCTGCTAGAAGGTGCTAGAACCCCTTGGTGATTCTGGTTTATTTTTTTCCTGCTTTCCTGGTTCTATATTGCCAGTTGTGGAATGGTTGGCTCCGCCATCTAGTTTTTATCGGCAAAACGGTGATGGGTTTTTCATTTATTTGGGTTTTTTTTTTAGTTTGCCATTTTCTATATTTTTAATGTTTCTAAATATTTTGTAAGGAGCACTGGGCCTGTAGATTTTTCAGGAGGAACGGTTGGGTTATAAATACGTTAAAGAAATAAAATCTTTCTTAACTGAACTTCCTCTCCCAGATGGCAATGCAACAATGTGCAAATTATTTTAAAGGATGAGAAATATTCACGGATACGTTCATCAACAAATGTGTGAAGATGAGGGGCAGGGGGGCAATTGATGCCTTGGTAGTTATAGGGAGGGGACATAGTCCTTGTGTCTCTGCAGCTAGGAAGGAGGGGAGAAGGTGCTCTTTGCAAGATGTAGAGCATCTTTTTCCAACTGGGATGTGTTCTTGATCGGAGCATCCAAGCCTGGTAGGCTAGAGCCCCAAGGCTTGCACCCAAATTTGCTAAAGCCCCTAGAGTGAATTGGTGTGTGTGTGTGTGTGTGAAGGGCAGCTGTTCCTTTATTCAGGGACTTTTTGTTTAGAAACTTTAGATCGTTAGTTTTACCATAACAGTGACCAAGGAGAAAGATTCTGAAAAGGTCACAGATGCACCAGGGACAAACAAAGTTCAGTTATATTATGAATTGTAAGTACTTTTGTTTGAAACTGTCCTTCTGTTTATTTTTTCTTATTGCAACAGGATTCTGTCTTTTGAGGTGCCCTGAGTTTGTGCCTTGTAGAAATAAAGTTAGTTTTAACTTACAGTCTGCACAAGTCCTTCACCACCTGCCCGGCTTCTTGGCATGCTGCTGAGTCTTACCCTACATGAGGGGGGGGGCTGGATTTTACCCAAAGTGATGGCAGCAATAGCAAAGGGGAGTAAATAAGGGGCTAGTCTTGCCTCTCAAGACGACAGAGACCATGACAACAACCATTAGCTGTGACAGTTGAATGAGATCTCCAAGTTCAGATCTGGTAGACTTCTAAATGTCACTTGCTGGAGTCAGCCACTGTGAGAACAGGGTTCATTACAAGACTGTCTGATCCAGCATGGATACTTTTATGCTCCCTCTTTGTGGACTACATAGGTATAAGGCAGCACTGAGCAGCACCCTAACATAGGCAGTGGGAAATTCCTCATAGCTAGGTAGCCTTCCTTCTAGCCACTTCAGTGGAGGCAGGCTAGAGGAAGAACTGAAACTTTGAATAGCTGAGTGGCAGTACTCAGGCCACAGTGTTTAATGTAGGGCACATGCTAGGTCCATACAATGTGACAGTGAAGCTTAGTAAGGTCTCTGGACATTTCCCTCTGTGAACTAGGTGGGTGTCCATGAACATGCTGCAGAAGCCACTGAAATCCTCAAGAGCAGCCAATGTTTCGTGCAGCCTCTTTCAACCTTTCAACCATGGAGGAACCTCTGAAATGTCTGTCAGGCTTCAAGGAACCCTGGAAGGGGTGACATGCCCTTTCAGAGAAGCAGGCGGGGAAGTAAGAGGCACGAGCCAGCCAATCAGTCCAATGATCATTCAATGTTTCCATTGTGGAGAAAATGACTAGGCCTGTACAGCAACAGGGGAAGTGGGCTCCAGTGACATCTGATGTCAGCAGCCCCCTGAACTTCTGGGAAAGGCCATGGAATCTCTGGGGAAGCTCTTGAGCAGGGGTAGTCAAACTGCAGCTCTCCAGATGTCCATGGACTACAACTCCCATGAGCCCCTGACAGCATGGACATCTGGAGGGCCGCAGTTTGATTACCCCTGCTCTTGAGTAACCCCCAGCTTCCTTGGAATTCTGGCTGGGAATCCTTGGTTTAATGGATAAAATCTGTGTACAAAAGGCTCCCTCAAGAAAAATATTTGAACAAATATGATTTTCTGGTCACAAATGTATGTGGATGGGCACTGCATGTTTCACGCATACTGATGAAGCATTTGGCAGAATTTGGCCCCATGACTCTGCTGATTCTTTGTTATTCTTTTCTATCCTGTCACCTGTCTGCTCTGATGTTTGTACAGAAACCCAGCCCAGAACTTGACATAGCTACTGAATAAAATTTTCTCTGGTTTCCTAGGGAACCAACACCTAGACGTATAGACACAATCTGCTCAGTGAAACGAAGAGGGGGGAAATGGAAGAAGACAGAGACAAAGTGAGGATCTGAACCTCGGCCTCTTCCCAGGCCTCCCATGTGGATGTTCTGACCCACGACACTACACTGGCTGGCTGTCAACAGGGGATGGCTAGGCTGCCCAGCGTCATTTGTGCTCTCCCTGTAGTCATGTCCTCCACTGCAATATTGTTTTACCCATCAGAATGAACAGCGATTGCCAGGGTTAACTATTAGGCAAACACAGAAAAGTATGGGAAACAACAGACAAAACCCGAAAGGGACGTGCAACAGGGTCAACTATTAGGGCATGGATACCTTGCTTCAAATATTTCCCAACCACTGTGTGCCAAACCACCTCCTGTAGTCTGTAGTTAGACTATGATGGAAAGTTGGACAGAATATTGGACTCCTTAGACATTGAAAGAATCTGTTCTTTAGATATTTAATGCAGCAAGAGAGTGACTGGTTTCAAAATATCTCCAGTCCTCAATGGTTACCTCTGCAATGGATCAGTTTCATTTTACGATCTTACAGTATGTAAAGATTAGGCATTACATGCTTTATAGAGTAAAGAGAAAATCCAAGAAGTGGTTCAAGTGTTCAAATTCCCTCTCTGCCACAAAGCTCAGTCACTTTTTCTCTCGTCCGGGCCTACCTTGCAGGAGTGTCATGAGAACAAGATAGGGGAGGGAGAATCAAGTATGCCATCCAGAGCTCCTTAGAAGAAAGATAGAATTTAAAAAATGCACTAGATAGTTTCCTAATGATGAACCTGAGATTTACTGGGAAGGAACTCTTTAAGGGGGAGCTAAAAAGTTCTGGCGAAAGAAAATTGTGCAAGCTGTAGAAAAGTAAACAGGTATTTTTCCAGAATAATTCTTGAACGATGTGGTGTTCAGCATTCTCATTTGTGAGGAAGAAAACAGCAATGAAACACACAGCCACTCAGAATAGAAAGTCTGATAAGCCACAATTCCAACTCAGAATCTGGCAGTTTTGTATGCACCGTATTTTGCAATGCCAGACGTTTGTCATTCATAATTGGGAGGATATTCCATTCTCTCTATTTGATGGTTCTGTCCAATGCTCAAGCAAAATTATTTTCCCCCATTCTAGACAGCCAGAATGTCTGCACTTGATGGGAAATAAAAGTTAATTTTGACTCCTGTGCTGCATCTAGCAGTTGCAAATACCTCAAGAGCATTTTCATCAGATATTCCCTTCTCTCATTTTTTTTCCACCCCTTTATCAGAAAATTTTAAAAGCAGAAAATTCTTCAAGCAGCCCTGGTTTGTCACCGAAAAAAAAAGCATCTGTTCCATCCATTCATCCAATTGAGTTTGAAGGTTCAATGATCTTGCTATTTTCCGGAAGAGTGAAGCCAAGAAATCTTATTTAAAGAAAGGGATACATCTTCCCTTTTCCTATTAGATGAAACGCTACCATATCTTATCAACAACTTACCCAAGAGCAGCTAGCACGTCCAAGATGCCTGCTACAAGCTTCTTTTCACCTTAATTTCACAAAGAAGGTTTACAGCCAGACCATACAGTCTGCCACTGGAGGCAAAGAGCAGAGAGGATCAAGTGGAAATGGCTTTTTATTACCTGCACACCCCACCCTAAACCATGACCCTCTCTCTCTCTCTCTCTCTCTCTCTCTGTCTCTCTCTCTCACAAACACACACACACACAGGCTTATTACCAAATAATGAGTATGAATGACTTTTGGGGGAAAACTGGAGGGCAAACTTTTGCAGTAGTACAATATCACAAGTCAGGGCATTACACCAGGAGTTGGCAGATTGATGCTTTACATTCCCTGCCAAAGCAGCAGACAAGACAGCTGCAGACCCTGTCATCTTCTTCTGGCTTTCTCTTTACAGCAAGCAAAGGAAAGACACAAGACAGAGACAGGGGGGAGAAACAGGCCAGAGAAACAATGGCTGCCTCATCTCCGTCTGTCTTGAGAGGCAGTCTGTTAAGTATGTAACCCTCAGGTGTTCAGTGCACCCAAACAGGACCATGGCACAACTGTGCAGCAGTCCAGGGTGCTGAGAACTTTGGACCTGACCAAGAGCTCCAGCAAAACAGAGCTTGATCAAATTACTCAACTACATGAGAGTCAAGTGTTTTCTCTGGATTCCATTTAGTTATTTTTTTAATGTAGATGATTGGCTGATGTTTGCGCTATTTTGATAAATCAAAAGATATAAATAGGGCTCAGGGTGGTTTACAGAAAACAGGAAAGGATACAATTAACATTTGGTAACAGGTAACAGTAACAGTAATAACATTATAACAATAATAACAAGATCATAATAATATTATAAATAGAAATTGTGAGAGCCTCAGCTCCATTCTTACTGGACCCAGTGGGTAACCGATTTGTGTTGGTCATGGGGGGGGGGGGGAGCTTGGGGGCCAACTGGAAGCAGTGGTTTGGGTCAACCTCAACCAAATGCCTGGCAGAGGAGCTGCCTTTTGCAGGCCTTCTGGAACTGTCTAGGTTCTGTCAGGGCCCTGATCTCCTCTGGGAGCTCGTTCCACCAGGTGGGGGCCAGAATGGAAAAAGCTCTGGCCCTGGTTGAGATTGGGCACAAACAGCAAAAACGTGGTTCCTTTTAAAACCAGAGTCCAGTAGCACATTTAAGACCAACAAAGATTTATTCAAGGCGTGAGCTTTCAAGTGCAAGCACTCCTTTTAGTTCATGACATGACCAGCTTGTGAGCCCTGAACCATCATGAGCTTTTAGGTGCCAAACAAACAAAGTTCATGATTCATTAGGATCCTCCCCCCATGCTAGAGACACCAAACTCACAGGAAGTCTTTGGCTGACTTCCCTTTACTTTTCCTCCAAATTTGGTAAGGATTGGTTTTACAGGATCGGAGTTATGCCCCCCAACCAAAAAAAGAAGGTGCCCCCAGACAAGTGCTTTCTGCAGACATGACAGGCACTGTTTCAGGAGTGTATAGAATGGACTATGCAACCTACAGATATCAAACTCACAGGGGACCTTCCTCTGATGCTCCTCTACATGCCCACCAAGTTATTTGAAGGCTGATTTTAGGGTGTATTAATTATGCCCCCCCCAAATTGTTTTTGGGGAAATTTTTAGGTGCAGGTTTAAAAGTGTATAGAATGGATACCCTGCAAACTGTTTCCATGGCTGGATAATTCCACCAATTCCCCATTGTTTTGAAATTTGATACGCATTTTATGTGAGCCTCTTGTGGCACAGAGTGGTAAGGCAGCAGACATGCAATCTGAAAGCTCTGCCCATGAGACTGGGAGTTCAATCCCAGCAGCCTGCTCAAGGTTGACTCAGCCTTCCATCCTTCCGAGGTCGGAAAAATGAGTACCCAGCTTGTTGGGGGTAAACGGTAATGACTGGGGAAGGCACTGGCAAACCACCCCGTATTGAGTCTGCCATGAAAACGCTAGAGGGCGTCACCCCAAGGGTAAGACATGACCCTGTGCTTGCACAGGGGATACCTTTACCTTTACCTTACGCATTTTAAGTGAGTGAAGACAGTCTGTCCACACCCACATAAAAACCACCAGAAACAGCTTGAAAGTTCATGGAAAGTTCATGCTGGTTGACCTGCTATAAACTTCAGTTCACAAATCCCCAAAGGACACAAATGCCCCAAAGGACAGATGCAAAAGAATGCCAAAAAGAGATAGTAAAGAGACACAAAATAGGTTTATTTAACAGTGCATTCCTAAGCAGGATTCCTAAGTGCTTTCCTAAGCACTACTCAAGTCTATTGAATAGTCCTTATTCCTAGGAAAGTGTACTTAGGATTGCCCTATTATGACCCCTGCTATCTAGTAGACAGATGTTCTCTGAATGTTCATTGCTCAGATGTTAATTACCAGGTATGCCTGGGCTCAATTTAGGTTGGGATCAAAGTATACAGGGAGACAGGTAGCATTTCCTACCACAATACTATTTAGATGGAAGGCCACCAAGGAAGTCCAGGGTTGCTATGCGGAGCCAGGCAATGGCAAACCACCTCTGGATGTCTCTGAATAGTTTTGCTACCACTCCCCAGGATTGCACTATAGATTGATCCTGCAGAGATGTTCTTACATCCTTACTCACATCCTGCAATATGCCTTGGGATACTGAGTCGTCTGAATAAGGTTGCCACCCTCAAGGGGAGGGGCTGGAGATCTCTTGAAAATGTAACTGCTCTCCAGATGATGGAAATCAGTTCCCCTGGAGAAAATGGCTGCCTTAGAGGGTGGCCTCTGTACCATTATACCCAGTTGAGTTCCTTCCTTCCTCAAACCTCACTCTTTTTAGGCTTCACTCCCAGATCTCCAAGAATGTCCCAAGCCAGCGTTGGCAAATTAAGCCCTCAGGCATTGCTTTGTAACAGCTTCCCCTTCCCTGTTATTTTTATGCACACATATAAATATATCTGCCAACCGAAAGCCTGCATGTATGCATACATGCATATGATGAAATGGGCTCAGGTTCATGACCACTTAATGCCACAATACATTTTTTTCTGGTGCTACAAGAAGCTTGGTTGCGAGTCGCGAATCCTAAAACCATTGACTTCAATAGACTAGTAAGAGTGAAGCATCTCAACACTACATTGAAGTCAATGGGTTTAGAAGGGTGCTATTCTTTTTAGGATTGCACTGTAGAGACAAAAATACCCAACCCAAACGAGGGGAGTGGGAGTTGTTGAGTTTGCTTGAGTTTGCTTGTTTGCAGGACAGTACCTGCACCAGACTTGATCAAGTTAGTGAAGCTATCATGGTGGAGCTTAGGGGAAGAGACAGTCTTATATGAGATAACCAATATTTAAAATTGATCCTAGTTAACTGATGAGTGACTGCAGAATGGAAGTAACATGCATGTTCCATCTAGGTCCTGATGATAGCCAAACTGCAGCATTCTGCACCAGTTGGAATTCCCAAACTGATTTTGAGGGGATGCCATTGTGCAGTGCATCACGGTGGTCTGTTCTCAATGTCGTCATGTCATGGATCCACATAGCCAGTTCAGTCAAATCAAGATCAGGGGCTATTTTGTTATCTACGTTTCACTGGAAGAAATACTTTTTAGCAACTATATAAACTGGCTTCTCTAGCAATAATGTTGGGTCCAGTATAAGGGCAAGGCTCCTAATAGAGTAGGCAAGGGTCAGTTGAAACCCACAGGAAGTGTGGAGCTCAATGCCCTTAAAGACCTCCACCTTTCTAGCCAGTTTTACTTCAGCTTTTCTCATTCCATCTGTTCATTAGGAGCGATTTTACCACTGCAGCCATGCAGTTTTCTAGGACCTCCACTGTGTTGCCAGGAGATTTGAATAAGGATATATATAGCTCTGTATCATCTGCATATTGATGACAGCCAACCCCAAAGCTATGAAGGATTTGGCCTACGGGCTTTACATAAAGATTGAAGAACATGAAGGATAGGATTGTGCCTCAAATTGGCAGTCTCTCTGACTGAAGGAGATACTTGACAATCATGTTGCACTTAATAATGTACTTAGCAACCAGTCTGCACTAAAACTGTAGTTAGGGTTGGAGTAAAGATGACACAGCATGCTTGGACACTGGGGGGGGGGGGTGAGGTTGCTCTGCATTTCATGGCACCTGAGAGCCAGTTTGTTGTAATGTGGCCTTGAAGGTGATAACCAAAACCTTAAGCCTGATCTGGATTTTGACCAGGAGCGAGCGCAGTTGCTGGAGGATGGGCTGAATGTGGGACCTCCAAGGTGTTGCTGTGAGGACCTGGCTGCTACATTCTGGACCAGTTATCGTTTCTGGATCAGGTATAAGGGCAGGCCAGCATAGAGTGAGTTGCAGAAATCCAGTCCAGATGTGACCATCACATGGATCACTGTGGCTAGTTGTTCTGGGCAAGTAGGGCGCTAGTAGTTTGGAGAATGTGGTAAAATGTCAGCTGCGCTACCAGCGTGATCTGAGCCTCCACTGAGAGGGAGGCATCAAGAATTACCCCCTGTGGATTTTGTTTTTATATTCTTGATTTAGGATCAAGCCACTGATGAAATTTGGGTATATTGAAAATGGCGAGGGGGGATCCAAACCCCATTTTGGCTTGTCTTTTTTGGGAACATTACACTAGAAAGCTTGAATTAAATAATCTTTATTCATCAGCTGGTACATTGGTCTATTTGTTTTGTTGTCCAACCTACTTGGATTGACTTGTCTTCATTACCAACCTCCAGGGGGTGGCTGGAGATCTCCTGGTATTTCCAAGGATCTCCAGGTGAAGTCGATCAGTTCACCTGGAGAAAATGGCTGCTCTGGAAGGTGGACTCTCTGTCATGAAGAACCACTGAAGTCCCTCCCCTTCACAACCCCTCCTCAGGCTCCACCCCCAAAGGCTGCAGATCTGGCAACGCTACATCCCAGCTTTGGTTTCTATTACTATAATTTTGTATATGAAAGTGAATAACCTTAGAGAAAAAGGAAGTTGTTCATTTGTTGCAATATGCTGGATTGAATGGTGTTTAGCTGCACACGATTCCATGCCTTCGTGGCTGCACAACTTTGCTATATTGACTAATACATATATACCCAATAGTCAGAATCTTACCAGGTGAATCTGACCAGGCCTGTTCAATAAATGAATATGCCTTCCCTTCTGGTATGAAACAGGGTTTTTTTTTTAAGTCACCAAAGATTTCTGCATGCAGTGATGAACTAATCCCCAAGCAACCCATGCCATCCAAAAGGCTAGCTCACACAGGCCTTAGAAGTCCAAGTCAGCCCGTCATTGGGAGGGCTGCTGCACAAACCGCCCCTATGGTCTGGTGACTTCCTTTCGAAAAAGGGGGCATGACCAAAGGAGAATGACAAGGATGATTCGAGGCCTGGGAACCAAACCCTATGAGGAAAGGCTGAGGGATTTTGGAATGATTAGCCTGGAGAAGAGGAGGTTGAGAGGGGACATGCTTGCTCTCTTTATTTAAAAAGTTGTCACTTGGAGGAGGTTCCTGTTGGCAGCAGAGGAAGAAGAAGAACCCGGCTCGCCAGATTAGAAGTCCGCACTCCTAACCGCTGCACCAAACTGGGGAGGAGAGGACCTGCAGTGATGGCTTTAAACTCTGTAGAATGGTACTGGCTAGATATCAAGAAAAAAATTCACAGTAGTTCAGCAGTAGAATTGGCTACCTAAGGAGGTGGTCTTTAAGCAGCAGCTGGACAGATACTTAGCCTGGATGCTTTAGGCTGATCCTGCATTGAGTAGGGGGTTGGACTAGATGGCCTGCTGGGCCCCTTCCAACTCTAGAATTCTATAAACAGCCATTCCCTTCCACAAGACAGGAACCAACCCTCCACAGAAACTGGCGAGGCAGCATTAAAACCAGGAACTGTGAGGATCACCACTAGTAGCTTTGACCTTAAGCTACCTGGTGATATATTCACACTGTTTTTAAAAACTCTCGTGTTAATAGGCCATTTTCCACCCCAAGTTATGAATGATAAAAGTGATAATAACTGACACTGCTTATTTTTGCAGATTTTTCCCTGGGAATCTGGCTGCTGCGTGCTGTGTCAATCTTTTATTTCATTTGGCCAGCTGATGGAACCTCTTAGAGAAGCCAACCAGTAGGGGTGGTGATCAGGAACAGATGTCAGGCTGTAGACATCCATTTATCTTTGTTTTTACAGACAGCACTGCATCTTTTGTACACCTTAGGGACTTTTTTTGAAAGAAAAAAAAGTTTTGCTCTCAGGGATGTTAAAATAAATGAAGAAGACCTTCTTGAAACGGAAGAAAATAAATTATTAGCCCTCGGGGGCTGAAGAAAATAAATAGGAAAGCCTTCTCAGGGCTAAAGAAAATAAATTAAACATAAAAAGATGCTATTTCAGGGACAAAGATGTATCATTTTTTTAAGCTCGAAGAGGAGCCCAGCTAATATCCCAGCGTGCCATATTGAAGATCTTTGTTGCTGTTTCTTCCTCGCAGAACCCATTAAGCTCAGCAATCTTAAGCCCCCCTCTGTCTTTCAAAGCACCAACCACTTTTGTCAGTCTCCCTCTCTTCCTCCTAAATTAAATTCTCCCCCCTCCTCTCTGCCCCCCCCCAATTATGCTTCTGTGCCATTCCCTTCAGAGGGCACTTTGCATATAAGGGGGGGAAAGTGCTGTTTTATCCCTGAGACTGCCAAGACAAGGGCAGTCTATTTTAACATATGCATCCTTTCATCAGCTCATCTTCAAAATTATTCAGTATCATTCCCAATAGGGTATGATACTGGTACAGGCATTCCCCTTGCCTCCCTACCAGGATAGTTTGCATAACTTGGGCAACCACAATGGCGTAAACAGCATTAACCTCCAAATAGCACAGAAGATGAATGTTGTGTTTTAGATTGGAATGTACCAAATGTTAGTTAGTTTACTTACCTACATACCTATCTATATGTCTGTCTACCTACCTACCTACCTGGTTTTTATACCACCCTCACAGCAGGACAGCTCAGGGAGGTTTACAACATTCCATATAAAACAGTATTAAAAATGCAATAGTTAAATAGATAAAAATATCAAATTAGTTTAAAATTGGTTAAAGATAGTCAAAGTAGTGTCAACAGCAATAACCCATTATCAGGTAGCTGGTTGACTGTTATGGGATTCTTTTCCCTTAAATGTGGACCTTCTGGCCAGTGGCATCTCAGAGCACTCCTATGACCGTTTAAGCACTGGAGGTTTCATGTCAGGCTGCAGGCTGGAGTTTTAGTCATGGCAGGTTGCCCCACCTCTTCCTGCACCCACATGGTCCATTTGGCCTGGTGCACCTCATCCGCCCCCGATTTATGCTCATGCATGGGAGCTGGGGCAGTGAAGTTCCCAGTGCATAAATGGTCTAGGAGGGAGACACTCAAGTATTCCTATACTAGGAATAAAGCCCATTGTACAATGGGCGCTAGCAGGCAGGCGACGTTGTGGGGGGGCTCTGGCAGGGGTCCGTGTAAGCAGGGCCACACTGTGCATCAGCGGCGCCCCCCCAGTGTGTAGAAAGGGAGAGGGGTGGTAGAGGTGGCGCATCGTCAGCGGCGCGTAGTGTGGGCTGGATGGCAGAGGAAGAGGGATGAAGATGCAAGGGTAGGCTGAGCGCAGGGAGCTTAGAGTTGCGAGCGGACATCTTGGAGGGTGGGCCGTGACGTGGCGTCATCGTAATTGTGGCGGCGGGCAGCAAGAGAAGGTAAGAAGGGAGGGCGTGGGCTGCTGGGGTCACTCGTCGGGGCGTCGTGATGTCAGCGGGAAAGGTGGAAGGCGGGCGAAGGCTCATGGGTGAGGGCGCTCCCATTCGCTGGGCGGTGGGGAAGAGTGTCTCCCCGAGCCCAGGGAAGTGGGGCGAGCTTCCTCCCTGGCGGCCATCCGGGCAGGATGGCGGCTCGGGAGGAGTGGAGTCTATGGCGTGGCGTTCAGGGGAACTGGCCAAGTGTCCAATAGGGAGGCATGCTTTGCGCGCCTCCCAATTGGACACTTGGCCCTGGAGTGCCACTTGGAGGAGCGAATCAGGAGCCGCTTTGCGGCTCCTGATTCCTCCGAGTTTTTATCCCGGACAGAGCCCACCCTAACTCCTCCCCACCAGCGCTTAGTGTTTTATTTAGTCCGCGGCGGCCATGGCGCCGCGGGCGGTTTAAGGATGGAGCGGCAATTGTGTGCTTAATAAGTTTTGCAATTTGAGGAGGGAAGAATGTTTTTGTCCTCTCTCTCTCTCTCTCTCTCTCTCTCTCTCTCTCTCTCTCTCTCTCTCTCTCTCTGTGTGTGTGTGTGTGTGTGTGTGTGTGTGTGTGTGTGTGTGTGTGTGTGGAGGGGAGTGATATACAACACTCTGTCCCAAGCAGCTCTTTTCTCCAGGGGAACTGATCTCTGCAATCCGGAGAGGAGCTTTCATTCTGTGGGTTCTCTAGGTCCCACCTGGAGGCTGGCATCCCTGAACAGTAGCAGGGATGCTAGCCTCCAGCAGGTACCTGGAGATCCCATTTCTGAGTTTTTTGAAGCCTGGAAAATATTTCAGGGGTTACTCAATGGTAAAAAAGTTGGGAAAAGCTGACACAGAGGCAGTAATTGAGAAACCCTCCAAGTGCCAACCAATGTTTTGGTATTTTGTTAATGCTGCTGAAGAAAGTAATTAAACAAGCTTTGTTTGTACCAGAATTCTGTTTGGCACTCAAAAAGATCCAAATAAGGGGAATGAATCTAAGCTTATGCAAGGTAGAACACAATTTTAAAATTATGTTATATACAGAGCTTGCTCCTATACATACAAAGATCTTATATACTCTGGACACTCTTGAACTTAATCAGCTCTGTGGACCAGAAGGCCAGATAAAACAAATTGAGGCCTCTGTTTCAAAAGCAGGCCCTGGTCAAGGTCAGCACTTTCAGGGCTGCAGCATAGTTTGGATGAAGCTTGGCTCCTACATGACTCTTACTGGACAGTGAAAGTGCTTACCTTGACCAGGAAGAGAATGAGGTAGGGAAAGACCTGGAATTGGCCCTGAGTGGTGGGATCTTGTTGTTGTTAGGTGCAAAGTCGTGTTCAACCCATCGCGACCCCATGGACAATGATCCTCCAGGCCTTCCTGTCCTCTACCATTCCCCGGAGTCCAGTTAAGCTCACACCAGCTGCTTCAGTGACTCCATCCAGCCACCTCATTCTCTGTCATCCCCTTCTTCTTTTGCCCTCAATCGCTCCCAGCATTAGGCTCTTCTCAAGGGAGTCCTTCCTTCACATGAGGTGGCCAAAGTATTTGAGTTTCATCTTCAGGATCTGGCCTTCTAAGGAGCAGTCAGGGCTGATCTCCTCTAGGACTGACCGGTTTGTTCGCCTTGCAGTCCAAGGGACTCTCAAGAGTCTTCTCCAGCACCAGAGTTCAAAAGCCTCAATTCTTTGATGCTCGGCCTTCCTTATGGTCCAACTTTTGCAGCCATACATTGCAATTGGGAAGACCATAGCCTTGTCTAGACGCACTTTTGTTGGCAGGGTGATGTCTCTGCTTTTTAGGATGCTGTCTAGATTTGCCATAGCTTTCCTCCCCAGGAGCAAGCATCTTTTAATTTCTTTGCTGCAGTCCCCAACATGTTGTATGTTGACTCGTTCCATGTATCCCCTATGATGTTGTATGTAAACCGCCCTGAGCCATACGGAAGGGCGGTATAGAAATCAAATAAATAAATAAATAAATAAATAAATAAATAAATAAATAAATAAATAAATAGTTTAGTGTGAGAGGGAATTAGTGGCTTCAGGTCATCCTCCATGGTTGGTAGAGATTTGAACCTGGCTCTTCTTGTTCCTATTCTGACACCCTAACGAATGTACCATATTGGTAGTATAGGTGCCTTACATAACAAATGCAGTATCCCAGTGGTCCCCAACCTTTTTCTGGCTGGGGACCGGTGGGGCAACTTCCCCACCCACACCGCGCACATGCGCGGCCGCGCCCACGCAGCGCACATGAGTGGCTGGGCCGCACATGCGCCACGCGCATCCGAAATCGTGCATTGGACCAGGGGTTGGGGACCGCTGCTTTAAATGCCTTCCCCTGTTCCCCTCAAGCTGAGAGCCAGCTGTGCACAGGGAAACATTTCCAGCCTTTTTGGATTTGGCTGAATCCAAGCCAGTGAAGGGTGTATTGGACCCTTTTAGATTTGTCTGAATTGATGCAGGCCAAATCCAAAATTCTCCAGATTTTTTCTCCATGAACATGCCTGCTTGTAAGTATGCAATAGGAAAATTAAAAAGTCTTTTGTTGACTTTTCCTACATTTCTCCAGCACTTTTTCACATTCTTCTGCTCTTTCCTTTTGCTCTCTTCCTTTCCTGATCTGCCATTCATCTATCCCCACTGCTAATTTTTCTCTTCTCTTCTCTTCTCTTCTCTTCTCTTCCAAATTTTCAGTCTCAACACCTCCTGACCCATTCTAGTTGGCAACTGAGAATGTATTTGGAATAGAACAGAATTTCTATAATGTCCCTCCCATATTGATTATGGGAAATAGTAAGTCTACCCTTCTGTTCTTAATATTAAAATAGGATTTACTCCTATTCTACTATTGTATGAAATCTTTGTTAATATTAAGAACAGAAGGGTAGAGTTACTATTTCCCATAATCAAAGTAATAAAAACATGCTTAAGATGAATGATAATAAATATTAATCTGCCGCTGTGGTGACAAATGTGGAACAGAAGTTAGAATTTATTTATTTACATTGCCTTACTCCCCAAGGGAGACCCAAAGTATTTTACATCATTCTTTTCTCCTCTGTTTTATCCTCATAACAACTCTAGGCTGAGCATGTGATGAGCCAAAGGTCACCCAGTAAGCCTTCCGTGACAAAGTGGGGATTTGAATCTAGCTTTTCCAGATCCTAGTCTGACAGTTTTTAACCACTTCACAGGCTTAGCTACCATTGCAAATAGTATGGGAGGGGGGGGGTCTGGAGTTAACCTGGGCCAGGCTATTCCACTTCCTTTCATTTTGGGGTCTGGGCCTCCCACTTATCATCATCATCATCATCATCATCATCATCATCATCATCATCATCATCATCATCATCATCATCATCATCATCATGAAGCTGATGGCCAATTTTGAGATTCCTAATTTTATTTTCTCAATTATGCCTGCCACAAATGAACAGACAAATGCATATGTAGAACCTTTTATGTAGAACCCCCATATTAACAGTCAGACAAGTTGGAGAAGCCAACTTGATGTTGTGCAGCCTTATTCAACTTTTTACCATTGAAAAGTCCCTGAGACATTCTTCAGGCTGTGAGAAACCCCAGAAGTGTTGGGCTTGTCCAAAATATGGGTGGGAAGCATAGCTGTGTGCATTCCCACCAGGGACACTTCCCCTCCCAACCTCTCCAGGCCCATCACTGGGCCTTTTGGGAGAGGGGGGTAGGTCGATATGACCTTTATAATATTATTGCCGAATAAATATATTAAAAATTAATGAATGCCTGCCCATTCAGGAAACCCTTCTAGGGCCTTCAAGAAACTCCAGAGTTTTACAAAACCCTGGTTAAGAAAGCCTGATGTAGAGATTATGAGCGGCAGCCTGCAATCTGGACAGCTGGGCTTTATTAATTTAATTTTTGTAATTTATATTGGGGGCTTTTCCCACACACCATAAATTTAGCATCATGCTTACCTGGTGAAGATACTATATTCCAGCCGCTCCTCATAACATTGCCAACCTCCCACATCTGGCCAGCAAACTGCTCACTATATCCACAATTTTAAAGCCACCAGCAAAAGAAATGTATGGAGGTGAAGAAGCACTACCTCCTCCTCCAATGTCCCACCCTTGCATCTGCCTCCCTCTCCCTTCTTCCAGGGGACGGGAAGTCCTTTTTGAAAATGAAGAACAGCCTGGAGCAACGAATATGCAGACAAGCGTGCAGGCGATGCAAGAAATTAAAAAAAATATTTTCCAAAGTTGTAGCACAAAGCATGCCTCTCTAAAGTCCCCCCCAAAAAATCTGGAACAAGTTTAATGTTTAAAAGTATCAAAAGACTCGTGATTCCATAAGGGGTGGTATTCAAAAAGCACTGTGTATCCATCATTCTACGCATAGGCATTTCAATAGGGAAGTGTGAATTAAAAATATTAGCGAGCATCGTGGGACCTTTAAAATATGGAGAAAGGGGATTAGCTGTCTGAATCGATTTACAGGTGGAAGAGAGTCGCGTAAAAAGCGTGTTGCTGTCTGTCTTCTGGCAGCAGCTGTGGAGGGTGAGAAGTGTAAAAGGGCAGCAGACAAAAGCGAGACAGCGAAAAGTTGAGGAGGGGCTGGGAGGTGTGATATGATTTAGCACTATGCCATTCAGCTGGCGTAATGCTATTTTTACTGATGTGCGGAAATACCCTGGGATTTTTACCTCGCCCCTCCTAACAAACTGGCTTAATTCCCCTCTTCTCTAGATGCAGCCAGTTGGGTGACCTTTGTGCCCCTCACAGGGCTTTTGGGGAGAGGAAGGGAGGGCAGTTGTCAGCTGCTTTGAGACTCCTTTGGGTAGTGAAAACTGGGGTAGAAAAAACAACTCTTCTTCTTCTTCTGGTATTTGTTTTGGATCAGAATCATATGAGTAGGCTTTGATGGAATCTGTCTCAGGAACCCATGATGGCATCCTTGCAAGGTAGCAGTTTTGCACGTGACTGTAATTGGGGAGTTCCAAGCAGTAAACTGGCTTCCTCTTTCTCTCCCCCTCCCCCATGTATGCTGGAACAGATCTGAGATTGTTTAATAAGTAATGAAATTAGGCTGGCAGTCTGCTTCTGCTTAGCATGCATCCTTAGCGCACACAGGAACACACACACACAGTACTGGAGAGATTAATCTTTCTTAATTCTTTTTTACTGTCAGTATTCTATGCTTCAGCAGAACAGAACAACATTAGCCACTGCTTGTCATTATATCACTAGACGTATCCTGTCTTTCACGCGCAGCAACTCAGAGCAATAGTACTCATTAACTACTTACACAGAAGCCTTGACAAAAGCTAGGCTGGAGTGGGAAAACTCGTTACACCTGATGTTAAGGGATCATTAGCTTGCTGAATGATGATAGGAGGTTTGAGATTAAGAAAAGCACCGACCACTGTAGGCACGAAGGATTCCAACAGAAGTCAAATGACTATTATCTTTTTAATGTGTGCAGACAGTGTTTTTCACCCAATCTAATACCAATACAAATCAAGATTGGAGGGTAATTGAAGGGAGCTACTATACAACTTGCAAATGTCAACACTTCTCCTTTTAGACAATACCGGGTCTTAACTACGTTGTCATCTGCTTTGGTTCTCCAGTTGCCTATGCGTTTCACCTAACTGGTGTTACAGCAATTAACCTAAGAGTTGTGTTTGCACACATTGCACTGTAATTTCAGAGAGGAACTATCAAGAGAGCGATTGTTTGCCAATGTGCCTGGAGAAACATGAACTATCCTTTTCATAGGAGTTTAATGTTTGAAAATGGGCAGCTGGAGGTAAACAGCGTCACCTGGTAAATAACATCCCATTAAGCCTCGATTGTTTCATTTGTTGTTCATTTGTTATGGCTTTTCACCTGGAACTTTTCAGACTTTGGAGTCGAGAGGAAGCTTCATTTATATCTATAGAACTTCTGATACTAAAGAGAACAACCATCTAAATCTACGGTAGACGCTTGCTGTTCACAGGCAATCTGTTTCCAGGATTGCTGGGGTTCTGCAGCCTCCAAACAGCAAAATAACCAGATTCCCACAAAATGTATTACAGTAATGGCAAGGAGGAACGAAGGGCTGTTTACCTCTGCTTTGCATGAAGAAGGTCCCAGGTACCATCCCCAACATCTCCAGTTAAAAGGACAAGATTGGAAGTGATGTGAAAGATATGAAAGATACGAAATGCTGGAGAGTCACTGGCTGTCTGAGTGGACAATACTGCCTTACTGCTGCTGTGTTTTGTTCCTACATTCCTACATTCCTGGGGATCTGAATGAGATAATAATTCTCGACACCATTTTGGTGGCCTTATGAAACTGTCCATTCCTCTCCACCTTTGAATTAAGGAACCAGGTTGTGGGCATTATGCATCATGGTATTGCCACTGTTTCTGAAGTGACGGCATTTATATGTTTGCCTATTAAGCATCTACAATGCCCTTCTGTACTCAGAGCACATCAAAATAGGCATGCACAAAAAGCCTAAATGGGCACCTTGCCTTTCCCCAGTTTTTAAAGACCAAACAAGTGGAGGCAGAAAAACTACCTGCCATTCAAAGCACCAAACACTACAGTCCTTAGTCCACGGAAGTCTGCCTGAGGCTGGGCTGTGTGTCACCTTGTTCCAGGACAAAGTCAGCTTTGTGTTTCCATCTTGATTTCAGCAGGTTTTTAACAGGCTCTTCTAGCTCATACTGCATTGGTCTCTATCATTCCAAGTGTCCTGCTTCTTGCCATTCTACATGTCAGTTTCTAGTCCATTCATGAAACCAGAGGGTGTTTGAACATCTGTGTCTCAGAGAGTGAAGGAATCTGTGCAAGAAGTGTGGTTTTGCTTGTTTTTTTTTTTTTTTTTTGCTTTTTTGGGATGAATTACAAGATCCAATAAAGTAGAGGTCACAGTGAGAGGAAAAGCAGATCTACAGGACAATGCAACCAATCAACAATGCTGTATGAAAGGGGAGGAGAAATAAAACTTCCTAGATTTTCGTCATTTCATAAAGCCATAAATCTCAT
Organism: Paroedura picta; assembly: GCF_049243985.1. Taxonomy (NCBI): domain Eukaryota; kingdom Metazoa; phylum Chordata; class Lepidosauria; order Squamata; family Gekkonidae; genus Paroedura; species Paroedura picta. The sequence goes on from NC_135371.1 coordinate 151,560,242, forward strand.
TGACATTTCTAAAATTTTCAACAGAAAGTTGTCTTCCTATGTCCTCCTACAGAACTTGAGCCTGTCATCCAGCTGCCTGCTCCAGGAAGAGAAATACCACAATTAGACATTGCTGACGGATGCCTGACCAAATTTTTCTGTAAGTTTCTTTTTCTTTAATAAGCACTCTAGAACTTACTTGGAATTCTTGAGAATGACTGGAAAACTCTTCCATGGCTGTTTCATTATTCTTACCTTGATTTATTTGAAGATCTGACAACTGGAAACATAAGCATTTAAGTCAATGTGCATACTGACTACTTTGCACACAGCTTTCACAAATTAATTGTTACTTCCTTGGTGCTGAGCAGAAAAGAAGCTCCTCGGCAAAAGAAAGAAATTAGATTACATTTGACAGGTAGCATCAGGACGTTATCACAATGACAGGACGCTGCAAATAAAAAATTAATAAAATGCTCATGAAGAATGCCTGGTCTATCCCCTTGTGTTGTTGTATTCTGTTAATGTGATAGCCAGATTCAGAAAATGGGTGGCGATATTGTTTCAGGATAGTTATATAATGCAGGGGTAGTCAACCTGTGGTCCTCCAGATGTCCGTGGACCACAATTCCCATAAGCCCCTGCCAGCAAATGCTGGCAGGGGCTCATGGGAATTGTAGTCCACGGACATCTGGAGGACCACAGGTTGACTACCCCTGATATAATGTATAGCAGATAGGCAAACCCCAGCATGTGAGCCAAACAACGGTGGCACATAGGACTATTTTGCTCTGTGGACAAGCCAAGCAAGTCCTATGGTGCTAACAACATGAGTGGAGAAAAGGTGCACAGGCCTGGCTTATGCCTCTTGAACCCATCCAGCTATCTACTGGGTCCACAGAGGACAGAGGCAGCACTGGTAAGGCTTAATTTGCTCTTAGAGTGCCTGACAAAGTTCAGTCTTCATCACTCCCCACCCACCTGCACTTTCTGGGGACACCACCAGGCAGGCAGATGTTGGGGGGGGGGGTTTGGCTCTTTGCCCTCTATGGTTGCCTGGTCTCTCCTGGCTACCAGCAGGGATGGGGAATAGGTTGCCAGATTCAAGTTGGGGGTGTAGTTGGCAAACTCCCGGAGATTTGGGGATGGAGCCTGGAGAAGGGACCTGAGTGGGATACAGTGCCATAGAGTCCAAGCTCTAATGCAGGGGTAGTCAAACTGTGGCCTTCCAGATGTCCGTGGACTACAATTCCCAGGAGCCCCTGCCAGCATTCACTCGCAGGGGCTCCTGGGAATTGTAGTCCATGGACATCTGGAGGGCCACAGTTTGACTACCCCTGCTCTAATGCATCCATAGTCTACATATGGACTGATCTCTAGAAACCCAACAGCTCCCCAGGAAACCCAACAGCTCCCCAGGTCCCATCTGAAGGCCGGCCACCCTAATCCTTGCAAGGGCTACCTGACTCAGATGTAAATTGCAATGGCTATACTAATAACTCATTAATCACAAGCAGTAACAGTCTTAGAGGCACTGGCTACACCCCACCCACATAAATCAATAAGGATTCGTCAGGGGAGAAGGACCTTTAATAAACAGACTTTATTTATTTTTTAAAGACAAGATATGGGTGGCGTTCAAAATTAAAATGAATCCATCTTGCTTAATTCAATATGTTGATTACCTGACATTTTGACTGTAAAATCCCAAAATCTCAAATGCCAGTTTTTGTTTTTATCATCCTATTTATCTCGGCTTTTGAAAGGTGAAAGCGACTTGCATGTAAATAAGCAGCTGGATCGTAGACCGGCTGTCAGTCGAATTATGGTCTAAGTTTTCAGTATCCCTGATCCTAAGCCCACTTCGTAAACAAGGCAGGTAATTCTAAATGTCAGAACCTAGAAAGGAATTCATATTAGAAGAATCTCAAAGTATCAACAGCTTTGAAGAGGGGGAAAAAAACAGCTTTAGTGGAAAGTTTCATGGAGAAGTGAAAGGGCAAGGAAAAGATTTGGGAATTCCCTCTTTCCTGTTGTTAAATTGCTTCAGTGGCCTATCTGGTGATTTTTGTGGGTTTATTTCTTAGAACACTGATACTCTGCTTTTCTATGTAAAATAAATACTCATTGTGACTTGGAACGAGTCTGTTTAAAACCAAGAACAGCCATTTAATTACTGTGGCTCACGACCAGCAGGAGCTTAGGAGAGGGCAGAGGCGTGGGGTGGGAAGAGCTTCATGCTTCATGATGTCACAAGGAAAATCAGAAGCATTTCTCTAGTAATCACAGAACACTTGATGGCAAAACTTTTTAATGATTCCTAGAGCAACACAGCATCACATCCGGGTTTTTACAAGAAGTGATGTCACAGCATACCCAAGTCTTTTTCTCACTCCTTCTGCCACTTAGAGCAGCAGCAGGCAACAAGGGTTGCTGCCAGAAGGTCTCCCACCATAGTGGGAGAATGAGTATTTCTAGACAAGTATAAGGGGAATACAACTAGAAGAAGGCTTTTCAGACTAGAAGTTTTCAGTTGGAAGACCTCTAAAGAAAGACCTGTCCTCCATGCAAGAGGCAATGAGCTCCGGAGAGCAGAAATGACCATTAACCCCCCCCCCCCCACACACACACACACACAAAGCCAGCTTTCTCCATCCAAGAATTTTAGCAATAGGGTTACCCATCATGGGTCGGGAAACACCTGGAGGTTTGGGGATGGAACCTGTGAAGAGTTGGGTTTGGAGACAGGAAGGACCTCCTCAGGACGTAATGCCACAAAGTTCACCTTCCAAAACAGCCATTTTCTCTAAAGGAACTGGTCTCCATTGTCTGGAGATAAATGGGAATTTTGAGAGACCTCAGGACCCCACCGGGAGGTTGGCAACCCTGTTTGGCTATTACGATTTCTCCCTCAGCTTTAAAGCATGAGACAGTACGTTTAGATGGAGGTAGAATGCCATCTACCTTAGCCCTAAATCAATTAGGGCCTCAAAGGTTAATACTAGCACTTTGTTTTTTTCCTGGAAACACAATGACAATCACTGTGTTTGGCACATAAGTACTCTCTGCCCTAGAGAGCAGCTTGGTTGCCACCATCTGAGCCACTTGAAGCTTCAGGACCATTTCTAAAGGCAGAAATGTGTCGTGAGTGTGTTCCTGCATATTAGCAAGGCATGTCTTTTTGCCAACTCAAGTCTACCTTTGCCAGAAAAGTCTGCAGTTGGTGAACCAACCTAAGTTGGAAAAACTCATTCCTGGCTACCTCCATCACATGGATATGCAGGGTCAATGAGGAATCCAGAAATATGCCCAGATGGTGATTTTTCTTCAGGGGCAGGAAATCTCATCCTGTCAAAAGAGAAAACACCTGTTTCTGGATCAACTTTATGTCCAGTTCACAGAATACCTGTGTGTTCTGTATTTAATTGCAGTTTGATTACCATAATTCAGTCCCTTACATCTTGCAGGCACAAGTGAAGCTCATCCATCACTTTCATGACTTTAAATGGAAAGGACCGAGAGAGCTCACTGTCACTCACATATTGGTGGCTACTCACTCTAAATCCCCCAGTGGTTTAATTTAGATATTAAATAGCATGGGCAAGATAGCAGAGTTTTCCAGGGTCCCATAGGCCAGTGGCCAAGGAGCCAAATAGATGTCTCCTCAAACCACCTTCTGAAATCTATTTTCCATAAATGATGAAATGCCCTCTAACACAACACCAATTTTCTGTTGTTCCCCTTCCTCATCTATGACCCATGAATCTTGCTATCATCATGTCTTGTATATTCTGGAGTAGGGATGGGCACAAACCTAAAAATTTCAGTTGTTCAGGGTTCACAGCTTGGAAATGAGGGAAAGCGAAACTGGTGAAATAGCTGACAGCCATTTAAACCTAAAAGGAACAGGTGTGCCCATTTCACTGATCAGTTTTTCTTCCCCCTATTTGGAAGTCAGGGAAAGAGCAACCAACTGGTGAAATGCCTCAAAGCCATTTCAGCCTAGCAGCAGGGCAGGTGTACCGGTCAGCTGTTAGCCCGAATTGTTCGGTAGTTATTTCACCAAAAGATGGGCACGAACTTGTTCACAAGCCAAAATTCAGCACTAATCTAGGCCAATCTCAAGCCCCCAAACCAATGTTCAAGGAAGAAACCTTCCTTGAACATTTACTGGAATATTGTCAAGTTGAACTGTTTGCATCATTTACTAGGTTTAAATGGCTGTGATCTATTTCACCAGCTTGGTTCACTTCCCCCTGCTTCCAAAGCAGGTCTGCCCACAAGCTGTTAGATTTAAATGGCTTTGAGTCATTAAACTCATTGGTTTCACTTCCCTCCCCCTACTTCCAAGTGATCCTTCACTTCCTGGGTGATTCTCCCTTCTCCTGGCCTTGGCAAGTTTTGGCTGAGAAAGGGGGTTCAAACTGGCCAGTTTGATTCAGGGAATTTTGTGGCTTAATTCAGTTCATGGAACACCCCAAACTTAACTAGAATTTTTAGGTTTGTGCCCATCCCTAAGTATCTTTTTATGCAAACTCTTTACAGAATATTTCACATATAATCCTACTTCTTTACCGAAGTCAGCAGAGGGTATATTCCAGGTACTCTTAACTTCTGAAGTAAAACATATGGTGACCAAAGATAAGGCCTTTTCCATTGTTATTCTCCATCTTTGGAATGTCCTCCACAGACAGCACTATTTGTCACTGGCCCATTACGCGCGCACATCTTACCGCAGATGTTCAGAGCAGTAAGCCTTTAATCTTGACTTCAGTCTCGTTGCCTGCCTTACATACCGTTTTTTTTCCTCCAGTGTATTTATTCTGAAACCACAATTTAAAACCCCCACACTTTTCTAAATCGGGGTGGAATTTCATGGGTTGGGTTGGCATCAAAAGTTTTATTTCTTTTTCCAGTTTATGTAATTGCCCTATTGCAGCTGCTCAGTAGCATCAAGAAAGTACCTTGCATAAATCATTGTGGTTGAGGTATCATGCATGCATTTTAGCTTTAGTTCATTGGATGAAAGGGAACAGAAAGGAAGGCAGACAAAGGGGAGAACTCAATGTTGAAACTGACCAGAATTTTTTTTTAACTGTGTGAAGCCCCATTTTCCATATTGTTGAGCTGTGTTATTGGCCACTGTAAAAAGTAGGAAAGAGTCACACAATCTCATAATATGGGGAAACATGTTGAGTGTGCACAATGCATGGTAGAACCCACTGACACTGGAACCGCAATCTTGTGATCATTGGCAATATGTGTGTATGTGCATGTGCACTCCTATGTAAAGTCAGCTTCAACTCCACCACGCTATGTGTAGGGCTGCAGTTTGGATGGGGGAGGAGTTGTCTGGCAGAATAACTTTTTTTTATTTGTAGAGGTATTAACACTAATTTCCTGCCCTTCTTTGTAAATTTGCTTGGATTTCCCCCTTGTGTTTTTTTAATTTGATCCTGCACATAGGTTGTCATTTTGGCAGTTTTTTAAAGCCTGTCCTGTGTGGATTGCATTCTGTCCTCCAAAGAGGTCCTTCTCAACTGATTCTTAGGTTTGGTGGCTTGCAAAAGGTCCATGTGGCTCAGCTTCCATTTTATTATTAAGCTTCTGGAGAGTGCCAAGATGCCCCCCACCAAAAAAACAAACAAAACAAAAACAAAAACCTGTTCACTAAAGCATGGAATGGAAAAATATTTTGAAAAATTTAGGCTTCCCATCCCAGTGTCTGTTTCTCTTTACATCTCATGTCAATTTAATTCCATGCTGACATTCCACCCCCACTTAATTTTGTTTGTATGCAGCACTGGATTCCCACCCACCCTTTGATTTTTGCACTGGTGATGCTGTCATTTGCCTCCTCTCCAATCCCCCATTCAAGTCCATGCCAGCAGGAAATTAAACCTCACACAGCTCCTTCTAAATTTTACCCCACATTGTTTTGTTTTTTTTTTAATTATTCAGGGATCCAAGACTAGCTTAGTTTCATATTGTTAGACTCAGGCCACTTTTCAAAAGAAAATTAAAAATTTTAAACAAGGGAAAATGTACACCACTGAAGAAAGAAGGATGGCAGAAAGTGTAGAGTGGGGAGGGAAGCGAACTTTGTGGAGTGGCAAAAGGGCAGAGGGGAAATTCAAGGGAATCAGTACACTTTCAAACTACCCACAACTTATAAAGTTAAAAACATAGACAAAACCCATGGGATAATCATTGAAATCACATAATATGCACCATACAATGAGAGATCTAATGTATTTCAACCCAAATTGGGACTTCCTACTGTTACAGTAGAGAATGCAGATAGCAGCAAGTTAGAAAAAAAAACATTCAATATATTCTCTACTAGAGGCAAAGCCTGTTGCACCCAGGAATTGCACTCATAGGCAGAGTGCAATTGGAGTTAATTGACCCTCATTGGCAGAGTGCAAAATGAACTGATTGGCCCTCATTGGCAGAGTGCTCTGTCTCTATTGAGGGCCAATCTGGTAGTGGGTGAGTAGTCAGTTTGGATTTTATAAGGTTTACTGATGAATAATAAGATCAGTTATTAGCAGCTCTGGAGGAGAGTTACACTTTTGATCAGTGAACATCTTATATGAGTTCTGCTTTAATTGAGCTTGTTATTCATAGAATATATATTGTTTTTTTTATAAATCTCACTTGTTGCTGCATTCATTACTGTATCACATGTGTGTTCAGGGTTAGACTTCTGAGGAAGACCCGTTTTGGGGTTTTAAAATGTTAGCATTATATGGTGCATATTATGTGATTTCAATTATGCGCCCATGAGTTTTGTCTATATTTTGAATTATTTAACTTTATAAGTTGTGCACAATAAATACTAGTATGATTTGATTGTTTATATTTTGTGGGCAGCTAACCTTTGGGGTCCTAACTACTTGTTGGTTAGGTTTGTTGCTTTTTGTTTTTGCAACACTGTCTATTTTTTGCTTCACTTTTGAGTTTCCTTCAGCTTGGAAGCGAAACAAGTGGGGAAGACAGCACAAAAGCACTCTTGGAGACCTGAGGAAACAGCAGCCAGAAAGGGAACTGAGCACTGAAGGGAGGAAAATTAATGCAGAATGACAAAAAACAAAACCCAATGGACATGCACAGTGAAAGCAAGGGGATATACCCTGGCATAATAAGCTATTATCAATGAAATGCTTTAAATCATCCCAGATGTTTCCCCAAAAAATATGGGGCTCCTTGGTTATTTTACTGTGTATTTCTCATGCACTTTGCATTGTGTTTAATGTTCAGATTATATAATTGGTAATTTAATGGGGGTTTTTTCATGTCTCCTTTGGCATTTTGAATTAGAAAGGCTAGATACATCGATGTCACTAAATAAAAATGTTTAAAATGATGAAAATGGAAGCCTAGACAGATATTTTATTTACAGGAACTAAGGGATATGATCTGAAACGAGTAAAGTATATTTATATTACTGCTTCTGTTAAATTCCCCGGAGTTTAAACATACTATTCTCTTTCTCTTTGGCTTTCCCTTATGTTCCACGCTATAACATCCAAGAAATTTTTCTATTAAGCCCAGCCTTAGTAGATGTGGGGTCTGGGGACCATATTTATAATGCATTTAATTTCTACCCAAGAAACATTTTCGCAAAGTGTATAATTATAACTTCATACAGTTAAATTTCACAGATTGGATTAAAGCTTAACCAATAAGAACCGAAAAGCTTGATGCTCAGAATTGAAAATGAACACATCATGTGCATGAAATGTAATTGGGAGAAATGGCATATAAAAGACAAATTGAATATCAAGGATGGAACTGCATGGGAGAATTTTAAAAAGCCATCTGTACACAAAAGTGAAATTACACTGATGTAGTAGACTGGTAAGATAACATTTCCTTTTTATGAATAGTCCACGTTACCCATTTTGACAAAATGGGTGCATTAGCATGCTTTACTTATTACTTGGAATGAAAATGATAGGTGGCAGATAGAAATGTGTAAGAGAAACATTGCTAGTTTTATTAAAACATGAGTCTTTCCTTGACATTCCCGTATATTCTAAGCAGAAACATAAATTTAACTCAAATTTTGCATTAAGAAAAGTGTGTCTGTGTGTGCGCATAGGTAGGTGTGAAATGCCATCAGACAACCCTGTGAATTAATGTCATCCAAAACATCCTAATATTAACAGCCTGGCTTAGGTCCTGCAAACTGAAGCCTGTGGCTTCATTTATAGGGTAAATATATCTCATATAGGGTTGTCAGACCCCTCTTGGCCACCAGCAGGAGATTGGGAGGTGTGGCTGGTTTACTGGATCCAGGTTGGCAAACTTCTCGAGATTTGGGAATGGAGCCTGTAGAGGACAGGAACCTTAATGGAATACAATGTCATAAACCTCCAAAGCATCCAGGTTCTCCTGGAGAATTGATCTCTGTAGTCTTGATATCAGATGTAATTCGAGGGGATTCCCAGGTCCATTCTGGAGGCTGGCAACCGTAACATGTTGGGTCTTCCTCTTTTCCTGCTGTCTTCCACTTTAAGAAGTGTAAAACTGAGGTGACTCTGTATTCTGAAGCACATTTGACTGTAGTGAAATGCCAGCCAGGCACAAAAATGTCATCAGGTTTATGCTTGGGAATCTATACCCTGTTGCGCTAATCTGATCACACAGAGAACATACTGGGAATGGGTGATTTGGTTCATTTTATCTGAAAAATATAAATTTTGGGAGGTCAAATTGACCCAAACTTGAAATGAACCAACTTTTTTTGCACATCCCTAGAACATACTCTATGTGATTCTTTGTTTTTTTGTTTGTTTGTTTTTTTAAATGCTGGATAACTCCAGCCTTTATTTTGTTTAAGAAAGAAAATAACAGAAAAAAGAAAGAACAAAAGATTATAGTTCGATAGCAAGTCAGTTCACCCTACTAACATATTTGTTAATGCATATATACCTATCTGGCTAAATATTAATACATATTTAGTTAATGCGACAACTGAAGCAAGGATGTTGTTCGCAAGAAGATGGGGACAAGAAGATATACCAAAAATAACACACTGGATAGAAAAGTTGGGAGAACTGACCAAAATGGCAAAGCTTAATGATCTGGTTAATGTAAGACCAGTAGAGGAATTTAAAGAACACTGGGGGTATTTCTCACAATATTTAGCCAGATAGGTATATATGTATTACCTACTCCAGTGGTCCCCAACCTTTCTGAGGCTGGGGACCGGCAAGGCATCGGGCCATGCCCGCATGGACCACGCCCGTGGGCCGTGCCCACACGGGCTGCACCCGCACGGGCCGTGCATGCGCGATGCGTGGCCCGGCCCTGATTCCCTCTCCCCGCCCTCCCGCAGTAAGAAGCTTCCCGGGCCGCAAGCTTGCGGCCTGGGTAGATTTTTACTGCGGGGGGGGGGGCGGGGAGAGAGAGCCACGGCCCGGCGCCATGGCCTTCATGGCCCGGCACCGGGTCGCGGCCCGCAGGCTGGGGACCACTGACCTACTCTATGTGATTCTGTATAATAACTATCTCTATTTCGTCTGAACATCTGCTGCCATCCCTAGAACCCATGCCCAAGCCCAGAAAGTCCAGTCATATGGTACAGTCAATGTGTCAGTGGGACCACCAGTGAACCTTCAGTAGTTGTGGAGGACAGCCATATTTTTAACCGCTCCTGTGGAGCGGAATAAATAAAAGAGTAAGCCCTAAGGGGGAGGAGAAAGGGTGGGTTCTGTCCGGGATAAAAACTCAGAGGGCCCAATCAGGAGCCGCTTTGCGGCTCCTGATTGGGCCATCCGAGTGTCACTCCAGGGCCAAGCAGCCAATGAGGAGCCGTGCAGAGTGCAGCTCCCCATTGGCTGCTTGGCCCAGCCTCACCTTGCCCACCCGGGGACTCATCGCACATGAGGAGAAGCAGCCTTCCCCGACGGTGAGTACGCCCGCTGGCTTCCCCTCACCCTCATAAAAGGAGCAGGGACACAGCGTCGCAGACACCCCATCCCTACTTCTTTCCCGCCTGGGGTCCCTTCCCGATGGCCATTCCCCACCACCGCTTCCCCGCACCCGCATCCGCACACACACAAACACACACACACACAGCCTTACCACCCAAACCCCCATAGCCGCCCCCTCGCCCCGCCACCACTTCCCAGCAAACACAGGCACACACACACACAGCCACCCACCGACCGCGCTCTGCCACCCCTTCCCCCACCCCACACATCCACGCACACACTCCTCTCTACCCCTCTACCGTCGCCACCTCCCCCTCCCATTCGCCCCCCAGCGATTCCCCCCCCGCGATTCCCCCCAAACTTCACACACACCCTGGCCCCTCCCCTTTCACCTACCTCTCTGTCTGCCTTCCTTTCTTCCTTCTTACTTCCTGACTTCCTCTCCCCCACTCCACACATCCAAGCACACACTCCTCTCTACCCCCCTCTTCCCTCCCCACCTCCCCCTCCAGATTTGCCCCCTGATTCCCCCCCAACCTACACCTCCCTGTCCCCTCCCTTTTCACCTACCTCTCTGCCTGCCTTCCTTTCTTCCTTCTTACTTCCTGACTTCCTCTATTTCTCCATCTCCTTCCTGTCTCTCTGTCTTTCCATCTCACTTGCTTCCTGTCTCTCTCCTTTACTTTCTTTCTTTCTCCCTTCTACCCATCCCTTCAACCACCCCTTGCCCTTTTTTCTCCCTCCCCTTCCTCCTTTTTTCTTCTTCCGTCCTTCCTTCCCCACAGTCTGTTCTCCCCCTCTGCTAGGGCCCGCTGTATTTCTTCGACAGCGGGCTTTTTTCTAGTCTATTTATAATTAACAGCTCATGATTCACTACGGTCGCCATTGATGAAGCGAGAGGCAGCCAAGAAAGACAATGGTGAGCAGGGGCTGCATAAAGAGACGCAGCCACACTGTACATGGGAGGTGGAGCATGGGAACTTCCGCCCTGGCCATCTTTCTCTCCAGCAGCCTGCACAGCTTCCCACCCTCCCAGTTGTCTAGTTTTCAGTTGTTCTGGTTGTTTGTATTGTTTCTTTGTCACAGCTGCAGTGTAAGCACAACTGGAGTCTGTTGGCAGGGATTCCAGTTTGTGCACCGGGATCCCTGGAGATTGGGTGTCTCCATAACGAGGCCAGTGGTGACATGAGCGCGGCCTACCCAGCTGGGAGAACAGGGGCTCATAGCCAAGTGACCTAGGGGCACCAAAGTGAGGTGGACACCTGGTAGGCCCCTATAGGGTCGCTTCTCTGTGAGGGAATCTAGATCCATAGGAGCCTGCTCTCCTGGCTGGGATGAAGTGGGCCTTAGGGCATCCATGGACCCTTGGGTTAAGCAGCCTGATGGCGGAGGGATTCAGGCTCCTTCCCATGCCGGGCCAACGAGTCGTGTCTTCATTGGCAAACTGCCCCCCTGCTAATCAATTTCCTGGGCCCAACTAGAACTCTTTTTTTTTTTTTATGATAATTTTATTGTTTATTATTATATAAAGCATTTACAGAGAAGTTGTAAAGAAAAAGCGACCAGTTGATATGGTTTGCCATCTCTTTTAACATAGATATTTAGTTCTCATCACATATTATTCCTAGTCTAAAAGTTTTTACCATTTTTCTTAGCCAAGTGATTGTTAATACATATGAGATCTGTTATAGGAATACATTCTGTTATTATCTTAAATGATATTAGGTCAGTCTCCTTCACTACTGTTGTCTTGTTAATGCCTATAAAATATGGTTTGTCATCCTCTTTTGGCATACATATTAACATACATATTCAATTCCCATCGCATATTAATCCTGATCTAGGAGTTATTACCATCTTTCTTAACAAAGTAGTTGTTGATACATAGGAAGGTATAATCTATTATAAGGATATATTCTATTATTGTCTTAAGTGATATAAAGTCAGTTCCCTTCATATATTAGACCTGTCCTAAAGGTTGCTACTGCTTTTTTTTTTTTTTCTCACAAGAAGCCAGGAGAGTACTCCATTGTTCAGCTCATCTTTCAGGTGGTCGCAGAAAATGAAATTGTATTTTTTTTCCATAGTAGAGTGTTTCTGATTGTCCTTCTGTCAGGGCCAGAGAAATCTCTTGCTTGATTCTTGCTTGTAATCGCCTTTGAGGGGGCTCTGAATCCTTTGTCAATCTGGATCTCTTCCTCTGGTCGCACAGAAATATCTCCTGATAGCTTCCTAGTTGCTGTCGCTTTTGAATAGACTCTTTTTATTTTGCTGATCCAAGTCATTTCCTGCTCTGAATAGACTTCCAGGTTTTTGGTACTTTCCTTCCATGAATCTGTTTTCCCAGGTTCTTTAAAGATACTTTGGGTTTTTACATCTCTGGCACTCTCTCCCTCCAGTTGGTTAACTTCCAGACATTGAAGTTTCACTTGATTTACTGTTAGCTGAGCTGCGTCATCAGCTGGTCTCTCCGGATCTTGGGCTCCATCCAAAAGCTCCCCCTTAGTCCCACGAATTTCCTTTTCCAGCTTATTGACTGCTTTCAGTATCTCTGAGTTTCCTTTGCATAACAAATAGAAAAGCTGTGCCTTTGTTAATTCTCCAGTTGTTAATTCTTCCATAGTTCTAGGCAGACACAAACTATAAACAGAAAGTCTCGTGAGGTCTCGCGGGAGCACGAGCGATCCCAAATTATCAGTTTGTCGATCTCCGTATCAAGTCAAATTCTCCCACTGAACGTTCACCCATAAATCTTCAAAGCACTCTCTTTGTTTGGTTAATGGGTGTAATTAGCTGGGAGTCTCTCACTCGGGGAAAGAAGGAATTCGCTTGTAAATTGGTTGAGGGGGGGGAGGGAAGAGCTTGTGAGAGGAGAGAGAGAAAAGCCAGAAAGCTTTCAATTCTTACTGTTGTAGGTTCCAGCTTCTGTCAGCTTCTGCTCCTATCGATCTGGTAAATGATGGTCTGGGAAGAATGTGAGGTCGGCTGGTCGTTTCAAGCTTGTAAAGTTGTTTGCGACAAAGACGCCATCTTGACCTTGAGCTCAAGCCGCTATTAATCCAGGGAGGTCTTGCTTCTCCCTACGGATCTGTAGGACCCTCAGGTCACCGTTCCCGGTTCCTGGGGCGACCGGTGAGCAGATTTGCGTATCTGTTCAGGTCTGCCAGGTGCATAAGCCCCTGACCCTCGGCATGGCTTAAGAGCTGAACTGAAGTCCAGCTTTCTTATGGCGCCATCTTGAGGTCTCCCCCTGGGCCCAACTAGAACTCTTGATGGCTGACTGAACTATATGCTGCTGCTGCTGCTTTTTTTTACCCCAAGCGCCTCAGTATTTTTTGCTATAGTAGCTGGTATAAACACATGGGAATTGTCTTATTCATATTTTGCTTGTTATCCTTCTACTAAAAGTGACTGTGAAACGTGGTGAATTGTTTTGGGCTTATACTTCCTAAGCCAACTCAAACTGCCATCATTAATGGGAGCAGATTCCGATGCATCATCTTGAAGAAACACATCATAAAAGCAACCAGGACTGGCTAGTGAAAATAATTGTTTCTCTGAGCTGTCACTGTATCTCTGGAGTCTGCAAGACTTGGCAGAATTAAATATAATGAACTGAGACCTCAGCACAATTATTTATTTCCAGATTGGTGAAGTGCCATTTTCTTCCTCTGTTCGGAAAATTAACCTCCGCACAAGCCAACTTGCTCTACACAAAATTAATAAAGAAGAGTGTGCTGGCAATAACTTACACATGTTTATTTATAGGGGATGTCTCCAGTGAGAAGGGTTAAGATGAAAAATTGACTCAAAGGACTTTATTCTGAAGGGATTGTAACTCCAAATCGTGCATTCACACTGTTTAAACTCAGAATTGCTCAAAGGTGAGTCTTCCGTCATCGGAATACATGAAATTAGACCTCATTATTCGTTTCCCTCACAGATGTTAGTAAAATCATTTAAAAATAGGTCGCTTGACCTAGCAGTAGACATGTCAAAGCAAACTTCCGTGTGACTCTTCCTTTGCTGGACCGGGCACCGTACATGTAGTCCCCAGTATTATGCCTCTAGATCAGGGGTAGTCAAACTGCGGCCCTCCAAATGTCCATGGACTACAATTCCCATGAGCGAATGCTGGCAGGGGCTCATGGGAATTGTAGTCCATGGACATCTGGAGGGCCGCAGTTTGACTACCCCTGCCCTAGATCGTTTTAAAGGGGATGTGGACCAGAGGTGAAAGGAATTTCTTATTTTTAAAAGCATTTCTCTTGCACCCTGTCACCACCTTGAGTCACAGTGAGCAAGGCCCACCATGTAGAAAGTAAATGAATGAATATTTTAATGTTGTGTTGGCATTCAAACAATCAGCAGTTAGGCTGAGAGTTTGTCCTCAGCAAATTTTCATGGCAGAGTGGGAATTCAAACCGATCTCCCCGATCCTAGTCTGCCACTCCCTACGAGCTTTCTGCATAGAACTCTGCATATATCATTGCATCATATCAGCCATCAGATTTGCCATTGAGAACCTCCTGGAACATTCTTCAGGCTTCAGGAAACCCTGGAAGTGATGTCAGCATGTCAGAACTCACTGCCACGCCCCTGACAGTCACATGTCAGCAGAAGTGACATCGCCCAGACACTCCCACCAGATGTGACATCAAACTCTGTTGCTACTTCCCCCAAATGCCAGGAACAGCCCAATGGCCTACTCTGCTGGGCTGGGAACAGGGCTGGTGCAGCTGTATTCTGCTTCATCATCCCCCACCCCCCACCCCCAACATTGGGCTGCTCATTTGTCCTGTGGATCATTTGTCCTGATCCACAAGGGCTACTTAGTTTGGCTTGCTGCTGGGCCATATTAATAGGTCTTTTTAGATGTAGCTAGTTTAATGATGTTACTGATTATTTATGTTTATCCTTTTGTTATTGATTGTAGGTCTTTGCTTATATACAATCAATGCTATTATAACCTATTTCCTGAGGAGGTGAGAAGAGGGAAGAAAAATATGACAGGTGGACTTTTCACACCAACCAGAGCCACCTGGGCACATGGAATTTTGTACCCCTCTCCCTCTAATGATCATAGTCCTGGGGCTTGGGAAAGATAGGGAAACAAGTCCCAATTCTTCCATGTGCTCCCATTCTCTCTGTCTACTGACTGAGAGAGAGAGCTACAGTATGGCAACTTTATCTCAAAACTTTATCCCAAACCCAGAGAGAAATCCATGGGCATACACCTCCTACACTGTAGGATGCTGAAACAAATTGGTTTCTACACTTTCTTCAGTCAGTTTGGTGTAGTGGTTAGGAGTGCGGACTTTTAATCTGGCATGCCGGGTTCGATTCCGCACTCCCCCACATGCAACCAGCTGGGTGACCTTGGGCTCGCCATGGCACTGATAAAGCTGTTCTGACCGGGCAGTGATATCAGGGCTCTCTCAGCCTCACCAACCCCACAGGGTGTCTGTTGTGGGGAGAGGAAAGGGAAAATGACTGTAAACCGCTTTGAGCCTCCTTCGGGTAGAGAAAAGCAGCATATAAGAACCAACTCTTCTTCTTCTTCATCATCTTCTTCTTCATCTTCAGTGGAATTACCACTGGGAGAATGGAGCAGGAGCTGGAGCTGCCCCAGGTCACATGTTGCATTTCCTAGCATAGTTATTATGCATCTCATGCAAGTGCTCTGAACCTTATGAATCAGCCCTTGGCTCACATCATTCACCTTTCCATGTGCACAGTAATAACTCATATATGAAGTGAGAGAAAGACAAATATATCTGCAAGGATCGGGAGATTGACAGCCCATCACAGGTCTTCAAAGGAAGTGTCTCTTCCTCTTCTAATCCCTTCCTCTCTAATTAGATTCTCCCAGTGAGGCCACTAGTTATTTATCCAAACCCAGATTTCCCCTAGCATCCTCTGTTACATGGAACATTTCTGTATCTTGGGCAGGGAGGAATACATTCGGTCCCAGCCTGTCTTTGAAATTGATCTTTTTGAAAAGACTTAACCGGCATCTAGTGTAATGGCTTCAGAAATATGGACTCTGCTGAGAGAATAGCCTTCATTCTTTGTCTATAGCTGAGACTCTGGGGACTTTCCACAGCAGATGTTAAAGCTAATTCTGAGTCAGGAGCCAGAACGAGAACATACAGCAAGAGCTGAGCAAAATATCTTTTCTCCCTTGTTTGTCAAACTCAGGGCCAAACTAGACTTGAAAAGGCATGGAAGAGAGAGTCCCTCGACCTGCTGTGTTGTGGGCCCTGTCAAGATCAGGCCCTTGCATCATTTTAAATTACTTGTAAAATAGCAGCAGCATCCACAGGTCGTGGCCATGGGTGCGATCACATCTAGTTTGGCCCTTAGATGGCTTCCTTTGGAATCCCTTAAAAATATTTTCCATTTAGATGGTTGTTTTTATGGACCTTACTTGTTGGCAGGTGAAAACGTAACACAGCTGTGCTGAACTTACCCCCAAACTATCCAACATGAAGCTTTATTGTTGGGAATCTCACAGCAAACGGATGAGGCAGGTAAATCTGTTAAGGTGAACAGCTGCAGTCACTAGTGAACAGAATCTCAGATCTGTTCCCTTCATCATCATCCATCTTGAGCAACTACTGAACAGCTTTGTGATTGCTCGCCAGTTTCATTTCCATTTCCAACCACCTTGGAAACCACTGCTGCATTTGTACAGTGGGTGGCATCCATTCACACTGGGGTCATTGACAGTTGTGCCATGTTATTAAATCACATGGGCAGGGAGAAAACTGTTGTTCCCATATGTCTGTGCAAAAATGTGCATGTGCAGAACAACCTCAGAGATAGCATGGGATTTAAACAAATGCCAAAGACATCAAAAACAGGGTGTTCTTCAACTTTTTACTATAGAGAAACTCCTGAAATATTCCTCAGGCTTCTAGAAATCCCAGAAGGAGTATGATCCTGCTGAATATGGTTGGGAGGCATAGCTGGGGACATGCCCACTTGGGGCCGCTCCCCTTCCCACCCCCTCCAGGCCCACTGACCACTTTGGGGAGGGGAAAATGGGTCAACATGACCACACATGGTCATATCACCCAGTAAATGTTTAACAAATATTTTAACTATATTAAAAATTAATTAACTCTCATCTATCCAGGATGAGCCTCTTGTGGCGCAGAGTGGTAAGGCAGCAGGCATACTGTCTGAAGCTCTGCCCATGAGGCTGGGAGTTCAATCCCAGCAGCCGGCTCAAGGTTGACTCAGCCTTCCATCCTTCCGAGGTCAGTAAAATCAGTACCCAGCTTGCTGGGGGGTAAATGGTAATGACTGGGGAAGGCACTGGCAAACCACCCCGTATTGCGTCTGCCATGAAAATGCTGGAGGGCACCACCCCAAGGGTCAGACATGACCCGGTGCTTGCACAGGGGATACTTTTACCTTTACCTTTACACCTATCTGGGAACCCTTCCAGGTCTGTCAAGAAACCCCAGGTTTTCTCAATATCCTGGGCAGAGTCTACACTTACTTTGTTTATTCCATTGTCAACCCTGTTGAATTCATATTGCTTTGAACTCGGATCTTCCTCTTCCGCCCCCTCCCTCCCCATTGAAACAGGAAAGTGTTCTGCACGTGGTTAGGGTAGTTCAGAAGGGGGGGAGCCAAGCCTCTTTCTTTTCTTGAAGGGGGAGGAGAAGCCAAGCAGGGAGCCTCCTTCTTTTCTTGGAGGGGGGGGGGTGGGTAGGAGAGGATCGAAAAAGGCAGAGAAGGGAGAAAAAATCCAGGACCGACAGAAGTTGAGAGAAATTAGGGGCTTCTCCTTTAAGGCAAGTTTGTCACATGACCACCTGTGGCCAATCATGGGTCCTCTACCACAGAGGAGAGCCCAGATTCAAAACAGCTTTTAAATATTGAGGCTTAAATGCACTCTAAGAGATCGCACAATAAAGGTAGGGTCACTCCGGATCAATCTTTCTTGCTGCAGAAGGATCGCCCCAATCCAAACGGAAATCGCATTCTGTGTAGAGGGCAGGGACTGAATCGATCTGGGGTTGGAATAAAAGCTCCGTGCAGTTTACACCCTGGTTGAGAAAGTCTGGTTTATATGATTGTGTGTTGAGAATCTAATAGTAGCAAAAGTGCTGTGGGGGAGAGGAGAAATTCGAACAACCTTTGGAATTGCCATTTTACATATGCACTGAAATTGCACTGTAATGTACTGTTGGGATATACACAAAAAGATAACCTAACAAGGGTGCCAGGAATTTTTACTTCCCATTCCTCCTCCCCCTCTCCCCAGGAGTCTTGGTTTAACAGCCATTTAGTTTGCTTCACTGAGAGTGTTAGGTAGTGGAGCAAAAAAGGATGAAGCGTGTATCTAACTGGTAACAATTCTCTTGACTGTTCTGACACATCGACTCTCCAAAATGCCTGACACCATCCGTTTCCCAGGGGGTCTCCATAGCTGCGCTGCCTCCTCACACACTATCATGGTACAACAGCTTTTCCACCAGGGTATATGAAGCAGATGACTGATGTGTTGGAATACGGTAAGCCACCTGACAGTGATTCCAGTAAACAGATAGTCATGCAAACAGACCCTTTGAAATAAGGGCTGTGTGAACCTTATTGACTGCAATAGCAGGCTTTTACTTTTTGAATTTTGGGTCCCACTTTTAACCCCATTTAACCTGAGACCCACTTTTAATTTGGGGCCATATTTGTTCCTTTTGCCTCACTGTTCTTCTCCTGCAATCTCGCTGTCTTTTGCCTCCCTCCTTCGGTTAATATTTCTCCCTTCTATAAAATAATTAATTAATTGATGAGGAAAAATAAAATGGTGGTAGCACTAGTCCTATGCCACCTTCAAGATCCTGGTGGGATGTAGTTATAGGCCTCAGCCGCCATAGTTGGAAGCTCATAGGCCTAAAATTGGCTTCAGCTTTTGTCTGCCTGTTTTGAAGGGCTTCCACCTTATGTGCTGCTCACATTCATCCACATTTCATGGTTTGGGTTTAAATTTAGAAATCTGCTTCTGAGCAATTTGAGTCTGAGACGTCTTCTCAGAAGTAAGTCCCACTTTGTTCAGTTAGACTCTGGGTACGTTTTCACTGGCAACACAGTTGGACATACTTCTGAGTAGGTAAATGCATTCCTATCAAAATACAGCCTTAACCTGAATAGAAGCCAAATTCTGAGGACCCTTACAACTCATTTGCTGAATGTCCAGCCTCAGGTCTCTGTTGTTACTTCATTTCTTTGGCTTGGTCCAGTTGCACCAATAAGTGAAATTTAATTCCAATTATTTGATGGTGTATGGCATGAAATACCCAGGACTAATTTCCGACACAGTTCACAACTTTCTCTTCTTAGAAATGCTGCCTTTCATGTTGGTTCTCTTGTAATGATTTAATCTGCAAAGAGACTTAACATATTCTCTTTGATTTTTTTTCACACCTCCCTTCCAAGGTTCAGCCAGAATGATCTCACAAACAACCTTAGTCTTTGTGCCTTAGTCTTTGATATGTTCGGGATTTTTTTAAAAAAGTGATCTCAGTCTGATCCAGATGTTATCTCTTAGTCAGTAAACTCCAAGTTTCACAATGCACTATTTTGTTTGTTTTGATTCTTGCTCTTGTGAACCCAGGGTGATCCTGTTTCTGCATTAGAAGGGCCAGATCCTCCTCATATATATATAAAGGTAAAGTGACCAAGAGAGATACAAAGGAGAAAAAGGAGGTTGTAGAATGTCCTGCCTCTGTCTACATCCAAGATCAAACAGCGATATTCTGAATCATAAAACAAATGTGTGTATCTATGCTGATCTGTACCAATGCATGATCTAAACTTTCATCTCTCAAGATTAAGAAGGGGGATTGTGCAGTAGGTTTCTTACAAATAAATAGTCTTATAAGTGCACCTTGTGCTTTTCTATAAAAACTTTTTCTATAAAAACTGCAATCCCTGCAGTAGCAAGCAAAGGGCAGGGGTGTCTCTGATGTTCTTCTATTAAAATAGATTGAAAAGCATACATATCGGAAAGCATTAAAAAGCATACATCTTGGAAGAGCCACTATCTAGGCAGGAAATCTGGAAATCTGAACTAAGAACATCTTTAGTTTATTGGCCAGAAAACAAAGCCCTTTCATCTGGAACATATTTCGGCAATTGTGCACTTATTTCCTTTTTTTTTTGTTTACAATGGGCCATGCTTGAATATCTGATGTTGGATTCTGGCACACTGAGTTAAAAGAATACAAATTGTATGGGTATAATCATTTTGCTAAATCCAGACACAGATTGCCCTATCAATTTGTATAAGGCCCCCTTTGTGTTTAGTTACATCTGAGAATCTTCAAAAAGTTTCACAGAATCACAGAATCATAGGGATGGAAGGGGTCATACAGGCCATCTAGGCCAACCCCCTGCTCAACTCAGGATCAGCCCAAAGCATCCTAAAGCATCCTAAAGTTTACTGTTTATTGTTTGTTTACTGTTTGCTTTCTAAATCTGTGTTTTCAACATGTGTGTTTTTGCGCAGCATTATGGGAGATATAGTCTCTTCCCAAGCAATTTAATTGCTGAACCCAACCATCCATGACCCAAGGGAAGAACTGATTTCACTTATTGTTCCGATGCAAAAGCAGCTCAAGGCAGAAGAAAATGAAATTCCACCCCCTACACCTGCTGTGAAGTCCCAAAGATGTTCACCATGCTGTTTGAACAACTGCGGAAGCTTTATGGCTTGGCTCACTAGTGAATACAGCTGTCAGAAATGCTCTTCTATAGTTTTGAGATCTTCTAATAATGGGGGTGGGAGGAGTCTTAACTGTTCAGAAGTTACCATATTTAAATATGCTATTTTCTTATTAATTTATGTTCTAACATTCTGAGCCAACATTCAGAGTCAACTTTTGTCCTCTTCTTCTCCATCACCAGCTTGGACTTCTATTACTTTGTATACGATGCAGTCAGTATTAAGCATGGGCCCCCAGCCTACACTCCCCCTTGAGGTTAGTGATTTGCTGGATCGGGTGCCATCATCTTGCTGCATGCCAGCATATTCGAAGGGTCCTATGCAGCTTGATGGGTGCCTTGATGGTTTCCTTTCTGGCCAGCCAGTGAGAGGGATTTCCAGGACTGCTCCAGGGTAGGACTGGGCAAGCAGATTTTAGTGGGCTAGTCTTCAGTCTGGTCCACCTGACCAACATGCATCCAACTCTCTGGTGCTCCTGATACACACATTAAAGTACCATTGAACAGTGTACCACATATGAGCTATCCCTCATCCATTTAACCTATTGTGAACTTTACCAATAAATGGTTACAGTATGCCATTCTTTGCAGCTATTCTTAATAAATGAGCTTTCAGAGAGCCCTTATTATGAAATGATTAAGGGTAACAAATGCAACATAATTAGTGACATTTTTTTAAATTCATTTGCAGTGTCAGGGAGAAAAATTACTAGTGTCCCTTTCCGTTCGTTAGCAAACCCTCTTATTCATTTTGATTACTTTTTAGGAAACACTAAAATATATGCCTTCCAAATGCCTCCTTTTGCTGTCAGGTAAGTCATGCATGCATGCACACACGCTTATAAATAAATTGACAAATTAGTTTAGATCTGTGGTTTGCAAGGGCTAGGAATATCTTAATGTGTCATACACTAATGCCCTTAGGTAATCATGGCAGAGATTATTATCTTCTAACAATCTGTGTCTGACCTCCAGTATGTGTCTCAAAAAATGTACATTTTGCTAGTTTTTAATTACATTTCACTAAGCTAAAGCTACTTACTTCATCTAATGTTTGGATTTGTGGAGACTGAAAAAGGCGTTATTAGTCATTTTTGATGTGGACACATCTACTGATGCTCTCCCTGTAACAGAAATGATAACGGATGTGATGTCCATTTGTCCCACCCCCATCCATGACACACAGGGGGAAAAGGGACTGTACCAGTATATATGGAAGGAGCCAGCCACAGGATCACTGGCTGAGGTGGTGGTGGCCAGGGACCAAGCAGGGTGGAAAATAACCAGTGGAGGCACCATGCTGAGCCTTGCCCACCATTGCCGCTGCATCTGCCATCCCCCAGCCACCGCCGTTCCCATTAGTTCTCTCTCTGCCCCCTGTCTCCTCCTGATGCCTAGCACCCTTCAGGCCAGGATGAAGACTTCTGCTGTGGGGGCATGGCTGGGCATGAAAAATGGGTGGCAGCAGTGTGAGGGGGCTCACTTCTGGGCCTCTCCAGCCACTGCCATGCACCTTCATCTTCCAGCCACCCTGGCATCCACTGAAGCTAGTAGGTCCGCATCCACTATGTGGAATGTGTTTCCACATAATGGGCAATAATCTGCTTGTTGCTAGATTTTTTTTTTTTATTTGGTACTCACTGCCAAATCAGTGCCTCGATTTTCTCCCTGCCTCCCCGATCTTGGCATCTCAGACCTGCATTTCTCCAAATTTGGCATTAAAGAAAGAAATCACAAAACAGAGCTTGAAGGGAAGAAACAGGATCATGCCTAACTCAGTCTATCTGAGAGTGGGTGGTCTGTCTAACTCCTGGCAGACAAAGGCCCCATTCATCAATGGGTCTTCTGTCACAACAAACTATGAAACTGTTATTATATTGCCCTACGCAAGATCTAGGTCCATATTTTTGTCTGCTGTCCCTATTCCACTTTTATTCAGTCTGAATCAGCCTTCAGAACAATATTATTTTAGCTCTTGAATCAGCCACTCTTGAACATACAGTTGCCCTCTTTTCTGTCTTCAATTCCCATTATACTTCACTTGTTGCCTTACTCTTTTTGCCTGCTGCAAGATCACTGATAGTCTGTGAACTGTAGAGAAACATACCCCTTTGGCACATTACACTTTATGGTGCTTGTTACCTCTTGGGTTTACTTGCTGCCTGGGCCCCCTGATTTGGTGGTAGCCATGACTTCTATCGGCCCACAGAATTGCTAACTTTAAAACTCTCTTCTCTTTATTTCACTTTCTTGTACTTCTCTACCTCCAGGTCCCTCCTCAGTGTTCCTTACCCAGACCCTTGGTGCTTAGAATCAATCTCACTTCTAGTGACCTAATTCCACTTGCTTTGATGTGTCGTAGAATATTCCTTCTTTAATAAACCAATACGTATTCCCTCCTATAAGATAGTTAGGATGGCTACTTCTAGATCTGAAGCTTGCTGCTCTTATTTGATGGAATACTCTTGTTGCAGTATTTAGGGCGGCTTCTACTTTGTGGAGATCACATTTGGGGGCATTTCAAGTTGCCATCAGAGGGCAGAAAGATCATGCTCTGAAGGAGGAAGTCTTTCCATGCATGAGAGCACTGTGCTGGATCTGCAAATTGTGCATGGTGGGATTATTCAAAAGAGCTTTTGACTTTGCAATCTTAATTTTTAATTAAATATGTATATTAGTTTTGATGGGTTTTAATTACATATTCTAACTGTAACTTGCCTTAAGTGTGCTTTTTTAAAGAAAGGTCCATTTTAAATTATCTAAATAAGTAAGCTCTCTGGTTTTCATTCTACGTTGTCTCTCCGCAATTTCTGCAAAGTTTGTGATAGTCCTTTCCAACCTAAACAAGTTTTATAGCAAGTGTTGAAATCCAAGCCAATAGCTCTCTAGGGAAGGACAGAAAGGCAATGAATGGAATGAAAAGTCACTTGCTCAATTCCACACTGAAATGTTTATGAATATTCCTGGCCATCCATAGTAACAGCACTTTCCCGTAATTTCAGTGCTGTTGTGCCACCTTCTCTTATCTTCATTGCCCTCATTGTCTTCTTTTGCCCAGCCCCTCACTGGCAGCACAGGTTTCTTCCAAAGATATCTCAGTGCTTCTCATTGGCACTTAAAAGCACATCCTCTGTCACAGCCTATGCAAATAACTATCCATTTGGGCAAAGGTGCCGAACACAAAGGAAAAGAGCAAGGAACATGCAGTCAAGTAAAGAAAATGGCAAAGAACCTCAGTGAAGCCATACAAATGTTTGCTGGGGTGGGGTGTTCCACCCCCCCCCCCAGTAATTCATATTGAATTGAATAACATTTCTCAGTTTGAGAGTAGGCACAACCTGACTTCTAATTTTCTTATTAAACCCCATAATTCCCATGTCACATATGCACCAAATGTCTCTTGTACCTCCTTATCTCTGGTATTTATGCCGACAATTGTATTATCTCATGTTTAACTTAGGAACTGCCTCATTTGTGAACTACAAGAGCCCGGTATAGCTCTCCTCATTATGAGAGTGTAACTGTACGACAGTACCGCTAAAAGATGTAAATATGTGTTCCAAACTATCGGTTAAAACGGGATTTAATGTTAATTGAATTCTTAATTTTCTTCTGTAACAAGTAAATGGGACACAAGCAGGATAACGGGGACTTTAATTAACTAACTGATTGTTATAAATGCTTGGTCTGGGGTCTTGTCATTACTGATAATATTTAACGAATGCATAGGTCGTTTTTCTTTAATGAATGTTATTTTTGTGTTGGAAAAAGGCCTTTTAATTTAGTCTAAATTCTCGTGTACATTGATTGGCTTTAACGACAAGATTAGGGTTCCTTTTAGGGTTTCCAACTCGGATTTGGGAAATTCCTGGAGATTTAGAGGCAGCACTTGAGGAAATTTGAGGGGGAGGGGAAAGCTCAGTGGGGTTGTGATACAATAAAGCCCAACCTCCAAAGCTAGCATTATCTCCAGAGGAATTGATCTCTGTAGATCAGTTGTAATGCCAGGAAAACTCACAGCCCTACCTGGAGGTTGGAAATCCTACTAATTTATACTCTTTATTAAATGATGTACCATAAAAAAAGCTATCAAAGACCTTTTATGCATGGCAGCAGCCACGCTGGGAATCCTCCGGAGTATGCGGCTGCCCTGGCATAGCGCAGGCGCACGCACACACAAACCACCAGGGCTGGAAAGCCCGACACACTGCCTGGAGGCAGCAACACTGAGGAGGTGAGTGGGGGGGGGAGGGGATGGGGCCCCACCACACAATGGCGGGGAGTGGCATGCCTCTCTCCCACCAAGGTAGGGATGAAGGGATTCCCTGGTCAGCTCTGTGGCTCCGTGGAGCCAGCAGAGGTGTGCAGTATCTCCCACTGGCACCCATGGCATCTCAGAGAACATGGAAGATTCCGTGTTCCCTTGTTGCGGGTCTTTGGGAGAGCTGCACCAGGCCAGGGCTGGGATGGCAGCATCAGGGTGCATAATCGGGGCTGCCCTGCTGCCGCCATCCTGGATTATCAGCCCCATGCTTAATGGGTCAAAAAGTGGTAAAATTACTTAGGTTACCAAATTAATTTGGCAGTATGGAGTTTTTCATTTTTCCTTTGCTGCTGTTGTTATTTTAAAGCCAGTGCTCATATATAACATTGTGCTAAGTCATACCAATTTCTCCCTAAGAAATTGTGAGAGCCCCTCCCCAAAAAAGGTCCCAGTACTCACAGAGTACCATCACAGACAGCCCTGTTCCCTATTTTAAATGATTCAGCATTGACAGGGAATCTATTGCCAAGGGAGGATATTATTAAACTGGTTAACCAATGGCACCGATCACTGAATAGATTAGCAAAAACATACAGCAATGTTGGAAACCATGATATTGTAAATATCTGCCATTTCCCTATGTGGTGGGTCTGTTCCTGTGCATATAAATACCAGAAAGCAATAGTGGCAACCATTTTAAATGGTATTCTTCTTAGGATGCTGTATATTCCATAATTTTTGCTTTGAAATTATGTGAAATTATGTGGTTTTTCATGCTGTTGTCACTGTTCACTTAGTATTCACAAGACAGGGTGTCTCCAACCTCTTTGAGCCTGTGGGAGCCTTTGAAATTCTGACATAGCATGGTGGGCTTGGCCACACGCTAGCCACCACAAAACGGTTGCCGCAGGGCGCATCACAAACTTAACGTCAGTCAAACTGTGAAACGCCCTGTGTTGTGATGAGAGCTGCTGCCAAAGCAACATTTTAAAAAATCCACCAAGTCAGTCAAAACTCCAATAGCCTTCCTCCTCCCACAACAGACACCCTGTGAGATAGGTGAGGCTGAGAGAACTTCTGACATGACTGCTCTCTGAGAACAGCACTATCAGGGCTGAGACTGGCCCAAAATCACCCAGCTGCATGTGGAGGGATGGGGAATCAAACCCGCTTCTCTCAATTAGAGGTCACCAGTCTTAACCATGACACAAAGCTGGCTGTCATTGCACAAGATTTTTTAAAAATCTCAATTTAATCTTTAACTTTAGGCAAATACCCACAGCTGCCCTATGGTGAACTATTAAGGGGTCTCTTGGTTGTTCCAGTGAAAAGCCAACATTGATAAGCTCTTCATATTTCTAAACAATGAAGACAACAAGCACACATTGAAAGGTAGATGAAATCAACATTCCGGAAGAAGTCTCCATCAATTATATTCCCTTTGATGAGAATTAGGGATGAAATACCAAAGCAATATGTTGTAGGTTATCCCTCTGACAATCCCACAAAGAAGGCAGTACAGATCACCGCTTTGATCCGAGCAGATGGATCACACTCATGATTCCAGCTGATAATCTTTCTTCCCTGTGGGGATTCTCCTGAAACAGAAAGCCAGGTAAAATATGAACAGCTGCCATTCATACTTCTCACTCATGTCTCTTCGAGGGTATGCTTAGCATTTCAGTGGGGAGGATGAGGCAGAGATTATTCTTTGTTAAGTGGGTTCACTGATTTAAAGAGCCAACCCTATAATTTAGATATCAAGTACATGATATTTTTGAGCCTGCTATTCTGAAGACATTTTAACATACTCAGTTCTTAGTAGGGATAGAAAGGGAAGTATAGGAAAATCATGAGCTCAGTATGCTACATTGGTGCATGATCATTTCTCCTAGTTGAGAGACAGCATAATGGATAGATCGTTAGACCTGGATCAGAGTGCTCTGAGTTCAAAATCCAATTTCAGGTCAGTTCTTACTGTCATTTATTCTTTTATCACTCTGTTCTGTTTCCTGTCCATGTAACTGATGGTCTTAGATAATTTAGGGGTGAATTATAGCAGTAGTGGTTAGTTGGCTAGTTGGGGAGCTTCCTGCCCTGGTCTGTTACCTGGCGCCACTATCTCTACTGCAACCTTGAAGGGTTTCTAGCTAGCTGAAGGATGGTGTCCTGGAATCTTCATGCCCAAATGGACTGGCAGGGGAAGCAGGGGGTCACAGAGGTTAAGAGAGAGCAACAGACAGTGGAAGTTTAGTCTTAGCAAAGCTTCCAGGAAGCTCGCATCATTGTTATCTTCAATAAAGAGATTTTCCTGCAAACTGAGTCTACTTATTGAAAGCAATCAGCTGAAACCTCGCACTTACACAAAATAATAAATGGACATAAACCCAATATGAAATTACAACACTCAAAAACTAGCAGTACAACATTTTCATCTTCCACTTCCAGGTAATTCTGTTGTGTGGCAATTCACAAGCAGAGAGAGAGAGAGAGAGAGGGAGGGAGGAAGGGAAGGGAAGGGAAGGGAAGGGAAGGGAAGGGAAGGGAAGGGAAGGGAAGGGAAGAAAGAAAGAAAGAAAGAAAGAAAGAAAGAAAGAAAGAAAGAAAGAAAGAAAGAAAGAAAGAAAGAAAGAAAGAAAGAAAGAAAGAAAGAAAGAAAGAAAGAGAATCCAGTGTGTGATGGAGGGAAGAGGGTTAAATCACCATTGTTGAATTTGTGGTAGTGAGTTCCCAAACTGCTTCACTGGCTTTCCATGGAACAAATGGTGATACAAAACACAAAAAGATCCTATTTTACATCTATGTGGAGGCAAATGTTCCCTGCATTAAGAAAACTGGAGATTTACCACAAGTTCATCCTTATTTAGGGAAGGGTCATTTTCCTCCATCAGCTTGAATAGTAAGAAAATTTTCTTGAAAACAGCAAGGCAGTTCTGTCTTACACTTATGAAAGCATTTGAAATTGCGGTGAGCAAAGAAAGACCGGTTTCTTTCATATGTAGTAGATTTGTAACAGAGTTATTTTCTTTTAGAATATAGTGAGCTCTCCTATCCAAGAGATGTTGGAAATTTAGTTCACTTCTGGTCTGGAAGCTTTTTCTTCTAAATGTATACATAATTTTTTTCTGATTTTCTGTGAGGCTTGTTTTAGCTAAACATTGGAAAACACAAGTACTCAAGAACAACTATAGAAAATACTTAAGTTACTGTCTGCTATGAAGTTTACTGTCTGACCAAGAATGATTAAGACATATAAGCAAATGGTAGAAGCATGAGTCTCAATCACAGAATCATAGAGTTGGAAGGTACATCCAAGGTCATCTAGTCCAACCCTCTGCACAATGCAGGACACTCACAACATCCTAAAATGTTATGAATTATTACTGTTACATCAATTTATATCCAGGTTGGATATAACACTCTTATTATGGCTAACTATGATATATATGAGGTTAATGGTATTGCTTCCATTTGTGTAAACAGTTTTATGTTGCTTGAATTTATTAAAGTTTTTTAAAGCCCCTATATGAATCTGCCTTATACCTCTGCCAACGAGACATGGTTCCTCCCCAAGTGATGTGAAATCTGGGAAGAAAGACAGCTGTGTAAGATGCCAAAAGACAGGTTTGAATGCCCTATCTTTGTCCAATTTGGGGCCTTCTATGATGTTGCTTTGGGCCTATCATTGGGTGCTATTGTCACTGACTTGCAGGAGGGCACCTTGGGCTTAAGGATGATGCGCACACATTCCCATTGGCTTAAACAATGCCACAGTTTTATTTTTAATTACGCAGGGGTGTTGGCATAGCATGGGAGAGGGAACCTGACTTGCAGTCAGCTGACTGCAAGAACCCAGACCCCAGCGGTACCCTGGGACTGACCCAGTTCCCCTGCCAGGAATGTGGGTCCCCTTGTCACTGGATTCCCACTGTATGGAAGTGTCTCACCTGGGATGCCAAGAGGAAGCTCACACTTCCCTTTGTCACACCCCAGGCCACCTGGCACAATAGACCCTGGAATGCCAAGTAAAGATGCTCCTCTTCCTTGGTCCCACCCCAGGATACCGGGCACAGCAAGCCCCATGCCTCCCCTGCCAGGTCAGCCCTGCTCACATACCTGCTACCTCTTATGGAGGCCCCTAACCTGGGGAGTCTGCTGCACAGACCGAACTTGCTCCAAACAGGCTCCATCCCGTGCCAAATCCACCAGCTGTAACAAAATGCATTCAAAAACAAATAACTGTGGCCCCATTCCATACCATCAACAGTATTAGCCAAAATAATAGGGTGGGTGGGAGGGAAGCTGTTTCCGGGCAGCTCAAGCAAAAGAGGCTGGGCCCCCTGCATGTGCCGCCTTTTAAGGTGCCCCCAGGCCGGCACCTCCTCACTCTGCCCAGGTGCATCGCTAAGCCATGATGCTAAGCCACTGTGCCTGCTGTACAAGCTGCCAGGCTCAACTCCCACACATCCTCCTCTCCCGCCTGGCTCCTCTGCTGTGCCAATGACAGCCAGAGGTAAGTCTCAGCCACATTTCTATCCATTCCTGGTTGATGCACTCTTCCCCACATCTGAAGTGAGTTTTAAGAAGATATCTGGGTTGAAGGAATGAGCTAGTGGCTACACTCACGTTCCAAATAAAGAACCCCCTTGTGAATGTATAACTGGAATAGCAGAGTTTGGAAATAAACTTTCTGATGGCAGCTGTTGATTGATAAACTATCCAGATGTGTGTGGAGGCTTTCATAGCTTGTTCCAATACCAGCATGATAATGTCTGATCATTCTGTGCATAAAAAGCTTTTGCAAATGCTCCTGTCATTCAAAGTTTCACAAAGAAAATATAATTTGTGTCTATTCGTCTGCAGCCTAGACAGATGGAAGCACAGCAGGTAGATAAATACAGGCATTCTCTCCCATGAATGCATTCAAAAGAAAGGTCATAGATAAGGAGTAAGTAAAGTGAATGGAGATTTGGAGGAACATCTGTTTATTTAGCATAGTGAAAAAATATTCATTGCTTTTCCAATAGATTTCTGCTTAGAATTTTATCAGTGGACATTTGCTTAATTCTGAACTACTTACAGTCCTTAGTATTGTTCTTCCCATTAGAAAAAGGACTGAGTGCACCATTAACTGCAAGCATAATTTGTCCCTGTTTCTGTAATGCACTCTGGACAAACATCATGACAGCGATACATGCAGGACAGGCCAAGCAAATGACAAATGTCAGTTGTTGACAAATGGAAGAGAAGTTATGGAGCACATGGGTAAGGGTTCACTTCTCTTTACTTCCTAGGGGATAAAGCCAAAGGTTTGGCCATTCCTTCTGCATTATGCTTGTCCCCAAGCATGGTTCCTAGCATGCAAGCTGGGCCAAGGCCTGGTATACAAGATGATAAACCCGAAGGTGATTGCATCTCTTCATACTGCAGATGCAGAGGGGTGAATTGTGATTGTTCCTTCATGAAGAATCTCTTTGCAAATTAAAAACTAGGACCTTTGGGGAATAGGTGCTAAGCAAGCTCTTTGAAGGCAGCGCTAGTCTTCACTCACATAGAGGAATACTGAAACCATAATCCCTCCCTTATTATAATATGCTGTCCCAATTGAAATCTTTTTGTTTTTTTAAACCGTGGAGGCTTTTACAATGGTAGTAGCTGAAGAGATAGCTTTGGGTCAGAAAAGCTCTAAATTAAGTCAAGTGTTAAGCATGCCCATTGTCAGTAAATGGGTCTATTCACTTTTTTAAAAGCATTGCTATTTGTCCAAGATGGGAGTTAGAGAAGTTTCTGATTGAGATCTCAGAAATGCTCACTGAGAAATGTGTTGGGATCTAAAAGGTCAAAAAAATATTCTCCCTTGCATTTTGCTCCCCCTATTTTTCTTTTCTTTTTTTCATATTCCATTTAGAGGCCAAACACAGAATATTCCAAATTTCCAAAGCTTTTGCTCATTTACCAAAATCTCAATTTTGCAATTACAAAAAAACCTTGGTTCAAGAAGAAAGACCTAGTCATTGAATATTTCAGCTTTACCAAACTAATGAACTACAATTTGCAAACCTGAAATGGAAGTTTTGACATTGGCTCTATTGAAACATAATACAGAAACATGGTGTGTTTTAACTATGGAGTGAACAATTTGTGAAATCAGGATCAGGTTGACAGATGATCACTCATCTGTAGCCAGGTTATATGTGAAGATGGAGCTACATGCCACACAGAACTATAGTTAAGAGCAGGGGTAGTCAAACTGCGGCCCTCCAGATGTCCATGGACTACAATTCCCATGAGCCCCTGCCAGCATTGGCAGGGGCTCATGGGAATTGTAGTCCATGGACATCTGGAGGGCCGCAGTTTGACTACCCCTGGTTAAGAGGAACTGTCAAACCATGTTTTCAGATCCTTCCTGGCCAGAGTCTGCACTTACTTTCTTTATTCCATTGTCAATCCTGTTGAATTCAGATTGCTTTGAACTCGATTCTTCCTCTCCCCCCCCCATTGAAACAGGAAAGTCTTCTGCATGTGGTTAGGGTAGTTCAGAAGGGGGGAGGAAGCCAAGCCTCTTTCTTTCTTTTCTTGGAGGGGAGGGGGAGAGGATCGAAAAAGGCAGAGGGAGGAAAAATCCAGGACCCACAGAAGTTGAGAGAAATTAGGGGCTTCTCCTTTAAGGCAAGAGTGTCACATGACCAGGTGTAGCCTATCAGAGGTTCTCTACCACGGAGCTTTCTTTCCCAAATGGATATTCAGGATTAAAAGCAGTCTGAGATATCGCACAATAAAGGTAGGGTCACACTGGATCAATCCTTGCTGCGGAAGGAAATTTTAAATTTGCCAAAATCCAAACAGAAATCGCATTCTGTGTAGAGGGTAGGGACTGAATCGATCCGGGGTTGGAATAAAAGCTCCGTGCAGTTTACACCCTGGTCTAATGGACACTCACAAAAAAGCCCTGCATGATTCACTCATAGGGGAGATGCTCCAATCCCTTGATCCTTTGGGTTGCTTTTTTAATGTCCCTTCCCAGTGATAAAAAGCAAATAGAACAGTATGTGGTATTCTAGATATGGATGAACCACAGATCTGTTGCAGTACTGACAATTTTATTTTCAACCCATTCATCCCTAGCACTGAATTTTCACTGTAAACCTGAGATCTCTTTCTTGGTCAGGAACTTTTCATCCATCATCAGTATATAATTAAAATTAGGATTCTCCTGCCCTGATGGACATCACGTTATATTTACTGACACTGAACCTCAGTTGCCACAATGTCACGCATTCATCCACAGGGATGACAGCCTCCAGGTGGGGCCTGAGAATCCCTTGGGATTACAGCCCATCCCCATGCTACAGAGATCAGTTCCCCTGCAGAAAATGGGTTCTTCAGAGGGTGAACTCTAAAACATCCTCCTGTAATGCCTTGGCTTTACTCCCAAATATCCAAGAGTTTCCCAACCTGGAGCTGGCAGCTCTACATCCCCTGTTCTCCACTGGCAGCGAGGGGGGACACAGCATCACTATCTCCCAATTCTAGAGGGGCCTTTGTATCCTATATTGGTTCTCATTATCCTGATTTAATTGGATCCATCTGCAAACCTGGTCCCATTCAGCTCTTCCTAAATTCCAGGCAATTTTTATAAACAAATTAAATAATATTTATTATTTATTATTATTAATTCCGGAGGGCCTGTAGCACAAGCTGTCCCACCAGGCCTATGGCTGAGGCCAGAAGAGTAACATCCAGGCTTCCCTGCCAAAGAGCTACCAGTTGTTAGGCAGCCCCCTCCAAGCTCCGTCACAGAGACACATTTTTAAAAGTCAGGGTTTTTTTTTAAAGGGGCTTTCCGCACAAAGGGCAATGTGGCTAAATCTGTGCGCTATTGAAAACCGTTGCAGGCAAAAGCAGCACATCGCAGTCATGCACACAGCCGTTTCTAGCGAAAAAAGGCTCTCCCACTAGCGCTGTTCTCCTAACGCACAAGTTTCCGTTCTCGCGGAAATCGCAATAGGGGAGGCGATATTTTTCCACGCTTCCTCCTGCCCCTTACCAGCCAATTAACTGTTGTGTTCGTGTTTCCCTTTAAGAACTCTTTTTTAAAAACCCGAAAATTCGTTCCTTCAATGTGCCAGAAAGACCTTTTCCGCAGGCGTAGGAGCTGGCGCTTCATTGTTTACAGGCTCCTCAAGTAACCCCCCCCCCATGGGCGAGATTTGTGGCCGAAATTATGGCCAGTGTGGAACAAGGGGCTGTGTTGTGCTTGGGAACTTTAAAGACACTTGCAGTAGGGAGCTTTGTTTAACTTTTCATCACTTCTGTGGAGAGACTTTAGCCGGAGAAGCCTCTGAGAAGAAGCCTCGCTCGTTCGTTGCTTTCCCCGGTCTAAGGGAAAAAAATGGCGGTCGCTTCTCCGGAAGTTTGGTGGCGAGAGCGGGGGAGGGACATTCTTGCTGCCGCTACATGGAGAATGCACATGAACTCCCCCCCAAAACGCTTCCCTCCAAACTCAAAAAAAAAAAGAAAGAAGCAGCCAAACTTTTTTTTTTTTTGCACTTTTAGATCTGCTTAAACCAGATCTCATCAGCAAATTAGACTCTCCTGTCAAGGGCTTGGCATCTCCAGGGAAAGAGCTTTGCCCTCCATTCGCTTCTTGCTGAGGGGAGCTCCTTTCGAGTTGACATCAGGTGTTCTCACTTTTAAAGCACTTCACTTTGCTGCAGGTGCCTCTTCAAAGGCTTTTGCTTTTTTTGTCATAGGAAGGGGTAACCACCTTCAAAGGACTTCATTTAACATTACTGAAGGGATTTAAAGGCATCCGAACATGAAACGTCTTGAAACATGGTATTAAAAATTGATGAGCCAACATCTTTTCTTCTTCCCCTCTCTAAATGCGAGGTCTTTTTTCATATAAACATGTCCGGGCCGGGGGGGGGGGGGGGTGAGAAGGAACTCTGTCTCCAAACAGAATTAAAGATACAGGTTTGGGCCAATTATCCAATTACATGAGCAGGAATAGTTCTAGACACATGCAGGGAGGAGGACCAAGCTACCTGGTGGAATTGCTGCTGGCTAGCAACAAGAGCTTCTCATACCTATATTTGTGTAGATCATTCCATATAAAGATGCGCATTTCCATAATTAAATCTGGCTTGGATTCTGTTGAAAATGTCCATGAGCATGGGAAGAAGAAGAAGAAGAAGAAGAATTGGTTCTTATATGCCACTTTTCTCTACCCAAAGGAGTCTCAAAGCAGCTTACAGTTGCCTTCCCTTTCCTCTCCCCAGAACAGACACCCTGTGAGGCGGGTGAGGCTGAGACAGTCTTGATATCACTGCTCAGTCAGAACAGCTTGGCGAGCCCAAGGTCACCCAGCTGGCTGCATGTGGGGGAGCGCAGATTCAAACCCGGCATGCCAGATTAGAAGTCCACACTCCTAACCACTACACCAAACTGGCTTAGCTTTTGTCCTTCCTGAACCTTCTCCCTATCAACTTCATTAACCACTGAGTCCTAGTAGTATGGAAAAGGGAGAACACTCCTTGTTATGTTTTGTACCCAGTGCAATGTTTTATAAACCAAAATGCAGGATTTTGTGCTAGCCATTAAGGGCAACTGCACATGTGACAATGATCATCTTATTTGGAGGGGTGTCCCAAAAAATTCCACAAAGGTTGGCAGCATTTATCTGGAAAGCTAAGAGAAATCAAAACGAGAAAACCTCATGCAATCCGGAGCCTTTCCTGACATTCCCTCTCTGTGTGCTATGTCCCTGTCTCAGGCATCACCAATTCATGAGAGAATTCCAGCAGTAAATTTGCATGGGAGGTGCAGCTATCCACAAGGCAGTTGCAACGTGATGCATAATGAGCATGCCTAATGATATAAATATTTCATTCCTTTAAGCAAGTTCTTCTAAACAATGCAGATACGAAAGCGTAATTAATTTTCAATCACTATCTTTTCCATTCCCTTTCTAATTAGCAGTGCGGAGAAGAAACGGAATTGCATAATCGGCTTTGTTTGTGTGTGTGCGCGTTATGTGTGCGAACATGGTTGTACCCTTGTACATTTGTGCAGCCTTCTTTCCAAACAATGCCTAAGGGAGGGCCTGACATGGGCATGACACAAATACTAATACTGGGTGACTCATTAGAAGATAGTACCGATATGGTTTATAGCAGTGGTCCCCAACCTTTTTTCGGCTGGGGACCGGCAGGGCAACTGCCCCGCCTGTGTAGTGCGCATGCATGGCCGCGCCCGCGCATCACACATGCACGGCCAGGCCGCGCATGCGAACATGCCCGCTGCGTGGCCGAAATCGCGCATGCGTGGCACTTTTGCACATGAGCGCATGCACGAAAGTGCCGCGCATGGACGATTTCGGCCGCGCAGCACGCATGTGCGCATGCGCGGCCCTGATTCCCTCTTCCCCCCTCCCACAGTAAGAAGCTTCCCGGGCCGCAAGCTTGCGGCATGGGAAGTTTTTTACTGCGGGGGGGGCGGGGAGAGGGAACCGCGGCCCGGCGCCCTGGCCTTTCCTTTGCGGCCCGGCACCGGGCCGCAGACCGCAGGTTGGGGACCACTGGTTTATAGTGTTTAGAACAGGGGTAGTCAAACTGTGGCCCTCCAGATGTCTGTGGACTACAATTCCCAGAAGCCCCTGCCAGCATTTGCTGGCAGGGGCTCCTGGGAATTGTAGTCCACGGACATCTGGAGGGCCACAGTTTGACTACCCCTGGTTTAGAACGATGGCCATTTCCTTGGCAAAGTTATCGAAAGTCCCCTATTGAAAGGCAAGGGGCATTGCAAGGAGACCATCAATGCATAGCTTACAAAAAAAAAAAAAACACATACCGTTAAAAGCTACTATGGTCTGCACTGAGTGCTCCAGTACAAGATTAGAATTCTTATCTGCAGGGATGTTGACAGGTAACCCTGCGGTAAGTTCTGATGGGGTAGAATTGGCTTTAAGTATTAGGGAGCCAGATTGGTATAGTGGTTAAGAGCAACAACCTCTAATCTAGAAGAGCTGTGTTTGATTCACTAGATGTCACTGGAGCCCAATTCTCCTGTTCCTCTTTCTCTACAATGCAAATGGTGATCGATCGATCGATCAACCGGCTGACTGGCTGGCTGGCTGGCTCCCAAATCTTACTTCCATGCCCACTTCTCTGAAGGGGCGTGTCACCTCTTCCAGGGTTCCTCAAAATCAGACAAATATTTCAAGGTGCCTCCATAGACAAAAAGTTGTTCTAAGTCATTGTATTTTCCAGCCCCATGCTTCTTATAACAAAAGCACACTTCTGTACAAATAATGTGGTACAGTGCTTTTGGTTCGCTTCATATCATTGCATGTGCCTCTTAATCAAAAACATCCTGCTTGTGGAAAGTTGATTTGTCAAGGGCAAGGACTCTAGTTCACCTTTTTCACTTGTTTTCTATGTGCAAGGCATCTTTGTGTGGAGCTATCAAACATGCAATTGCATACCTAAATTCTGATCCCCCTGCCCACAAGTTGGCTCTTGTTTTAGTCTGATTCTCAGTACATACATCTGGGCTGGCAGCATTGTGGGGACAGTAAGGATGATGATGCCAATTTCCAACTTGTATCTTTCAATTTAGTCGGCTGGTTCCTCCATGGAAGATGAAGGCTGCACATTGGGACCACCAGCAAACCAGGTAGTAGAGTTAGGTATAATATTTAGGGTCTAAAGCAGTGGTCCCCAACCCCCGGTCCGGAGAGCGGTACGGGTCCGTGGATCAGTTGGTACCGGGTTGTGGCTCCTCCTCGTCCTCTTCCCTAGCTGCTGCCTCGGGTGCTGCCCTGCCACTCTGCCGCCGGCTCACCTTTGGTGCTCTCCAGCGGCCGCCATGGCTGGGGCTCCCCCTCGGCATGGCACTGTGCAGCTGTTGCTGGCAGCGCCCCCCAGTGGGTGGCGGGAAGTCAGGGGCGCTGGCAGGAAAGCAAGTGGAGCAAGGGCTCAGGCAGCAGCGACGTCCCTTGGCAAAAGACTACCCCGCCCCCGGGCCTCAGTAAAATTGTCTAGCGTTGACCGGTCCCCGGTGATAAGAAGGCTGGGGACCACTGGTCTAAATTTTCCTAGGGTCATTATGGCTCTCATTTTCCTGGTTGCAAGGGCATAAAAGAGCAAATTGTTGGAAATACATGGATCAGTATCAGACAATAAAAATATCAATTTTTTCCTGCTCAGACATTGTGGGTGCATCCGGAATTGATCTTGAAATAAACTTCTTCCTTGGCTCATCGTATAGTGGACATCTTAAGATGTAGTGGGTAAGATCCTCAACTTCCAGGTTTCCACAAGGCGGGAGAATCTACTTACCCAAGAGATAACAAAATATTTCACTTTGTAAATTTATCTGAATTCTTCAAATAGTCCTGAGGACTCAGTATGCTGGATGAGGCCCCAATTTCTTGTCGATTTGTATCCTGCCCTTCCTCCAAAAAGCTCAAGGCCGCATACATGATTCTCTCGTCCTCATTTTATCTTCACCTCAACTCTGGGAGGTAGGTTAGGCTGCAAGAGTACAATAGACCCAATGTCACCCAGGGAGCTTCATAAAATTGTAAGGATCTGAATCTGGGTCTACCAGGAATAACATCTACCATATATGGTTGGCCTCATCACTAGGAGAGGGTGGGAGAAGGAATGCTGAAGATCAGCTCCAGCCACAACATCTCCTGTTGGGATTTCAGTTGGGGGCATAAATTGTAAATTTTTCATTTTAAATTTTGTATTATTTTTATGTTGTCACTTGCCCTGGGCATTGGAAGGGTGGGATATAAATGTATTATTGTTGTTGTTGTTGTTGTTGCTAGCAGAAAAGCCCATTGTATAAACGAAATGCAATGGGCTCTAGCGTCCCCCTCCCCTCCCTGGCAGCACCAGTGTGGCCTCACCAGGCTACAGCGGGGGTGAGCTGTGGAGGGTACTCCCCACCTCCCCTACCCACTCATCTAGGCAGCCCCAGCAGGGCCTTGCCAAGCCACGGCGAAGCTGGTCAGGGCAGGGGCGAGCTCAGGCGGGTGCTCCTTGCCTCCCTCTCCCACCCACCCACCTGGGTAGCCTCACCAAGCCCTGGCAAGGCTGCAGTGGGTTGGGGCTTCTCGGGCTTGGGCCACCTTACCTGACTGCCGCCTATTCATGCAACTGGAAGGCAGAGGGGAAGGCAGTCTGGGAAGGTGTGTCCCTTACTGATTGGTCCTCTGAGGGTTGATTGCCCCCCCCTGAGGGCCAATCAGGGAGGTGAAGGCAGTTAGAGGAGGGCCATCCCCTGCCTGATTGGTGCTCCAGGGTGAATGACTCCCCAGCGTCCAGTCAGGCAATGAGTCTCAACTCCTCCCACCGTCCCTCTCCAACTTTATTTATGGTACAGATTATACCAGCTCCTAGCCCAACATTTAGCCACAATACCACACAACAGAGAATCTTGAGAGCAGCCGAGAGTCAGTTAAAGGAGGGGGGAAGAATTCAGCCTGCTCCCTGTGGGAGACCGTCAGGAGAGGGTGGACTGATACCTTTAAGCTTCCTATGATTCCTTGTCAACTCACAACCGACAGTCATCAAAATAGTCCCCTGCCTCTCCTCTTGTACTTCTGGTTGCATCAAACCAGATTTCATTTCAATCCGATTGGCATCCATTTCAATAGGGTGAGAATGGCGGCCAAAACTGTTACTAGGTGGGAATATTGAGCTCCCTTTGGCTTGTCGTGGCCTTGATCCTGTTGTAAATCCTATAGCAGATTAACACTTATCCTTTCACGCACAGGAGATTATACGTGAGAACCAGCATGCACATTTTAACAAGGTTTTCTTGGTGTCGGGGTATTAAGATATTAGTCACACATAGTGGGTTTTTTTACATAGTCACTGATGAACTTGAGAAGAAAATGTCAGATTCCCTAGGTGGATTGATTTCTTCCCCTGTTTTGTGAACTGTGATGATGGATGATAGTGACAGGCTGCTAAATGTTAAGTTATAGCGGAGCACAGGTTTCACAGAACACTCATGATCACCAAACAAAATTAGCTCCAGCTTTACCTCAAGGGTTAAGCACAGAGAACACAGGAGACTATTTAATATGATACTAATAGTCCCTTCAAGTCATAATCAACTCATTGTGGATCCTGTTCCTGTCAAGTTGTTGCCAAGAAACTGTTGCACAACTGGGGCTAGTTGTCTGCCGTGCCACACCCCAATGAGAGACACAAGTAGGTTTTGATGGCAGATGGATCTTTATTCTGAATATTCTGACAGTCACACCAGGAGATCTGATTGACGCAAGCATCACTTCTTGTCACTCCTTTTGATTTAATCTTTCCTCATTATATATGGTGACACTGATTCAGTGACTTATGTGAGGGGAAATTTTTCATTTGTACCTCACCATCTCACTTGGGACCCAAAGTGGCTCCCACTGTTCATCTCACTTCCATTTTATCTTTGCAACAACCTTGTGAGGTAGTTTATGCTGAGGATGTGTGATTGGCCCAAGGTCACCCAGTAAGGTTCTGGGACAGAGGAGGGATTCTAACCTGGGCCTCTTAGATCCTAATCCAAAAGGGGTGGCCAGCCTCCAGGTAGGACCAAGTAGAACCTGGAGAACCCCCAGAATTACAGTGCATCTCCATCCTAGAAATATCAGTTCTCATGGAGAAAATTGATGCTTTGGAGAATGGAGTATTGCGGCCCTGTCCTTTCCAGGTTCTATCTCCAAATCTCCAGGAGTTTCGCAGCCTGGATCTGGCAATCCTGCCCCCACCCCCAGTCAGTGCCTGGGGGACCGGGGGACCCTAAATTCAACAAATTAACCAT